>NC_132847.1:67167372-67479975 GCF_048164855.1 Canis lupus baileyi
TGACTTGTGAGAGAAGTTTTCACATTTTGTAGTCAAATTTATTTGTTTCTTTTGCAGATTGCTTAAAATTTTATTTTCAAATTATTTCTGAAGTGGACAAATCTGTGGTTTTTCGTATATTCACAAAGTTGTGCAATGATCACCACTGTTTAATTGCAGAATAGTCCATAACCCTCCAAACAATTCTGTACCCATCAGCATTTACTCCTCATTCTCTCCTTGTTCATCTTCTGTCCCTGTAGATTTGCCTATGCTGGGCATTTCACAGAAATGGGATCAAACAATAAATGACCCTTTGCATCTGGCTTCTTTCACAGAGCATAATGGTTTCAGGGTCCACAAGGTTAATGTCAGTCTTTGTTTTTTGTCTCCTCCTGACCATGTTTGGTTTTGCTACATCCTTTGTCATTTTTGAGAAGCCACAGGAACTTAAGATTTATTTGGACACAGCATACCCTAACCCACTGACTTCAGTTAATTTGTAGTCAGCTTCTACTAAGCATCCTGGATATTAGTTTGAAAAGAAAAGCCTCTCATAGAGCAGTACCTTTCCAGTATGAGTTTTATAGATTTTATTGAAAATGGATATTAAAAAATAAATAAATAAAAAATTAAAAAAAGAAAATGGATATTAAACTTTGCTGAAAGTTTTTTTAAGCAAAAAAATTGAATTTATGCGTACAGACTATCACACTGATGCCTTTGTGATTCTTGTTCCATCGTGCACTATTTAAATTAGTGCAGCTTTGAATTGTTTTGGTTTTTAGTAAAGTGGGCCTTTTCATTATTTTTCTTTGAAATATTTTAATTTTCTACTTTTCCTCCAATGAACATTAGAGTAAGTAATTTGGTCACGCTTCAAAAAAAATCCAATATGGCAAGTATGACTGGAATTAAATTATGCCTATAATTTTATTTGGGAAAAATCAACTTCTTTAAGACATGTTATTCTCTCATTGAGGAAATGGCAGGCTTCTTGTGGTTTGAGCATTTACAAATGTTTATACATATGATTTTATAATATTCTTCCTTAAGGTCACATGTATTTCTTATTTATATAATACATACAGACATACACATACATACATACATATGTATGTATATATTGATATTGTGAATAGGATTTTTTTTTTACTATATATCCTATTTATAAATGACATTTAGGAAAGCTCTTTTTGTATACTTATCTGTAACCACTCAGTTTATTTGACTCATTGTTTTTAAATGAATTTTCATGCCTTTGGGTTTTCATTTTATAAGGTATACCACCATACCTTTTGCCAGAATAAAAAACTGTGCCTCTTAATTTTCTCATTTGTATACCTTTTATTTATTTGATAAATTTATGTATTACTACTTTGGTTAAAACATCAGTGGAGATAGCTTTTTTGCTTCACTTCTGATGTGAATGGGAAACATTTAATACTTCACTCCAGGACTAGTTATAGTTGGTTTGAAACAGATATGCTTTAGTATGCTGGACGAACACCCTTACTTCCTTTTTAGAAATTTAAGAATTCACTAGGAATGTATGCAGTCCTGAAAATTTAAAAAGTAACATTCTTCAGTTAATTTTGGTATTGTTACACTGTGACTCACATTTCCAGATATGAGATGTCATTTGCAAACCTCATTTGCATGATGCTTCACTGTACTGTCTGCATAACACTAATAATTTGACTTACTATGAAGTAAAGATCTTTTCATCTATTCAAAGCAACCCAATACAAATTCCACTTAGTAGGTACATTTTCAGAGCTGAGTTTTGTTTTCAGATGTAGTAGCTTTCGCCAGCTTAGATTTTCTGGTACCATCTTTCTTTTTATTACTTGGCTTTCATTTTGTGATTTTATGATGATAAATGACAAAGGTCAACATAGTTTGGAGGCTGATGGGACATCCATAAGCTAAAATTGGTCAAGAGAGTGAATGTCAGGAGACGGAAGGAGAAGTCAACGGCTGAGGTGAAGGGCAGTGAAGACAATCACTAGGACAATCAAGATCTTTTTCATTGTTCCTGCATTTCTTCATAGTGTTACAATGCACCCTATGTCCTATTTGGGAGCTTTTCTCCCAGGATCAAGGTGAGTTGATTGTGATTTTTCCTATTTTAAACACAATGTAGTGTTTGGCTTTATTTTCCAGAAGTCTGGGGAAAGTATCCTGGCAGAGGTACAGTGATGGAGTTAGTAGGGACTGAGGGGCAGCCTCAATTCTTTTCCACAAACACACAGTTTGGGGCAAATTCTCCCCTTTGCCTTTTTCCATCCCTTTCTCTGTCCTGCTATTCCTACCTTCCAAAGCAGTGAGGTGTGGGATTATGACACAGTAGCGGGCTCTGTATTAATCTTCCGGTTCTTGCATTTCTTATTCCACCCTTGAGAAGGAAGGGGAAGCACTTTGTTTTGTAAGCCATGATCATACTTTTTTCCTCCATCCACTAAGGTGTTTGCCCATAGCTTTCCAAACGCTGGGAAAGGAATTAGCCAGGATGCCCTCAGCACCAGGGCAGCATTCTGTGTGGAGGATAAGGTCCAATAGTTACCCACTGACTAAATAAAAGGAAACCTTTATTGTTTCCCATTATGTAGAGAAGATGGAATTGGAATGAGAGGGGTCTCCTTTATTGTGATTTGTGATTTCTTGGTACCCTGTATGCTGCATGTAATCCTGCATTGTGTCGGCAGCATGGATGAAAGATCTTTATCCTATTCATTATTTCCTGGACATCTTACAAAATGGCACTATCCAGCCAAATTTGATTTAATAGCAAAATATATTTTAATTGAAAAATCATTTTAAGTAACCGAATAAAAATGTGTAGCGGGAACTTCCCCAGTAGACAGCAGAGTATGTACATTTTGTGAGTGGAGCAGCATCGATTTAATATACTTTTATTTAGAAAATACAAGCATATTTAAAAATGGAAACATGTAAGAAAGTATGTCACAAGGAATAACAAAATAGAACACAAAATACAAAGGCAAACCCCAAATAACAAGTTTACCAAACAAAACAAGACCCAGCACCGTGTTGGAATTTCTTTGCATAAGTTCAAGGATGCCCAGGACTCCCAGGAAGAGATGATCCTGCCTTTAGGAGAGCGGGTTGGCTGTGCAGTTGTTAAAACCCAGTCCTCCTTTTCCTGGAACAAAAAACAAAGAGATTCAACAGAAGAACTGAACCGAAGAGGTAATAGTTTAGGGGCTGATTCAAACAGGATTGAAAGTCTCAGATGCCTGGGCATCATCCATGACATTGTTTTGTACGGATGCGGGTCAGAAGAACACGGAGAACACGTATCATCTTACGGAAAGACCCGAGAATCAGCAGAACCTGAGTTTTGATCCTGGCTCAGTTTCCTGTCTGATAATCCTCTTATATGTAAAACGATGAGTTTGGACTTCAAATCTGAAGGTCTCTTATGGCATTAACAGTTAATAATTTATGGCATTTATTTAGGTTCAGTTTTCTGAAGATACACATGGAGATCAGAGGAAAGGCGCTTTCTTTCTGAAAGATGGAACTACCTGGGAACAATACTGGGTCGGTCTTACTCATCAGCAGAGCAGGTAATAGGTTGAGGGAGTTAATGGATGTCACAGGGCGTTTCACCACCAGCAGCTACTGCTGCCTGGAAACTGCCCCATCTGTGAACAAGCTTTATGGAGCATTGTTTTTTTGTGCCTGTACTCAGTAGGAAGGATGCAATCTTGTGGGAGAAAAGGAAATAAAAACATGCTTGGAAACATTTACTGTTTTGATTTCTCAGAAAAGCTTTCTCCTCTTCCCATTTCAGGGAATCACATTCCACCTTTCTTTGTTCATGGAATCTTCAGCCTCCTTTCCCCTTTCCCCAAAAAGTAAAGATTTTGACAAAATGACTCTTCACATTAGTACAGAGTAACTCAACCTAGGACCACAGTTCACTAATCCATGGTGGGCCCTTGAATAGATCTGGAGTAGTCAGTTCTTCTCCTGGAGTTTTAAACTGGGTCAGCACTCTATTTCTGTGGATGCTATGGTATGATCTGTAAAATGTGGAAGTTGTAAGCAGGTCGGTCCTTCCACTTGAACCGAGTAGCAGAGAAAACCACACTGCAGAGGATGGAGCAGGCACTGGAGAGAGGAGGGGAGATGGGCAGTGGAGGGTCTTGGGTGGCTTTCAAGTCTTCAGTCTGGTCCTACTAATGCTTAGGCATCTCACGTCTTTGGGTTCAATGCACGGTCCTTCTATTGGGACAACATATTCCTTTCTTTAATTGAGCAAGTTAAAGTTACAGTGAGAGAGTCCTAACTAAGATGTTTCTCCTAGGATAATCACTCACAGTACAAGGAGGCAGGGGCTTACCCAGTCTTCTGGGTTGAAGATGACCTTTCCTTAAATGTGGGATACGCTCCCGGAGCTTATTTTGCTGAACATACACATATGGATTCCTTTATTGAACTTTTGCATAAGAAAATCTAGATTTTTCTTCTTTATTAGTAGACAATATTTTCACAAAAGTTAATAGTTATCCTTCCCCTAGTTGAGAAAGAGCTCTTATGGGGAGTATTTTGATGTTAGGGAACCACACAAACAAACTCTGGAGGTCCTTTTCTTAACTACAAGATGGAGTTGAGTAGAGAGTCTAAAATTATAAGAATGTTATAAATACTTCCTGTTCCTTTTTGAGTCACTGCCATTCTTATTCCTTCTATCTTTTCTTTTTCTCTCTCCTTTTTTCCCCAGAACTTCATTCCAGCTTGATTTTCATTTTCTTCAATTCTTTCAACTCTGCTCTCAGGTAAAACTATCATTTTTATCTTGGAAGCTTCTACATATATAATCCAAATTTGCTCTTTGGGGTTTTTTTTCTCTCTGCAAAGGTGGCATATACTTGAGATGATACGGAGAAATTCATTGGCATGTGACTGACTTTTTTAAAAATCAAGTTTGGACTTTAATAAATTTTTGTCTTTGCAAGTTGACTCTGATATTCTCATCACAATGAAATAAAAGGAAATGGAAAAATTAGAGTTGTTTTCAGTTAACTAAATTTCCCACTTTTTAAAGGGAATATGAAAATATCCATTTGTTTTTAATGACTATTATAAGATGAAAGTAAGCATACATAATACAAATCTAAGTGATGTAATACAATAATATATAATGAAAGTCTCAAAATAGAGCTGGTAATATTCTGACATTTCAACATTTCTGAGGACGATGTTATAATATTGAAAATATTTTATCCATTGTATGATGTAGTATGTCTGACATTTCCCGAAGTTTAAAAAAGCTTAAATGTTGAGAGAGAAGAACAAAGCTAGAAGCATAATGTTCTCTGATTTCAAAGTATATTACAAAGCTATGGTATTCCAAATAGCATAGTGTTGGCATAAAAAATAGACACATAGATTGATGAAACAGAATAGAGCCCAGAAATAAACCCATGCATATATGGTCAATTGATTTATGACAAAGGAGCCAGGAAGATACAGTGAGGAAAGAATAATCTTTTCAACAGATGGTATTGGGGAAAAACTGGACAGCCACATGGAAAAGGATGAATCTGGACCCCTTTCTTAAACCATACATAAAAATTAACCAAAAATGGGTTAAACACTTGAATATATGAGCTGAAACCATAAGACTCCTAGAAGAGAACATGGTTGGCAAGCTCCTGACATTGGTCTTGGTAATGAATTTTTTTTTTTTTTTGATTTGACAGCAAAAGCAAAGACAGCAAAAGCAAAAATCAACAAGTGGGTTTACATCAAACTAAAATCTTTTGTACAGCAAAGGAAATCATCAACAAAATGAAAAGGCAACCTACTGCATGGTATCATATATCTGATAAGAGATTACCATCCAAAATATAGAAAGAGCTTACATAACCCAATAGCAAAAAAAAAAAAAAAAAACAAACAAACAAAAAAAAACACCCTTAAACCAAAATCAAAAAACAACCCAAACAATTTGATTCAAAATAGGCTGAGGATTTGAATAGACATTTTTCCAAAGAAGACATACAGAAGGCCAAAAGGTACATGAAAATATGCTCAAGGTTATGCTCAAGATTAAAAGGCAAGGTTTCCCTAGATGAAAAACTCAAATACGCTCAACATCATCAGTCGCCAGGGAAATACAAATCAAAACCACAACGAGGTATCACCTCACAACACTTAGAATGGTTATTATCAAGAAGACAAGACATAACAAGTTTTGGCAAGAATGTGGAGAAAAGAGAACACTTGTGTTCTGTTGGTGGGAATGTAAATCACCAACAGTGTACAACTATGCAGAACAGTATGGAGGTTCCTCAAAAAAAATAAAAAATAATTAAAAATAGAACTGCCATACAATCCAGCAATTCTACTTCTGGGTAATTTTCTGAAGAGAATGAAAATATTAGCTTGAAAAGATATATGTACCACTATGTTCATTGCAGCATTATTTATAACAGCCAAGATATGAAAACAACCTAAATGTCCACTGATGGATGAACAGATAAAGAAAATGTGATACACACACACACACACACAAATACTATTCATTCATTAAAAAAATGTCATTTTGCCATTTACAGCAACATGGATGACCTCTGAGGGCATTATACCAAGTGAAGTAAGTTGGACAGAGAAAGACAAATACCATATCTCACTTATATGTGGAATCTAAAAAAAACCCCAAACAACCAAAAAAACCCTCTTACAGATAGAGAACAGATAGATGGCTGCTAGAGACAGGCAGGGGGTGGGGAGAGGGTGAGTGAAATGAGTGAAAGGAGTCAAAAGATACAAACTTTCAGTTATAAAATTAATAAGTCAAAAAAGTAAAATAAATAAGTCATGGGGATGTCATGTACAGCATGGCGACTATAGTTAATAACACTATATTGCATATTTGGAGGTTGCTAAGATAGTAAATCTTAAAAGTTCTTAACAGAAAATAATAACAGAAAACAATAACAGAAAAAAATGTTATTATGTGGGGTGATGGATGCTAACTAGATTTATTGTGGTAATCATTTTGCAATATATATATATAAATATCAAATCATTATGTTGTATACCTAAAACTAATGTAGTGTATATCAATGATACTTCGTAAAAAAAAGTTTAAATTATTTTTAACTATTTTCCCTTAGACTTATTTTTGTGATAATCTTTTCTTAGCCATGATATTTATCTGGTTAGAAATGAGAAACCAATTGACAGACATATTTTTACATAAGTTTCTTTAGTCAATTAAATACTGCATATACATATACTAGAAATATGAAACAAGATTTTTGACTTGAAAAACAAACATTCCTTGTCAATTTCAATACTATTTTTTTATTGTAATCAGGAATGCAAATGAACATCAATATGATGTATTGAGTTTATTATTTATTTTACATCCTTACATATGAATGATGTAATATTCTGTTCAAGAGGGCAGTTAATTTATTTAATTAACCCCTTTTTGTGGAAAATTATGAAATGTTTATGGAATGTTTCATGAATTTGCATGTTATCATTTTAAAGGGGCCATGTTAACCCCCTCTATATTGTTCCAACTGGAAGAGTTGGAACTGTTCCATCTGGGAACAGCTGTTCCATCTGGGCAGTTTACGTGCTGCCCAGATGAGTACAAGATTATTTATTTTCGAGATATCACTTTGTCAATTCTTAACGAATATTTCTTTGTGTTGGCTCTAGTTCAAATTTAGAGCATCTGAAAATGGACATTTTTGGATGCAAACAGCTTATACTTAAACTAGAGATACCTTCAAGCTTTTGGGACAAACTTAACTTGATTTTTAACTTCTTTACATTATAGATAAACATTCATTTTTAATTGCCTTACCTGGAGCAGTCATGTCCTGTCCAAGCTGAGACACAATGACATCGGTTTGGTCTTACACATTTTCCACCATTTAAGCAGGGAGACTGGCAAACAGCTGGGATGAAAAATCCATGCATTTACTTAATTAATACTTAGCAAGTTGGAAGATGTCCATGAAGGCACACAGAATAAGATATGACTCTGCTTTCTGTTCTAGCCACTGCTATTCCCCATTGACCATTTGTATTACACATTTCTACCACTTTTTTGACCTCACATCATTATGTGACACCATCTCCCTCTTTCCCTCCAAGCTAATCCATTCTCATATTTAAGTCCCAGGCTAAGTCCTACCTATGTATTGAAACCTTTGCTGATAACATTAAATCCATTGATTTTTTTTTCATTTAATCTGTATGCAACCAATTTGACATATACAGTTTGAACTGCAAATTTTTCATATGTTCAATTAGATTATATAGCACTGGAGAGAGCTAGCAGTGAATTCTATGACTGAGTCATTACACCAGACATCAGATGCCCAGATTATCTAAAATAATGAAAAGCAAAGAAAGAAAGAAAAATAGTAGATGATTCAAAGCCCCTTTGTATTTGCTAGAAAACATATTTCATGGCTTTTACCATCTTTAACTGGAATTATAGAACCTGGAATAGAGTTAAAAATCAGCCACAGATAAAACCCTGAGGGAACACCCAAAGATTTACAATCTGGACATCTTTCTCACAAATCCACTGTGTCATAACCACACTCTTCAACTGCATGAATTTACTTGTTAAAAAACTTGTAGATGCTAAAAACTGATGAGGACCTAACACCCATGAGTTTAACATCTCAAAGAGAAGAAGAACTTCCTCGTGGAAGAGAATAAAATTCCTGTTGAAAGAAGGCTGGAAACAGGAAATGTTTCAGCCTCATGATAGCTTGAAAAAGTAGGTTTCCCTAGATGAAAAACTCATCTTTGGTGAAATATAAATAAATATCATTTCCTTAATCACTCATCCATAAAGCATGGGGAAAATGTCAGCAAGTTCCAGAAACTTGATAAGCAAGCACTGGGTGGGAAGAGAGAAGACAAATGTAAAACCCATCTTCACTCTTGGAGTAACTTTCTTGGGGGTTCAAGAGTAGCAGTGGGTCAAAAGAATGTATGTATTTGCCACAAAATAAAGAGGAAACTATGAAACAAAGCAAGATTAAAAAGCAAAAATAAAACCCAATCATTGAAAACTCACTCTCCATAGATTCTGCTTTTTAAAGATTTATTTATTTTTGAGAAAGAGCACAGATGTGCGTGCCTGCATGAGTTGAGGGAGGGGCAAAAGGAAAGGGAGAGAGACAGTCTCAAGCAGATTCCCCCCTGAGCATGGAGCTCAGTGTGAGGCTTGATCTCACAACCCTGAGATCATGACCTGAATTGAAATCAAAAGTCAGGTGCTCAAGTGACGGAGGCACCCAGATGCCCCACTCCTTTTTAATAGTGTGATGATTTAGTGGTTCCTGACTGTACTAACAAATTCATTTCACCTCTTTGCCTAATACCTTACTACCTTCCTCTTTCCCTATAACATTGATGCCCCCAATGTTCCCTTTGGGCTACGTGCCTTCTGCACCATCTTACACTTTTCTCCATGAATGTTTTCCAGGGATGACTTATGTATCGCTATCTTCAATCTAGATGTATCTTCTGGGAACCTAAACCCAAACTAAACTATCAGACCTCTACCTTATATGTTTCACAGGCTCCTCAAACTCAGCACGTAGCTACTTAACTCCTCATCTATACCTTCACATCTGCTCCTCATGAGTTCTCTGTTTCAGTAAAAGGCACCACTCCCTAAGGTGCCCAAAAGGTGTAATCAATCTTGATGCATCTCAGACTTTTATTCCCACGATAAATCTATAACCAAATAGTGAGTCACCTCCCTAACTTCTCTCAAATCCACTCTTCCTGGTTATCATTTTTTCAGACTTCATTACATCTTGCCAATGCTGCTTTATTAACTTCCTAAGTGGTCTCCCTATCGTATGTCTTGCTTTCTGCCATTTTCCATACTGCTGCCAAAATTACTTTTCTAAAAGAAAATCTCATCACGTGATTTTTTTGTTTAAAACCTTTCAGTGGTTTCTGTTACTCATAAGACATAATTCAGGATCTTGACCTTGGCACACAATGCATTTCCTTCTTTGGCTCTGCCCAACTTTATAGCTTCATTTCCAATCACACCCCTACATTTCCTCCATGGCTTCAGTTCTACTATGTTGAACACACCTGTGTTATGCTTCCATGCCTTTGACTAGAATGATCGTCTCCTGGTGACTACTCTTGTTCTTCTTCTGATTCTATGCTTATGAAGACTTCTGAATGTCTGTGCTGGGTTAGTATGCCCATATTCACTGTTGCCATAACCCTTTTTAGAGAATTTAATTAACCTCTAGTTATCTCTTTATAGGCCATTCCACATCCTTTCTGCTTCTCTAGATTAAATTCCAGAGGTCAGGAACTCCTGTTTCATATGCTGTTTTATGCTTAGTGTGTAGGGTGTGTGAGTAGGATACGTGCTTAGGTAGCTGCTATAAGAAAGGAACATTATGTGGCTCAGTGTCATTAGGGACCTTATGCTAATTAGGGAGTCAAGGAGCTAAAAGAAATACAAATAAATGAGATCAATGGGGCTTTAGACTGCGTGGTTGTACCTAATTGTGTCATATCTATAGAAATGGAATGCTAGAAAATAGATTATTGTGGTATAAAGCAGGTTTGGAAACCAGAAGAAACTTAGGCAGGGCACCCAAGTTTGGAGAGGGAGGGGAAAGAGGGAGACCTCAAACTTGCGCTGAGAGATGGGGATAAACAGGGAAGCCCTCACTGCAGGGGACAGAGTGTGATTGGCTGGACAAGAACTGAGTTTTATCAGTTTATCAGAGGTGTGTCAGCCTCTGCAGAGCCTTGGAAGTCAGAAGAATTTGTGCTGAAAACTTTGGGCTGGATGTGGAGACCACAGGGAACCATTTTAGGTTCTGAAATAGGGCAAAGAGGTACACCAAAAGGAGTACATAATGATGTTTAGCTTGGAAATAATAGATACAGGAAGATTAACCGGTAGACTCTGATGGTGATCCCAAGAAGAGATATTCTACTAGCTGGTGATAGCGGGGACACAGCAGGATGGAGGAGGTACTGTGTAGAGAGAAACAGAAAGGTGCTGACGCTGGTAATCTCAGCAGAAGGAGTGGGAGAATCAAGGATGCCTCCACCTGGAAGAGCAGGGCCACCACCTATAGTGTCAGATGACTGGGAAAGGGCTAGACTCCTTTGCATGTGACTTCAATTAGGGGAATGCAGATAAAACAGCAAAGCTGATTTGTTACAAACACTAGATAGAGTACTTTTAGGTTTCAAGTAAAAGCTTCTCATTTAGCCTCCAGTAGATCTTTACTTTTCTACATTCATGGATGGCTGTTTCAGCTTTAGGTAGGGGGACTACACAACTGGTTTTGCCTGTGACAGTACATTTTACTCCCATTTCCTTAGTTCACCCCTTTTGCTTGCAAAAATATCCTAGTTTGAAGGCTAAATTATATCGTCACCCAGCCTTAGAGCTCATGACAAGCTCTGGGACCAACATGCCTGTTCTACTTGGTGTTTCACCCCACCAGAGGGGTGGTATAAATATTGTTTACAGGAGGGGTGGTGGTATGTTGGAATTAATCTCAAATAAATACAGCAAGTTCTATTCTTTTAACAGTTGTCTTAAAATTTCAGACTTTAAAAAAGGTTGAAACCTATCATTTTAAACTGAATCATTTCTTTAACATGAGAAACTTATCATACACAGGCACTATGCTAGGTACTGGGTATCTAACGATCACAAAGAGGTATCCCTGCTCTCAAGTGGCATATAATCTAATGGGAATAAGGACAGATGGATAATCAATTATTAAACTGTAGAAGAGCAGATGTCTTATTTGAGATAGGTAAGGGTGTTTAGGGGGACGTGTTTATCTCCCATCAATCAACAGTAGTTTGTTACTGTTGTCCGTGAAGGAATTATCTCTTTGATGAGATTTTCACTTTAACTTAGATGGTATTTATGCAGAGCCTTGTTCTTTCTAAATAGTTATGACAAGTTAGTAATTCGATTTCATAGAGATTAAAATAAATATTCTTCTGAACCTCTGTATGTTTTCTCAATGTTCTGCAAAGAGCAGATGATACGAAGAAGGCTGACAACTGAGTTGACTTAGATGCGTATCTTTGGTTCATGGCCCAGACAGGTGTCTCTGGAAGCAGCTATAGAGTCCAGCATTGAGACTCTCATTCAAGAGACCATCTTGAGGAATTCTTGAGAGGTTTTGGCATCTTTTTGTTTCACTGCTACCTGTGAATCTGAGTCACACTCACCAGTGTCCTCTAGGGCCTCTTGGAGCCAAAGCAACAAGAAAACAAGCCCGGAGAGAAGGCCTACCTGTATGACAGCGGGACCCCGTCCAGCCAGGTGGACAGTCACACTGGTAAGGGGCTACACAGCGACCACCATTCAAACAGGGGAGAATGCATATTGCTAGAAAAGATATATATTGAAAAAGATTTAATCAAAATACACTCAGATATGTTCAAGTGTTCAAAAAACATTTTCCAGGAAGATAAAACCCTCAATGACCCACTAGAGAGTCTCCCTGGCTATGTTCTGTTTATTCATCAGTATCATTGGAAAAACACCAGCAGGAAAGTAAGGATGGACCTTTAGCCTAACAGAATGACTCTAGTGCCAAATGCACTCTTTTAGAGAGGATATACCATAATCGACGTCTGCTAAGTGCTTTGCTCTCTCTTCACAGAATAATCTTCTCCATTTATTATCATTTCAAATTTCCTTTTCAAATTACATGAAATGCTCAAGAGGGTTGGCTGTCTCAAGGCTTCTTATTGTCTTGAATTAAATGTAAGAATAGGGTCAGATGGGTATCCTGGAGGCTGGTTTTGGCAATACATTAGTATCTCCATTAGTAGTGATGGGACACCTCACCCTTCATTTCCTTGGAGCAGTGGCACTTACAGCCTCCAAGGCAATCACTCTTCCTAGAAATCATTGAGCTCTTTAAAGAGGAATAGTCCGTTTAAAAGGAGTGAGATTGTCTATTGACTTGCCACACAATGTACGGTTCTCAAGCCAATAGCATTGGCATTACCTAGGTGTAGGCTAGAAATGCCAACATCTCAGGTCCTAACTCAGAACTTCTGAATCAGCATCTGCATTTAAAATCTCCCAGATGGGTTGTATGGACATTAAAGTTTGGGAAGCCTTGGTCTAATGCAGGAGGGTGGGCACATGCTCAGTGAGCTAAGCTAGGCCTGCTATCAGGGTCCTCCAGGGTAAATGTTTCCCTGGTCTTTGGACTCTTAGCATGACAGCAAGTCAAGTTTGGGAGTCCTAAATGGGAAGGAATGATTAGAGAGAAGAGGAAGGAAAAACATAATTTCTCTTCTTTCTTAATCCCTGTGAAACTACTTGTTTTCATGAGTTGTTAGCAGCCTCAATTTATTTCCATTGCATATTTTCCTTTCCAGATTAGTTGCAAAAGCTACACTCAAAACAGTTTTAGAATGTCTTGTAATGTGTCTGGCCTTCAAAAAAACTGATACAGACCAATGGGCATCACACAAATGACTCTTAATGTGATTTACACACACCACTCCCAAAGAAACATGAAATCATTTTATCCCCATATATATTTTTAAAGATACTGAAACAAAGTATAGTTTAGACATTAAAAACACCCTTTTAAAATCACTTATTTTCATTCTCCTGAAAGTTCAAATTCAAATGTATTTTTATAAGGATCAAAATTCCATAATAATTTACTAAGCATTGTGTAGATACCAGAGTGCCAACTTTCCCTGTTTTCTTAGTTGAGAAGAACTACCCCTAATGAAAAAGAGTCAACAGTGGGCTGTAAATACTAGAGTGTGACCCAATGCCGTGAATTTCTCCCAACCGCAGCAATGAGCAGTGTGGTACATAAGTGGGTCTGAGATAGGGAAGATATTGGCTGGGAAATCCTCTATTATAAGTTCCTTCTCAAGAGAATTCTTGGAAATTTGTGACAAAAGGCATTTGGCAATGGCTCTGGATGGATCTTTATAACTGTATTTGAAAGGTCATTTATATTCTAGATCTTTTGCAACTAATTGACATACTCAGATCAACTTTAGGCGCTCTTGTCGGGTCTGCTACAGGATTTAAGCAAATCAATTCCTTCTAATAGTAAAGCCAGTTCCTAGTAACTTCCTCGAGTTGGCAGCTTCCAGGCAAATTATCAGGATTCAAAGTAAAATTTAAGGATATAACATGTAAGGTTTGAGGATAGACTCACGCTCTTCACAGAGGCGCCCCATCCAGCCATCTGGACAGGAACAAGCATTGGGGCGTTGGCAGATACCTCCATTCTGACATGGGAATCGACAGACAGCTGGAAAAGAAGGAGGATGGATCATAAATCCAGGGAATTATGGAAGAGTATTTGTCAGAAAATAAGATTTCTTATTCACATTTCATAATATTTCCTTGAGTCAAGCAAAGAAACAAAAGCAAATGTCAAGATTCAGAAAGGGATAAACATGAGAGCTCTCAGAAAGGGGCATAAACAAGCTTGGGTAGTTCTGAGAATATGGTTTTCCAAATTTTAGTAATTTGGGGATTCAGGGCAGAAGGGAACAACGTGGTTTAGACAAAATGTAAGCTCTTTTGGTCTGGACCAGGGGAAGTGTCTCTTTCAGCAGAGCTGAGAATGCCCTTCCAAAGATGGCCTTTGATGGTCAATAGCTCTTGGGAGCTGCCACCGTCATTCATTGTCTTAAAATAAGCAAGTGAAGAAACAAACAAGTGAGCAAGCAAACACTGAAGTCTCATTTGGCTTCTGTTTTTAAGTGAAGCTTGGGCTAGTCTATGAGGCTGTTACGTCCTCCCTTGCCCTCTCATGAGGAGGTTGTTCTCTTATATCCCATGTGTTAGTGATTTCATTTCTCATTGTTGCTTTCAGACAATTAATCTCCCTTCTCCTGCAAACTCTCTTGCCTCTTTGAGGCCCATGCCATTTGTTCATTGGTTTTTCTCAATTGTCCCATCCCCCAAGGGTCATTAAAGGCTCTGGCCTTTTTACCCCAAATCCAAATCTGACCATTGTCATGTGGACAACCCACTCAACAATCTGAGTTTTCTTTTAGTTCCTTGTTATATTTGTCTTGTTCACTAGCATAGCTCTTGACTTTCAGTAAATATTTGTAGAATGGAACAATCATGATTTGTAAGAAAGAATTCTATTTTATTAGAACAATGTAAGTTTTAGGACATACTAGAATGGTTCATTATCTATCTCTTTCAATTTTGCAGAATTTGAAGCACAGATCCTTCTTCCCCCAAGAAGATTTTATTGAATGCACACACAAAATTCATTCTTGGGTTTGCAAATTCAATACACCAAGTGAAGGGACAGTAGTGCTTATATAAACATGGAGTGCTTTTCACCAACCCCCAGCATGGCCAGGGAGACCAAGAGGTAGGCTTCATTTCCCTGGGACTGGACAGTACCTCTTGTCTCTTACATTGCCCATGGGATGGACTACCCCATCTCCAGTGGGGTTAAAGGTCTGTTCAGAATGAGGATGGAACTGGAATCTGCTGAGACACCTGAGTATCCCAGAGGTACCCTCAAGGCTCAGACATGCTGCAGCTCCCCCTAGCAGTTGGAGAGTAGAACACTATGAAGAGCCATGATTGACTCAGGAAGGAGCCATATGCCAGGTCAGAGTTCCCTATGAAAGCTTTCAAAACTCAAACCCATAATAAAGTTAAGGAAAATGACATAAATGTCAAAAGAAAATTTAAAGCCACGGAAAAATAAAAGAGCATGCATACAGTTATTGGCTTTGTCAGACTTTCATATGAATTTCCCTACAGCTTCACTGAGACATAACCATGCAAATATTTCCTTACCTCTGCAAATAGGAGGTGATGTCCAGGTTCCATTCTCTAGGCAAATACTCCTTAGGGAGCCCTCCAACATGTATCCACTGTAACATGAGTAGGTGATCATGTCCCCATACTGATAATGTATGCCTCGAGCAATTGCATTTCCTACATGAGTTGGTGGACCACAGGATATTTCTACAGGAAAACAAAACCACAATGAAGTCTGTGCTACTAACTCAGCCAGTGGATAGAAGAGAACACAATCTCAAGCCAAAGACTGAATTTATTTTAAGAGCAAGGATAAAACACATAAAGGTACCTTTTTATAATAACTAAAAGATACTAGGGATTAAAAGCATAATCTGCTCCTGTTTAGAAAAATGAGATGTGCACGATCAAAGGTTTGTCTTCTAATTCAAACACTGAAGCTGCGCTGCCATTTTTTACTCAGCCAAGAAGTCTCTAGGAGCCCAATGAGCTCTTGTGGATTGCCAAAGAGATGGCTTCCGAGAGAATGTCAATGCAGGAAGCTTATCAAATTAGAAGGGGAGAAGCCTGGGGATTATTTGTAGTCTATTGTTTTAGAGTGAAGATCATGAATTACAGTACTGCATATTCCATCAAGGCTGTTTTATTAGTTCCTAGGACAGCACCTGGCATGTAGTGGGCTCTTGATACATGTTTGAAAAATGAGTAAATGAATGAATATTGTCTCTAGCCTGTCCATACGCAGTTTACACACCTTGGTGAGACTTATGACATTCAAGGTTTCACATCAGTCTCCTTCTTTTCAAGACCGTGAGGCAGTGACTCTTCGCTTTTGCAATGTGTGAGATTGAATGATAATCCTCTTTTAAAAGCTACATGTATTGTATATTTAAATAAAAAATCTTATAACTAATTTTGCCTTGAGAAGTCCTGAAATAACTAGAGTTATTCTGGGGTGGCTCACAAGACAAGGACTGGATTGGAGCTGGGACTCCAATCAATATCCAATTTGTATAAATGTATGATGATGACTCTCCATGAATTGGCTTATAAAAGGTCACTTTGTGGTCATAATAATATTTTAAAAAAAGATTTAATTTATTTATGAGAGACACAAAGAGAGGCAGAGACATAGGGAGAAGCAGGGTGCCTATGGGAGCCTGATGCGGAACTTGATCCCAGGATCCAGGGATCACAACCTGAGCCAAAGGCATATGCTCAACCACTAAGCCACCCAGGTGCCCTTGTGGTCATAATACTACTAAGAACTTATTTAAAGCGATGACTGATGTGTATGATTTTTCTAAATTTTCTTTTCCTTCTAAGGTGATTATAAACACCAATTCAGTGAGTCAGATGTCAAATATGTATTACTGCCTACTGTCCATCAGAAACTGGAAAGAAACCAATGAAGATAATGCTGTCCCTTTGCTCAGACAAGTGGAAGAATGATGAACAACTTCAAAAGAGCTGTCATATAGGCCTGGATACTACACTATAGGAAAATCAAGGTGAATGCAACTAATTATGCTTAAGATTATCAAGGTACAAATCACAGTGAAAGTGACATTTGAATTGGGCTATAGAGCTTGAGTGGATCAGAAGGAAAGAGCTTCCAGCTTGGGGGAGCAGCATGTAGAAAGACTGTGATAAGAGGATGCCTGGTTTCCTGAAGTGATCAAAACACAGATTTCAGATCACCTATATGGGAATCACCTTGGGTTCTCGCTAAAAAGTGCGAGAAAATTTTGGGAGTTTCTAGTTTATGAGTCTGCATCTTATCTACCTTCCCTAGGTGATTCCCATATGTGCTAAATTTTAATCACTGATTTGTAAGGATAAATATCAGGATGAGGTGAAAAGAATGAGGTAATTTGTTGCTCTTGTCCCTCAGGGAAGAGATTTTCTTCTAAACCGGAGGCTTTGTGTTTAATAAAAAATGCAAAAGAGGGACTGAGGAAAGCAAACAATGGTAGAAATTATCTCCTTCTCTCCAAGGCAACCCCTGAACCTCTCAAGAATATTGAGGAATGGGGCACTTGGGTGGCTTGGTTGGTTAAGCCTTCCACTCAGGTCATGATCTCAGGCTCCCTGCTCAGTGAGGAGTCCACTTCTCTCTCTCTCTCTCTCTCTCTCCTTTTGCTCCTTTCCCCCACTCGTCTTCTCTCTCTCTCTCTCAAATAAATAAATAAATAAATAAATAAATAAATAAATAAATACAATCTTTAAAAAAAGAAAAAAGGAAAAAAGAATATTGAGGAATAATCAAACATGTACTCGAGTGCATGTCTCTTCTTGCTCTCCCTTCCAGTGCTCTGAGTGGTACGTCTTAGGGAGCCGAGACCAATGTGGGGATATGTGTGCAGAATCAGGCCACTTGGCCTGCGTTAGTTAGGGCTGCTGGTCAAAGCTTACACATACATAGTTCGTTCCACTTCACTTGGAGTAGATTTTATAAGGCTAAAAGTATAGTACACATTTCCTGGAGTAAGATCTAAATTCTAAACTGTAGTAGGCTGCTAGTTGAAAATTCAGGCACGTGGGCTATTGATGTATGTCTTCCTATCAAAAGACATTGCTAAGATAAATACACTGATTCATTTATTCTTCAAAACAAACCTATAACATAGGTATTGGTGCTATTAATACATGAGAGCCCTGAGGTTCAGAGAAGTTAGGGCATGGCCATAAGTTTACTTAAAAAGTTTTGAGGATAGGATTCAAACCCAGGTCCTCTCTGACTCCACAATCCCTGTGCCCTTCACATGCACATTTCTTTACTAATTGGAGCGCAAATGTTCTGAAGATGAAGGCCATCGCAGGCATGGTATAGGCTATATAGCCCAGTGCCCTGCAGCTGGTTAGACTCAATGAATATTTGTTAATTTTTTCCTACAGAGGGAGTTGTTTGGACTACAAAGGAGCCAGAGGGTAGGATGTTGGGCAGAGCAGATGTTTT
Source organism: Canis lupus baileyi (assembly GCF_048164855.1). Classification (NCBI taxonomy): domain Eukaryota; kingdom Metazoa; phylum Chordata; class Mammalia; order Carnivora; family Canidae; genus Canis; species Canis lupus. The sequence continues at coordinate 67,186,128 of NC_132847.1, forward strand.
AAGTGATGGAAGTGTGTGTCAAGAGACGTCAAGAGTAATCACAAGGCAGCAAGAGATGCTGCCATATTGTGTATTATGTACCAACATGGTTCTAGCCCAGACTGGAACCCAAATTGTGGTTCCAGGACCAATATCACCAGCAGCAACACTTGGGAACTTGTTTGAAATGCAAATTCTTAGGCCTCACCCCAGACTACTGAATTAGACTTTCTGGTGGTGGTTGGGGGGGGGGGGTGCAGAAATCTGTTTTAAACAAGCCCTCCAGGTAGTTCAAGTTTGAGAACCACTGTGGAATAATTTTTGTATTGCAAAGCATCCACAGCCTATTAAAGGATAGTTTGGGATTCTCAGAAAATGAGAAAAACATGTACTTTATTTTATTTAAAAAATTTTACAATAATCTCCACGCTCAACGTGGGGCTCAAAATCATGACCTCAAGTTCAAGAGCTGCGTGTTCTACTGACTTAGCCAGCCCGGCACCCTGGAAAAAATATATTTTAGATTTAATATTTTGCTCATTCTTAGAAGAACATATTTTGAAAATCTGTTCAGTGAATTCTGGCCAGATAGGTTTTAGCCAACTTCTGGAAAGTTTTTTCTTTTTATATTTGGAATTCAAAGATCTTTTAAAAAAATTATCAACATAGAAGCTGATAACCATGACAGAGATCTAAATATCTACATTTAAATTACTTGAATGAAAATATCTCACAAGGAAGAATAAATATTCTGCACTAATGAAATGAACTGGATTCCATCATTTACTTACTTTCACATTTGGCATTTGTCACCGTCCATGTCTCATCGGGGTTACAGGTAATGATGCCCCAACCCTGGAGCAGGAAGCCTTCTCTACACTTGATGGACACGTTCTGATCAACATAAAACTCCTTTTCAGAAAGGACAGCATTCTCAGGAATCACAAAAGGAACAGGGCATGGATTTGCTGTTAAACAGGAAAAAAAAATGCTTACTGATATTCTTCTTCTCTTCTTCATTTATTTCTCTAAAGATAGAGAACGATGAGCCCTGTAGGAACTGGGTTCTCAGTGATGATAATATGAGGCTTAAAAATACAGAACTTCAAACATTAAAAAAAGTAAATGTGTTTTATAGCCACATGAAATTATCTTTAAGGATAAGATCGGATAAGATCTGAAAACCCCAAGTTATTCAACCACTAACACATTGTCCTAAAATTCTAAGATGGTAAATTAAATAGTTGTTTGAAATATGGCCCAACACTGGGAAAAGAAAAGGTGTGCCAGGAATCAGGGAGTGCATCAAACATCCCCTTAGTTTTTGAAGAATATTAAGAAAGCATAGTAAGTGCTTCTCATTGTCACTTTACTTTCTTTTACTGAACATCCTTCAGAAGGATGCCCCAGAACATCCTCAGACTTTTCTATGTGACTGAATAAAACTTCAGACTCACACTGCTTAAAAAAGGGTATTATAACTTAAATTGTGGAGTTTGTGAGGCTTGTTCATAAAAATGGATTCATTTTATACATCTGAAGCAAAAACAAAATTGATTATAGTGCAAGGATTTCTTAGTGCAAGTGTGTGACACACATATCAACATATTTCAGAAGTTTTGGTTTTTCTGATTTCCAAAGAAGTATTTATGAGTGAAGCAGATGTCAGCTGAATCCTAAAGACACAGTTACTACATTATAATACTTTAAACAACACCAGGGCGCTCTCAATTTAGATCTTGCATGTGAATATTGTTTTCATTCTAGTGCTTACAACTAATTATCTTCATTCACTATATTTATATATACTTTATTATATTAAAATTCCATGTAAATATATTCTCTCTTTACCCTTTTACATCTTCAATCAAATTCATTATACATTTGCGTCTAATTTTTTTCATTAAGTTGCATTTTTTTTTTTATTAGTGCCTTGGACTATCTGTAATCATCCAAGGAATCTGGTGAAAGCTAATTTGCAGACTGGATATTCCAGATAACGTGAACAGATTTTAAAAACACCCCATAGTATTTGGTTTGAATATACACAGATAGCTTTCTTGGGGCTAATTTCACTCAGAGGAGTTTCCTCTAGGTTTTAGACATCTGGGAAACGAGTCAGGAAACTGAATCTGATTAAAACCTCTCTTAGAGTCAACACACACGTTTGCAGAGAGGATGTGGGTGGCTCCAAACTCCGTGTCCGGTGCAATGTATCTCAGGTGCTCCTTCAAGGCTGTACCCTCTGTTGCAGGAATACACTACCCTGAGTCCAGCAGTCGTGTTTTCAACTTCGGCTTTCCCATTCAGAAACCCAAGCGGAGCTTCACACCTGGTCTCTAGAAAGAAAAATGAAAGCCTTGTATGAAATGCTTCTTCCAATCCTCTTTCCTCCTTCTGCTACAATTGCTGGAGGTACTTAATGCATCATATCAAATATTAAAGCCTGCTCATTTGTGAGACACAGGGATATGCTTTGAATCAAAGGAGGAAAAAATCCCCAGCATGGGGACACCTGGGTGGCTCAGTGGTTGAGCGTTTGCCTTTGGCTCAGGGCTTGATCCCGAGGTCCCAGGATCAAGTCCCACATCGGACTCCCTGCAGCATATGTTGCTGCCTCTCTCTGTGTTTCTTATGAATAAATAAATAAAATATTTTTAAAAAAGAATTTAAGATTTCTGTATATGTAAAATCAAATCATTAATCTACCCCAGAAGATATGGTAAAAACAACAATGAACAAAGATTTGCAGACCTCAAGTCTTACTGCCAGCCTTGCCACTAACTTAATTTATGATATTGGACAGGTCACTGTACTTCTCCTCGTCCCTCTATTTACTTACTTAGCAAGAGAGATAAATCTAGCTGATCTTGACTTAGTCCAATCTAGACTGGCTGACTCATCTAAGAGGCTGCTTAACTAGATAATTTAAGAGGCCAATTCTAGTTTGAAACTTTGATAACTCTCCCAGGATTATTAAGAGAAAAAGGTTTAAAGCCCGACATTTTAATAGGCTTGTACACTTCAACTAAATATAGCTGATCCTTGAACAACATGGGGGCTAAGGGTGCCAACACCCCATGCTGACAAAAATCCACAAATAACTTAACTTTCCCAAAACTTAACCAAAGCTTACTGTTGACTGGAAGCCTTCCTGATAACATAAACAGTTGATTAACAAATCTTTTGGATGTTACATGTATTATATACTGTAGTCTCACAATAAAGTAAGCTTTAGAAAAGAAAGTGTTATTAAGAAAATCACAGGGAAGAGAAAATAAGTTTCTAGTACCATACTGTATTTATTGAAAAAACCCCACATGTAAGCAGACACGCACAGTTCAAACCTGTGTTGTTTATGGGATCAACTATACATTGTCTCTGGCAGAGGAATCATATGGGCTATGTGTTGGGAATAAACTCATATGGATTAACTCGTATTTTGCTAAATAAACTTGGATGCTCTCATAAAGTGAGTGAATGTAAAATTCCACAAAAATGTGACTTTCATTTATTTGACAGATGTGACAGCATCACTTTAAAAAAATGTCAGCATTGGATGGTACCATCACCAAAAAGCAACAGTGCTAAGCCTTCTAATTTATAATTATTTGGGGGAAAAAAAACCACAAAAAGAATGCAAATAGTTAACTAATTACTAAACAAAATCTTTGCCATTCCAGAGTCAGTAATCTTGTGTTCTATTTCAATTTAATCATTCATTTCTACCACAATTTTTGATGTAGATGTGTGGAATCTACATCAATTTTTGACTCTTTTATTAGTTTGGTGCTCTTGAGCAAAAGCCCAGAAAAGATTCTCATACGGTTTATGGAGATGATTAAAATTTTTTTCTGAATTAAAAAACTGGTTTATAAAGGAAATGTGGCCACATTATTATGTGTTCTCAGTATTGTTTTTGGGACTGCTAAATGTCATTTGACTTACTTTTGCACGTTGCTACCTCTCCACTCCACCTTCTGTTCTTCTGACAAACACGTTCCTTGTTCCCCTGTGAATCCATGAAAAAAAGGGTATTTTCAAGATTATACCTCAATAATGGGAAGATAATAAGGGAATACAAAGTAATCTTAGCTATGAACCTGAATCTCCCGGCACTGGAATGCTAAATAAATTCATTAAATAAATAAAGTTTAAGGGCTAGGCTTAGATTTTTAGAAATGCTTTCATCAAATTACTTCAAAATTCATACCTGGGCTGACCAGTGTAATTAAAGTACAGACTTGGTTTCACTTTCTATTTAAGTGACAACTGATTATAACCAATACCAAAGATAGATGAGGAATGTGTCTGAAATGTCAAAGAGGTATATTTGCTTAGTAAATTTTAAAAAATATCTTGGATTGAATTTATTTTTTTTATTTTTATTTTTTTTAAAGATTTTATTTATTTATTCATGAGAGACACAGAGAGAGAGGCACAGAGACACAGGCAGACTCCATGCAGAGAACCAACATGGGACTTGATCCTGGGTCTCCAGGATCACACCCCGGGCTGAAGGTGGCGCTAAACCGCTAAGCCACCAGGGCTGCCCGAATTTATTTTTCAATACTTGAAATGTGCAGCAAAGAATGTGTTTTGGTTTTTTTACACCTTTGAACATGAAACAAGTCAAGGTATCTTATTGGTATGAGGACTGAATTTTTTAATAATGTAACTTATCCACGGAAGATAAACTTATTAAGGGTCCAAGCATTTAAAATTTTAAATATTTGAAGTAAAAGTCTTCCTAAAATTTACTTCCCTGCCCCCTGAAATAAAGTAAAATGAACAGAACTTACTTGAAAAATTATTTACAACTATTATTCTAAATATATTTTTGTATAATTCTTCAGTATCTCATAGCTCTTGGTGGTTATATAGGCTGTTGACCACCCCCTATAATTATTATAGGCATATATGAGCTAAGATTACTCATATATGAGCTAAGATTACTATTCTTTGACTTCTGGGTATAATTTTTATGAGTCTTTGTTTCTTCCTTCTTTGCTGTTTACCTTTTACTATAATCATCAATGTTCCTACATAGTCAGGGAGCTGGTTTTAATGGCTTGTCATATACTTCCTCAAAATTAATAAAAAATAATCTACAAACTAAAATAATACATTTTGTGCATATTTAAGTATATAAACAGTAAAAGTATAGCAAAAGTTAACAGTGTTTATCTCTGGATGAAGAATCCTGATAAACTCTATTTTTCTTTTGCATTTTCCAACCTTTCTATAATCAATGCATATTGCTATTTTCAATAAGAAAAAAAATAATGACTTTATATTGAGAGACACATTTACTTAATTGATTTAATTATTTTCTTAGGAAGTCAGGATAGTAACCCTCCATTAAAATCAATGGAATCTTAAAAAAATAAAAAATAAAGTCAATAGAATCTTTATAGGCAAAGATTTATCAGTAGTTAAACTGACAGCTCAAAGAAAATATCTTTGAATAGAAGAATAATGATGAGAGGTATAAGATAAAACCAAAAGAGGCAATAGCTCTTTTTCAGACATCTTGCTAATGTAGAACACAGTTTTAAGACAATATGATGTCTCCAAAGGGCTCTGAGCAATGAAGAAACAGGTTAACAAAATTTGCGTGTATATATTCATTTAAAATCAAGCTCCTTAATACATTACTTAGGATCTAATCTTTTTAAACTATATTATAAAATTTAATGTATTTCATAGTAGATAAGGAATTTAAAGCATGGAGAAGAACTCAAACATGAAAAATATAACAGTAGAAAGAATAGTAACAAACTCCCATGCAGCCATCACCCACTTTACAATGTTAATTCAAGGTCAACCTTGTTTCATCTAAACTGTTCCTTTTTCCTAAGAACCCACATTATTTTGAAGCAAATTCCAGACATCAAATCATTTAACAGTTATTTCAGTATGAATCTCCAAAAGATGAGGGCTCTTAAAACTATAACCACAATAACCAATAACACTATCACAGCTTAAAAGGTAACAATTCTTTAATATTAATAAAAATCTTGTAAGTAGTCAAATTTCGAATTGTTGCATACATTTTATAATTTATTGCTTTATAGTTCACTTGAATCAGGACCAAAACATAGTTTATGTACCTTTTTAAATAAGTACCTTCTCTGTATTTCTTTCCCTCTTACCCTGTCAACTTATTTGTTTCAAAAACTAGAAAATTGGGTCATTTGTTCTGTAGCCGTTTCTACAAATAGAATTTTACTGATGGTCTCATTATGGTGTCACTTAGCATGTTCTTCTGTCTTTGGTACTGGTTGTTGGATTTAGAGGTTTGATAGGATTCAAATTCAATATTTCTTCTTTTTGGCAAGACTTTTCATATGGTATGTTTTTCAATCCAGAGGCACATAGTGTTTGGCTGTATCTATTTTTTCTAACACTAGTAGCCATGATGATGAGGACCTAAATCTGCTAGTTCATCAGAGTTGCAACCTCTGAGATTTAAATTCTATCATTTATTGACTGAAATAAATTACTTCTATAAAGGAAACTTTTCTTCATCTACTACTGGTTTTGTCATCCAGTTAGTGCTGAAAAGACAATTTTTCCCCTTTCATGATCTTTTATCAAAATAATGAATTTGTTCATGAGCCTCCTCTCATAGTTACCAGCTAATTTTCTTGTGTCCCTGTGAATCTGCTGTTAGGGATGCCTGGGTCGCTCAGGGCATGATCCCAGAGTCCCAGGATCAAGTCCCACATCAGGCTCCCTGCGAGGAGCCTGCCTCTCCCTCTACCTATGTCTCTGTCTCTCTCTGTGTGTCTCTCATGAAGAAATAAATAAAAATGTTTCTTATTTTTTTTAAAAGAGAATCTACTGTTATTCATGGCATATTTGATATGTTTAGTCCATTAAAATTATTGCCTTATTGAAGCCCAAATGGTCTAATGTTGGCCTATGGGAACCTTATCCAGTTGGTTCCCAAGTCTTTTTAACATGTAATCTTCAATAAGTTACCTAATATCTCACATGACAAGCTTTTCTAGGCTAATATTTTATATTTCATGTCCCAGACCTGGCTCTGGTTATTGCTGCAAGTAATTGGACTTATATTAAACAATTATTAAATAATACAAAAATTACTTTGTAATTTTGTAATTACTTTGTATTCCCTTATAAACAATATTTTTTAAGGTTTCTAAGATGATTCTAATAGGTAGCTTAGAATGAGAATTATTGCTATAACATTTCTCTCAGTTTTGTAGTTAATAGGATATTCCCAAATTTTAAGGTAAATTATCTACTTCCTTAAATTTAATGACCCATCTAGTTACTAAATATTAAATTTAAATTCAAAAGTTTAAATTTTGTAACACTTCACTTCTTAACAAATTGCAGAATTAGTACTCTCACATGAAGAAATAAATTTCAAAATCAGAAAAATTCTCCAACTGCAATCAACCATTACATTATCATACTTCTTTTTTTCTTTTCTTTTTAACCTTCTAAGGAAATGAAATAAGATCCATACAAGTCTAGTTCTAGTTTTCATGGACCTATCTTATGACAATCCTCTGAATGTGTGGTCAGAAAACAATGAAATGAGTGGTCAGAAAACAAATTACTGATAACGAATACTTCTGCAAAACCCACACTTAAATATAATAACAATAAAAGCAGGAAGAAGTTGCCTGAAAAAACAGGTGATGGCATTATAAAATATGAATAAGCCTCTCAAATTTCAAGTTTGATGATATGATCAGTGCTTCAGCAAGATTGACTCCAGATAGGATGGGAGCATGGCAGTGAAGTCGGAGGACGCTAGACTTACCTCATCCCACAAATACAACTAGGTAACTATCAAATCAAAATAAATACCCCCCCAAATTAACTTGAACATTGGCAGAACAATCTCCACCACTAAAGGTAGAGAAGAGGCCACATTGAAGAAGGTAAGAAATGCAGAGATGCAGTTTGGGAGAGAAAAAGATCAAGGCCACTGCAGTGGGGAAGGGGAGCTGCAGAACAGAGAAGGATGAGCGACAGTCTAGCACACAGGGGAGCACATGGGGAAGATAAATCTCTATAGCAATTGGCTTGGAAAGCAACAGGGCTTGAGTTTCATGAGTTCTGGCAACCAGTGAGGCTTAAAGCCTAGAGTTTTAAAGATCAGTGTGCTTGGCTCTTGAAGAGCTTGGAGGGCACTGGGGTTGTTCTTAGAGAGAAGGCAGGCAAACATCCCCAGACATACAGTGTGGACACAGTGATCTGAAGAACGCCTGACACACACAGTGGGGAGGTTAGTTGCTCATTTCAGAGTGTGTCTCAGAGAGGTAGCATTCATGGAAAGACTACTCTGGGAACAAAGGAACTGGCAGGCACAATTTCCTTCTCCCACCCCTTCTGCTTCCTCAGCAGAAGCGCAGGGGTACCTGCAAGCACCAGCACAGTTCTGACACTTACACCAAGCCCTACCATCCCACATTCCAGAAGAACTGCCCTTCCCAGTCACACTTGGCTGAGTCCCAGTGCAGTGGGCTCCCTACCCTAGAAGATCAGCCTAAACCCCTACCAATACTGCATCTCTTGACCTGGGAGTTTTCCAAGGCCTCAGTTCTGGTGGTAGTGATGACAGATCTCATTTCACAAACATACCAGAGCAACCTAGTTAAAATTTGCCACATTTAGGCCAGGGACAAACACTGTCCACAATAGGCAAAGAGAACCTCTATAGACCACTGGCCTGAAGGATAAAGCAGCCAGGATACAAAAGCAGAGCACACACAGCACATATTGGAGATACTCTCAGAAGTGCCAGGCCGTGGGGAATAAGGGACATTACACTGCAAGGCACTATAGGAACACTTCCTCATAAAGCCACGACCCTCAAGAAGGAGACATAGATGACTTTTTTTTAACATAGAAAGGAAACCCCATATGGCTATCGATGGATTTTTCAGCAGAAACTTTCCAAGCCAGAAGGGAATTGTAATATATATTCAAACTGCTGAATGAGAAAAATCTACAGCAGAGAATACTCTAGTCAGCGAGACTATCATTCAGAATAGAAGGAGAGATAAAGAATTTCTTAGACAAACAAAACTAAAGGAGTTCATGACCATTAAACCAGCCCTGCAAGAAATACTAAAGGGGACTCTTGAGTGGAAAGACCAAAAATGACATTATGTAGGTAGGAAACATAAAGCAATAAAAATGAATTTTTTTATAAAAAATATTTATTTTGTGAGTTCCTTAACTCACAGGCTGTAAAATATGAAACCATATACCTAAAATGTGGGGATGGGAGAAGAAAAGGAAATGAGTTCAAACTTAAATATCCATCAACTTAATATAGACTGCTATATGCAGAATGTTATATGCAAATTTAATGGTAACTACAAGTCAAAAGCAACAGAAATAAGCTAAGAACAAAGAGAAAGAAATCCAAATGTATTGTTAAAAAAAAATCAGCAAAACATGAAAGAGAATTATGTAAAGGATCAGAGAAAAACTTCAGAAATAACCATAAAATAAGTAATAAAATAGCAATAAATACTTATCTATCAATAATTACCTTGAATGTAAATGGACTAAATGCTCCAATCAGAAGACATAGGATGACAGAATAGATTAAAAAATAAGACCCATTTATATGCTGCTTATAAGAGATTCATTTAAGACCTAAAGATACCTGCAGATTGAAAGTAAGGGGATAGAGAAACATCTATCATGTACCTGGATGTCAAAAGAAAGCCAGAGTAGAGATACTAATATCAGAAAAAAACAGACTTAAACAAAGACTGTAACAAGAGACAAAAGAAGGAAACCATATAATAATAAAGGGGACAATATAGCAGGAAGATATAACAATTGTAAATATTTATGTGTCCGACATGGGAGCACTCAAATATGTAAAATAATAACAAACATAAAGGAGCTAATCAATAATAATATAATAATAGTAGGGGGTTTTAACATTCCACTTGCGTCAACAGACAGATCATCTAAACAAAATCAACAAGGAAACAATGGCTTTGAATGACACACTGGGATAGATGGATTTAACAGATATAGTCAGAACATTCCATCCTAAAACAACAAAATACACATTCTCTTCAAGTGTACATGGAACATTCTCCAGAACAGACCACATATTAGGTTACAAAACAAGTCTCAACAGATTAAAAAAGATTGAAGTCATACGATGCATCTTTTCTGACCACAATGCTATAAAAATGGAAGTCAACCACAAGAAAAAAATCTGGAAAAACCACAAATACATGGAGGTTAAATAACATTCTACTAAACAAATGAATGGGTCATCCAGGAAATAAAAGAAGAAAAAAGAAAATAAAGGGAAACAAATGAAAATGAAAAAGCATCAGTTCAAAAGCTTTGGAAGCACCAAAAGTGGTAGTAAGAGGGAAGCTTATAGCAGTACATCCTACCTCAAGAAGCAAGAAAAATCTCAAATGAACAATCTAATCTTAAACCTAAAAGACCTAGAAAAAGAACAACACACAAAACCTAACACCAGGAGAAGGAAGGAAACAATAAAGATTAGAGCAGAACTAACTGATATAGAAACTAAAAAAACAATAGAATGGATCAATGGAACCATGAGCTTGTTCTTTGAAAAAAAAAAATCAGTAAAATTGGTAAATCCCTAGCCAGACTTATCAAAAAGACAAGAGAAAGACTCAAATAAATAAAATCATGAGAGAGAAGAAATAATAACCAATACCATAGAAATACAAACAATTATAAGATAATTTTATGAAAATCTGTTGGATGTAGAGATTACTTGAAAATAAAAATCTTAAAAAAAAGCTTCTGTACAGTGAAAAAAAACACAATCAATAAAACTAAAAGGCAAGCTACAAAATGGGAGAAGATATAGCAAATGAAATATTTGAAAAAGGGTTAGCATCCAAAATATATGAAGACCTTATATAACTCAACACCCAGAAAACCAAATAATTCAATTAAAAATGGGCAGAAGACATGAACAGACATTTCTCCATTAAAGACATACATAGAAGGTCAACAGGCATATGAAAAGATGCTCAACATCACTCATCATCAGGGTAATATAAATTAAAACTACAATGAGATATTATCTCACACCTGTCAGAAGAGCTAAAATAAAAACACAAGAAACAACAAGTATTGGCGAGTATGTAGAAAATAAGAACCCACTTGCACTGTTGGAAAGGTAAACTGGTGCAGCCACTGTGGAAGACATTATGGAGGTTCCTCAAAAAGTTGAAAGTAGAACCACCCTAGGATCCAGCAATCACACTACTGGGTATTTACCCAAAGAATACAAAGACATTAATTCAAAAGGGGGGTATATACACCCCTACATTTATTGCAGCATTATTTACGATAGCCAAGACTTAGAAGTAGCCCAAATGTCCATTCATTGATGAATGGATAAAGAAGATGTGGTGTATATTATAATGGAATATATATTATAATGGAATATTATTCAGCCATAAAAAGAATGAAATCTTGCCATTTACAGTGACATGGATAGATCTAGAGGGTATAATGCTAAGTGAAATAAATCAGAGGAAGACAAATACCATATGGTTTCAATCATATGTAGATTTTAAGAAACAAAACAAAGGAACATAGGGGAAAAGAGAGAGAAAGAGACAAATGAAGAAAGAGTCTCTTAACTACAGAGAACAAACCAATGGCTACCTAAGGCGAATTGGGGGGTGGGGAGATGGGTGAAATAGGAGACAAGGAATAAGGAGTACTTATCATAAAGAGCACTGGGTGATTAAAAAAAAAAAAAAGAAAAGGAACTTAAAAAAAATTAACTGCAGCCTTCCCACCAAAGTAAATAGGGAGACATAGGTGTTGCTGATGGGGTTTATAATATTAATTATAAACAAGGAGTGGAAAAAAAAATAAACAAGGAGTGGTCTTGAGACCTAACTTGGTATTTGGCTAGAACTGCTCTGAGGATTTTCAGGCCACACTTGCCATAGGCCAAAACACAAGTTTAAATGGCCAACTAAAGTAACAGAATCAGTCTTGTGGCTGGTATACTAGCTTCCTCTTCCTTTTCATGGCTCTGCTGTGTGTTTTTGTTTTTGAGACTTAGTTTGTTTTTTAAAATTATAAGGCACTTTAAATGTTTCTTGGAAAGTGTTAAAATATACAGTAACAAAGTACAAAAAATATTTTAGGACCAAAATCAGAGAAACAAACTGGTGCGAATACTAAAAATTCTCCAATGTATATATGTTGGAAAAACAAATGAATTCTAGCTAAACAATTTGTTCACATACCTGTAATTCATAGCCAGTTTCACACTGATAAATAACTGTGCTTTCAAAACTGTATTTACTGCCAAACACAAACCCATGTTCTGGACTTTCAGGTTTCCCACAAGAAACTGGACTGCAAGATTCATCAGAAAATGGTGGTTCCCAGGTTCCATCAAGCTAAATGACAAATGACAGATTAGAAGTTACATTAAGGGGTTAATACATATGAACTCAGAAATTTGCAAATATTGGCATAGCAGAATAATCCCCAAAATGATGGTCAAAAGAAGCTAGAACTTGGTTCTACTTCTGATACATGTTATCTGTGGCCTGAAAAAACACACATTAATTATTAGATGGCCTCATTAATTATCGCTGAACAATTTTAGACATTTCTCAAGCACATAAAATAAGCATTTTCTTCCTAGTAGAATCCATTAAAAAAATCAAGAATACCAAGGAGTTGTTTTCGTTATGATGAAGGACTGGACGGTTGACACAAATATTCCATGACTGATACGAATCTGTCCTTACATTTCACTCTACTTCCCCAACACCACAGTCAGAGTTAACATCTTTCAGCCTTCTGTTTGGGGAAAGTGAGGCATAACCAGATGTTTCCCTTGACTGTTATTTTCTTGCTAGTATTTTTTTGTTTTCTTTGAGGAAATAGTACATGAGCTGGATAACAATCTAAAACAGGACATTTATTCTACATATGATGCATAATTAATTTTATATATCTGTCTGCCTCATAATTAACCATTCCCCTAATGTTGGAAATATAAGTTGAACTTAACTTTTCAATATAGAAATAATACTTTGATAAATATATATTTCTGCATAAATTATTCTGGGCATTACTATCCACTTTTAAAAACTATGTAGTATTGGTTTCTTTTGATATACCCAGGATCTGTTTCGGTAAATTTTAATTTTTCCCTATAATGGCTACTTCATTATATCAGAATAATTTATTAATGATTCCCCTCATAGACTTGTGATGATTCCTTTATCAGGATGTACTTTTGATTTATTTCTTCCATTCTACTATTTTTCCTGTCTGCCGAATCTATACCAAAACCACACTGATAGGACCTTTGTAATTCTGTAATATGTCTTAATTTCGGGAAAGGCTGGATCTCATTCAGTATTTACCCTTCAAAATTCCTATTAATCTTCTCATCCATCTATTTGTTCTATGAAGTACAGAATCATTTTGTTGTAGCAAAATAAAATATTTCTAGGCACTGAACAGAGTTTTAGAGAATTTCTGCATTTAAACACTTAGAAAGGACCTATTCTACTTTTCAGACTAAAATTCAACCTAAAACTCAGTTGTGTGAGGGTGAGGGGTTATATCTTATTTGGAGAAAGTAATAAGGGTTGTTAAAAATAAATTACTGAGTCCCCCCCCAAAAAAAAACCCCAAACCAATAGCAACACACTAACCAAAAAGAAAAAACAACATAGTTACCAATATGTCAGGGTCCTACAGGGGACATATTTAAATAAAGAAAACAAGTTGGGGTAATAGGTCATCACAGAGCCTGTCAATATTTCAGATGGAATTCAAAAGAATGTTTAAGGTAAAAGTCATTTCTATACCATGCAACCTGTCCTGCCTTTCAACTCCTCCCTCCCCCAACTCCAGCACAGAAGACTGTATCAGTAATTCATTTTATTTTTCTTTTTCTGGTCCATCTCATGGAAGCAAGGAGAAGGTGATGTGTTAGGGATGGATATCTGCTCTCTATGGTGATTCAGACACTTTTCCCTGCTTGACTTTCTAGTTTCTTGTTCCAACCATACAAGACACATATTATTATACACAGTTTTATATATTATTATAATTTTATGTATAATTATACATTATTATATACAGTTTTTTTATATACAATTTTTCAAATAAGGAAACAAGGCTCAAACATTTTAAGTGACTTCCTTAGAGTCACACAAGTAGTAAGTAACAGAGACAGAATTTGAATCCAAGTTACTGTTTCTACAACTTTTGGTTTTTTAACTAAAACTGGAAACATTTGGTATCAATCAGGGCTCATTTCCCACACAAGGATACTCTTTACTAAACAACAACAACAACAACAACAACAACAACAACAACAACAAAAGGACACTCTTTACTGCATTTATGTGTAGACAATCTAACTTCTGGTTAAGTTTTCATGAATATTTTGTTATAGATATTTTAACATTTTATCTCACGTTGGCACTTTTCACCTACTCTTGGAATTTTCTTAAAAATAGGAATATTGAAAAGAAAGATATGTTTTGTAATATTTCTACCAGAAAACTTCTCAAATTCTTGACATGATTGGAAACTTGAGGCATTTTCCCCCTTTTTTGGATAGCAAGGTACTGCTGTGGATAAATATATGTATATATATTTAATATATATAAATGAGTCAAAGGTACATGTCCTAGGACAGAGAGTCTTACCTGGCACGTTGATATGTTAACTCCCTCATAGATATACCCTTCTGCACACGACACAGAAACTTGCTTATTCACACTGAAATCATCCCCCTGAACAAGTATGTGTGCTATATTTGCTGGCAGAGGACATTTTTTAGGGCTGCAAGAGATCCTCTCAGGAAACCAACGACCATCTTTCTGACAGGTGAATGTATCTATATCTGTATCCATCACATAACCTTCCAGACATCTGTAATGGAAAATCAAAATGAGTGACCTAGAGAGTACGATGTACTTGGTGACTTATCCTGGATTTAAGATGCTGTCTACAAAGTTTAGTAGGCATTGTATGCGATATATTAAAACTGATTCAAATGTCAAGGGAATGGCATCACCACGCAAAAACACCAACATAACAATGACAAGCAGATCAGTCTTAGCTGTCCACATTAAGGTTTAGCCAAGCCTAATGTCGATTTAAACATCCTTAGTGAAAGGGAATAAAGGGAAAGGAGAGAAAATGAGTGAAAATATCAGTGAGGGTGACAAAACATGAGAGACACCTAACTCTGGGAAATGAACAAGGGGCAGTGGAAGGGGAAGTGGGCGGGGGGTTGGGGTGACTGGGTGATGGGCACTGAGGGGGGCACTTGGCGGGATGAGCACTGAGTGTTATGTTATATGTTGGCAAACTGAACGCCAATAAAAAATTTTTTTAAAAAGAATACTATAAAAAAAAATGTTCTTGGCAGGAGCAGCCTGGTGACTCAGCAGTTTAGCACCACCTTCAGCCCAGGGCATGATCCTGGAGACCTGGGATCAAGTCCTACGTCGGGCTTCCTGCATGGAGCCTGCTTCTCCCTCTGCCTGTGTCTCTGCCTCTCTCTCTCTTTCTCTGTGTCTCTCATGAATAAATAAATAAAGTCTTTAAAAAATGTTCTTGAAATTATTACCCTTGTAGATTAGATCAACATTGAATTCACTTTTATTCTGAAAATAGCTAACAGTTCAAAAAATTCTAGATGTAGTACAAAACAGACTCAGATACTAATGAGAATATAACAATTAATATTTATTGAGGATCTACTTTGTGCCAAACACTGTTCTAAGTCCTTTATATAGGGTATCTTTTAATCCTGAGTAGTAGATATTATTATGTAACAATAGTATTTGGTGTTCAAACTCAAATCAACCTGGCTGTAGAATGTTCTATGATTTTTAAAGCTCGCATTTATTTATTTGGCATATGTTTACATGGAACTTATTAAATTCCAGCCACTGTTCTAGTGCTCCACAAATATTAATTCACTTATTTCTCATGTCAACCCTATGAGTAGGTATGTTTATCTTGATTCCCATTTGGTTATCTTGATTCCCATTTGAAACTGACATCAAAGACACTAAATAACTTCCCCAGGAAGCAACAGAACTGAGATTCCTGCCTAGGGATTCTGGTTCTAGAATCCATGCTTCCACTACTATACGACACTGCCTTTTAAATTAAACCATTTAGCTAATTAGCATTTTTAAAGTGTATATATATTTTTTAAATTTCACAATTCACTAAGCTAGATAGGAGTCACATGTTTCACAAACTTGTAATCTGTTTACTACAAGCAAAGATCTAAAACATAATCAAACATGACAAGGCATAGCAAACAGGGGGCTCTTGAGAAACAGGTGATGTGATTTTTCTAGATACCTCACACATCAACATCCAAATAGAAAACTGAAAATGTATTTCAAAAGCAAGGGATAATTTTTGTTTTTCTTCTCAGTGCATGAGCAACCGGTCTTCAGCTTTCTGATCATTGATGATACTCCCTTGGGTCTCCTCCTTACTGCAATTAGGAGAAGATGAAGGTAGGCCTAAAATGTCCACAACAAGCATGTTTAAGAAGAGCTAGTGAATTATTAAAATCTAAGAAGCCAATATGTGAAGGATAATCCATAATTCTTTCCAAGATGTGACTAAAATCTACATTGATTTAGAGGGTTGAGATATCTTACGGGCATTTATTCCAATAAAAATTTAATTTATAAGTTTATTCCATATCTCTAATTTCTTTTTAATAATGCATTGTAGAGAGGGAACTTTACAGCAAAAATCACTATTTGTGCATTAGTTTAGTTTGTTCAAATAGCATAGGTTGGAAATTCCCTTAAGATATCTTCCTATTTATATTGATCAATGAAAGTATGTGCCTTTTTGACCTGAATTCTTTAGTGTTTGCCTTATTTCCCCAATATCTGCTTGTATGAATATAACCATAAAGTGATATCATTAAGAAATTTACCAGCATGACTTTTGAAAGGAAAAAGAGCCTGATGACTTAAAAGATAAAAAAGCCAGCTAGAGGATCTCACTGTTTCATGAAGGTCAACAGAATATGATAATCATAATTATTTTAGGAACTACAATCTGAAAATGTAGAAATTTATTTTTTGTAGCCAATGGATTTCCACACAATTATGAATAGAATAAGGCCAAGTGTTAAAAGCTTCAGTTTTTGGAGAGCAGTCTAGAGATGGTATTTTCCCAATTAGCTAAGTTTTTGACCTAGCACTTTTTATTTTACAATTCTCCTGCCTGCATCTTTTGGAGACTCTAGAGCCATGGTCTTACCTGAGTTTCACTTTACTTTCGTAAACGTGTGCCTCTCCAGTTGCCACTGCATTGGCGACAGATGGTGGGGATCCACAGGATAAGGGCTCACAGGCTGGATAAGGCTGGCTCCACGTCCCTTTCTCTGTACAAACCAGATCTGAACTCCCTTGTATGACATACCCAGATCTGCAGTTGTAGGTTATCACATTTTCCTCCAAAGAGCCACTCTCACTGATGAATGCATTTGGTATCACTGGGGGAGAACCACAAGAAGTGTGTTCGCAGCGTGGGAAGCCAGAGCTCCACTGATCATTGGCTTCACAGGTGATTTCAGAAACTCCAAGGAGCTTGAAGCCTTTGAAGCACTGAATCTGGGCTACCTTTCCACAGCCAAAATCTGTCCCATTGACAGCTCCATTTTGAATTACTGGTGTGGAACACCTGCAAGGCAGGCAGGAAGGTGGGCTGCCACTCCAGGAGCCATCAGAAAGACACCTTCGTGAAGGACTTCCATAGAGCTTATAACCAGGAAAGCACTGATACTGTATATGCCCTCCATGATAAAAGGAGAAGCCATTAGGAAAGCCATGGGGAGGATCTTCAGGAGGGCCACAGTTGACTGGTTTACAGGAAGGAAACTCTGCATCCCAGTTGCCATCTGACTGACAGGTGAGTTTTGGGGCACCATGCAGCATGTAGCCATCCTGACAGTGGAACACCACTTCCTTTCCAAATCCATAGTCCAGGCCGTCCATCACTCCATTTGCCACTTGTGGTGGGGTGACACATCTGACAGGCACACAGATGGGAGTGGTTCCACTCCAATGTCCATCAGCAAGACAAACACGACTCCTGTCTCCCTCAAGGAAGAACCCTACATTGCAAGTATACTCAATCTCCTTTTGGAATGTATATTGGTTTCCTTTCACCTGGCCATTGGCTGAGATTGGAGGTGAACCACAGTCCACAGGACTGCAAGTTGGCTCACTCTCATCCCATTTATTATTTTGTTGGCATGTTCTCCTCTCAGGGCCATTCAACACGTACCCAGGATTACACTGATAGTACAACACACTCAGGTATGTGTAGTTACTTCCTTTGACAGAACCATTCATAATTGGATTTGGTTTTGGGCATGAAATGGCCTCACACCTTGGGGAAGTACCACTCCATTCTCTATTCTGTAGACAAAATCTCATGTCCGAGCCCAGTAGAATGTGTCCAGGTTTGCAAATATACTGTACAGCATTGCCCATAGTAGTCTCTGTAAAATGCAAAAAGCCATTTTCAGGAGCAACTGGTAAGTCACATTCAATTGAAATGCAGGATGGTGCACTGCCATTCCAAGTTCCATCTTCCTGGCAGATCAGCATAGGGCTCCCTAAAAGTTCATATCCTGGATTACAGGTGTATGAAACTATGGTACCATATGGAAAGTTTGCTGAATGTGTAGCAGGAGATCCTTTTGTGTTTTCCCAGGTTGCCACTGCTGCCATATGATGAGGAGGGCGAGGAGTCAGATATGGAATCTCCATCATATCTTCTTCTTGGTCAACATGTCCCTGACCATCTTTGACCTTAGTACATTCTCCAAAATCAATATGAGGAGGAAGACCACAGTCTACAGGTACACATTTTGGTATGGCACTTGACCATCCCGACTCTCCACAGGTCTGCATGGCATGACCAGCTACCTGCCACCCAGGAAAGCAGCTGTAGATGATCATGGCCCCATAGCCGTAATCTGCACCTTCTACAAAACCATTTTCAATGGGTTGTGGGGGATTACAGTGGATGGCACTGCATGATGGGACATCCATATCCCAGTCACCTGTCTCCAAACAAGTCAAGGCTTTGGGACCCTCAAGCCTGAAGCCTCGGCGACAGGAGTATGTAATGGTTTGCCCATAGTGCAGGTGTGTGTAAGAGAATTTGCCATTTGAAATCTCCCTGGGCTTTGGGCACTCAACGGGTTTACAGGTGGGTTTTCCTCCAAGCCATTGACCATTTTCTCCACAAAGGATGGTAGTATTTCCGACCAACTCAAAGCCTGGCTTGCAGGTATAGAGAGCTGTGCTGAGATAGGCAAGACCTTGTACATCGATGATACCATTGAGAATTTCCTCAGGGTGGGGACATTCCACTGGGACACATTCTGGCAATGGAGAACTCCAGGTACCATCAGCTTGACAGGAGGTGGTGGGATCCCCTCTTAGGAAAAATCCATCCACACAAGAATACTTGACAGTACTTCCAAAATGAAGTGCAGAAGAAGGAGCAGGGACACCAAAGGAAATGAGGGGAGGTGGGAGACAAAGAACCATCTTACAAACAGGAAAAGAATCATTCCATTGCTGTGATGGCAAGCATTTCAGGACAGAGGGCCCCTGAAGGGCATGTCCCTCTTTACAAGACAATGTCACCACTCCTACTTCAGTAGCTAACTCCTTTAGGACAAGCTGGTTTTCCAAGAGAGGTGGCTCTGGGCACTTGGCAGGCACACACTTCTGGTTTAGTTTCTTATTCCATTTGCCAGATTTCTGGCATGTCCAAGAATTATCACCAATGAGCTCAAAACCCTCATTACAGAAAAACTGAACCTTGGATCCTACTTCAAAATTTTCTCCTTTCATGTAGCCATTCTGGATTGGGGGAGGTTTTCCACAGTTAAGAGGGACGCATGACAGTGGGGATTCACTGTGCCAGTGGCGATTGGCTTGGCAGACAAATACAGGACTTCCAACAGATTTGTAGCCTGGATTACATTGATATCTCACTTCACTCTCAAAGATCCTGCCAGTTGTATGCTGTATAATAGGGAGAAAACAATTAAGTATAATTTGTAAAACAATATAATTAACTAAATACATTGAATGATAAAAAGTAGATTAAAACGCCTATGTTAAGACAAATCAGTTAAGACATAAGCAAATAAGGATTTATGTTTTTGTTTTTTTTAATAGGTCTACTCTACTTTTAGTGAGTGAAAAGGATGGGTCAAATTAGGTAATTCCCACTACAGAAATGTTTATTCTTGGGCTGAGCCTACAATAAGTAAAAGATAATCGTTTTAAATTGATGATTTGGTGGATCACTACCAAAAATTATAAGTTAGTAAGTTCAAAAAAATCTTGCTCACCAAAGCAATGCTCTAGTTCGTTGCTTTAACCACCGAAAAGGAAACATGCACATACAACATACATTTATTTGTTAATATTGTTTTAAAAAAGCAAATAAAATATTTTTCATGGATATATTCCAAAGAGTGCTATCAAAGTTTTGTGTTCATTCTTAACACAAATTTTAAAATTGTGGCTATAAAGATGGGAAATTAAAAAGCAATATTTTATCTTCTAACCAAAAAGTTGATACTCAGGATCTCAACATTTAAATAAATAAGTGACTAATATGATTAACAGGTCATTTTTAGGCAGTACCAAAGATGAATTAGTTATGAAAACCTTAAGAAAACTTATCATGGTAAAGGCTAGCTAGCTTGCATGCTATAGTGAACTTCTTGTTCTAGTGGACATAATTCTTTGTTTTGTTCACTTATTTATTTCTTGGGTACCCTACATACATGTAAGTGCCATGCCATCACAGACCTAATCTGCATTGTTAAATACTAGTTCTCCACTGCTTACCTGGCACCCAGTAGGAGCTACAGAGATATTTGTTAAATGAACAAATGAAAGCCTACTTATCTATATATACGCTCTTCCAGTGGAACCCTACTACAGCAGAGCAAAGATGTGAAACAGCAAGTGTTTACTGCTGTTTGAGAATATAAAGGAGAAAAGGTATTATGTATATGTGGGTTTTTACATAGTATTTAATTAGAATAGTGTCTCTTTCAAATAGCCCTTAATTTGAAGAAACATATTAGGCACATGTTAATGCGAAAGGAGTAAATGAAAGTTTCACCCTTTGTCCTGGTGAAACTACCTTTAGGTCTGCTGAAAGAAAACCATAAAAACTGCATTATAGTTAATAGATGATTCACCCCATCTTTTGTCTAAAAATTAGAAATGATACCAGTTATCTCTAGGTTCCATTGGGCCTTAATTTCTATAAAATATACATCCATCTTGGGATGACTTCTATATAAAGGAAAATAATACTGTATTAAAATTGGCTCATTCTAACTTCATAGTTAGGGCTAAGGTAGTGCTACAAAGCACTTCAACCGTCTATATGCTAGGAGAAGGTAGAAAGCTATAGATTAAAAAGACTTCTCTCTAATATTCACCAGCTAGAGGTTTAGCCACTTCTGTTTTTCAACAATTAATCTGTTCAGTGTTCTGCCTCTGAATCCCAGGTTAGCCATAGTGGTCTGGCTGTCAGTGATGAGAGCCATGGACCTCTTGCTCATTAGTCTCTTACCTCCAGAAAGCCATTCTCAACCTTAGGCGGTTCGTTGCAAGACACAGGGTGGCATGTAGGTGTGGGGCTACTCCACTGTCCTGTAGCTTCGCAGGTGCTCTTCTTCTCCCCTTTGATGTAGAACCCCTTGTTGCAGCTATAAGCCACCATGGCCCCAAAACTGTAGTTTGTTCCACTCGCATAGCCATTCATGATGCTTGGTGGCTCTCCACACCGCACGGGGATGCACTGGATGGACATCGGGGAAGGGTTCCACTGCCCACCTTTCAAACACTCAATCTTTGCCGAGGTATTCAGTACAAAACCTTCCATGCATTTAAAGCTTACAACTGACCCTGCTGCAAATTTTGCTTTGCTCACAGATTCCAAGATGCTATAGGAAACAGATGGAGGTTTTTCACAGAAATGAGCTATACAATGGGGCATGGCCTGACCTTCTGGGGGAACCCACTTGCCCTGGGCATTGCAAAGGAGCTGGGAATTGTCTGCCAAGCTGTAACCATCTGAACAATAGTAGAATGCAATGTCTCCAAATAACCGATGGGCAGTCTCTGGAGAGGCATGTTCCACGTTGGGGGGCTCATCGCAGGAGACAGCCAGACACTGCTGGTTACTTCCATTCCACTTGCCATTGGCCAGGCATTCAATGGTGTCGGGACCAGCAAGGGTGTAGCTATGAGATTGGGAGGAAAGGAATAATAATTAAGTAAAATATGTTTGTATCTTCGTATATTCTTTTTATTTTTTTAATATTTCCAACAAGGACTTTATTTTTTTATTCTTTAAAAATAAAATAAAATAACATTTATTAAGATGGAGGCATAGCAGGAGAACTCTACAGGCTCGTCTCATCCTTCAAATACAATTAGATAATTATCAAATCATTCTGAATACCCAATAAATTGACTTGAGGATGGATAGAACAAACTGTACAACTAGAGGGGGAGAAGAGGCCATATCAAGGAAGTGCAGAGACATGGTTTGGGGGAGAAACAGATCCTGAGTGCTGTGGAGGGGAGACAGCATTGGTCTCAGACAATGGTGAGAGAAATGGGAGTGCTCAGGGGAACTCACACAGAGAACACTTCACCACAGCCATTGGCTGGGAAAATGAGAGGGGTTGATTTTTTGTGAGTTTTTGTAAATAGAAGGGCTTGAACACTGGAGTTTTAAAGGCTGGCAGGCTTGGCTGGTATAGAGACCTGAGGCTGCTGCCCTACTCCTGGAGAGAAGGTAGGCAAGCAGCCCAGGAGTACGTAGCACCATCTGAGGAACGCCTAGGTCACATGGGGAGACTGCTCTTCTTGGAGAACATCTGTGAGAGGTGGCATTTGCAGAGTTGCCTCTCCAGGGACAAAGGAGCCAGCAGGCTCTATTTTGCAACCCTGCCCCTCAGCATAAACACAGAGCCACCTGTGGGTAACAGCACTGTGCCGACACTGGCTGCCTGACCTTCTTATACCAGGTCCCAAGCCCCTGTGCTCTGCCAGTATTGCCCTTCTTGGACAAGTGTGCCTCAGTGCCCACACAGCAGGGAGGAGAGAAAACCTGTCGACCCTATCTACACCATATCTCCCAGCTAGAGTTCTGCGAGGCTTCAGTTCTAGTGGAAGTAGTATCAGGGTCTCATTTAACAAACAGACCAGAATACAGCTAGTTAAAACTTGCCACACTCTAGTTAAACTGCCCACTGCACACAAGGAGAACCTCTGCAGACAAGAACAGAGTAGCCAAACACAGCAGCAGAGTGCACACAACACACAGCAGTGACAATCTCTGAAGCACCAGGCCCTGGGCACTATCTAACCATTTCTTCAAAAAGCCATTACTCTCAAAATCAGGACACATAATACGCTTTTTTAACACAGAGAAAAAGACAGAGACTTAAACAATAATGTCAAGATAAAGAAGTTCATCCTTAATGAAGCAACAAGATAAGGTCATGGTCAAAGATCTAATTGAAACAGATGTCAGTAATATGCCTGATGGAGAATTTAAAACAACAATCATAAGGATACTTACTGGGTGAGAGAGAAGAATGGAAGGCTTCAGGGAGGCCTTTACCACAGAGATAAAAGAGTTAAAAAACAATCAGAAATGAAAAATGCAATATTGGAGATTGGAAACAGGATGTAATGAACACAAGGCTGGAAGAAACAGAGGTACATATAAGTGATATAGAAGATAAAATTATAGAAAATAAGGAAGCAGAACAAAGGAGAGAAAGAACAACTATGGGTGATGAGAATAGACTAGGGGAACTCAGTAACTCCATCAAACATAATAACATTCGTATCACAGGAGTCCCAGAAGAACAAGAGAGAAAAGGGCACAGAAAATTTATTTGAGGAAATAATAGCTGAAAACTTGCCTAATCTGGGGAAGGAAACAGCTATCCAGATCCAGGAGGCAAGAGAGCTCCCATCAAAATCAACAAAGACAGGACAACATCAAGGCATATTGTAATTAAATTTGAAAATGCAGTGATAAAGAAAAAATCCAGAGGCAGTTAGACAAAAGAAGTCCCTAACTGGGATGCCTGGGTAACTCAGCAGTTGAGCGTCTGGCTTCAGCTCAGGGAGTGATCCTGGAGTCCTGGGATCAAGTCCCACATCAGGCTCTTTGCACAGAGCCTGCTTCTCCCTCTTCCTGTGTCTCTGCCTCTCTCTCTCTCTCTTGAATAAATAAAAATTAAAAAAAAGAAGTCCCTAACTTACAAGGGAAGACCCATAAGGCTAACTGTAGATCTCTCAACAGAAACTTGGCAAGATAAGAGAGAGTGGCGTGATATATTAAATGTGCTGAATGAGAAAAATCTACAGCCAGAATACTCTATCCAATGATAGCAAGACTATCATTCAAAATAGGAGGAAAAAAAAATAGAAGGAGAGATAAAGAGTTTCCCAAACAAACAAAAACTAAAGGAGTTTGTGACCACTAAACCACTCCTGCAAGAAATATTAAGGAGACTCTTTGAGTGGAAAGGAGAGACCCAAAGTGACAAAGAAAGGAACACAGAAAATCTTCAGAAACAATGACCAAACAAATAATAAAATGGCATTAAATACAAATCTATCAATAATTACTCTGAATATAAATTGATTAAATGCTCTGTGTCAAAAGACACAGAGTGTCAGAATGGATAAAAAAACAAGACCCATCTATATGCTACCTACAAGAGATTCATTTTATACCTAAAGATACCTGCAGATTGAAAGTGAGGGGATGGAAAAACATTTATCATTTATGATGCAAATGGACATCAAAAGAAAACCAGAATAGCAACACTTATATCAGATAAACTAGATTTTAAACCAAAGACTGTAACAAGAGATGAAGGGCCCTATATCATAATAAGGGGGACTATCCAACAAAAAGATCTAACAATTGTAAACATTTATGACACCAGTATGGGAGCTCCTAAATATATAAAATGGTTAATAAGAAACATAAAGGAGCTAATTTACAATAATACAGAAATAGTAGGGGACTTTAACACTCCACTTATATCAATGGACAGATCATCTAAACAGAAAATCAACAAGGAAACAATGGCTTTGAATGACACACTGGAACATACCAATTTAGCAGATATATTTAGAACATTCCATCCTAAAACAACAAAATACACATTCTTTTCAAGTGAACATGGAATATTCTCCAGAACAGATCACATATTAGGTCACAAAATAAGCCTCAACAAATTAAAAAAGATTGGTCATACCATGCATCTCTTCTGACCACAACACTATAAAAATGGAAGTCAACCACAAGAAAAAAATCTGGAAAAACTACAAATACATGGAGGTTAAATAACATGCCACTAAACAAATGAATGGGTCAACCAGGAAATAAAAAAAAGAAATAAGAAAATAAAGGGAAACAAAGGATAATGAAAAACATCAATTCAAAAGCTTTGGAAGCACCAAAAGTGGTACTAAGAGGGAAGCTTATAGCATAAGAGGCCTAACTCAAGAAGCAAGAAAAATCTCAAATAAACGACCTAACTTTACATCTAAAGGAGCTAGAAGAAGAACAAACAAAACCTAAAACTAGCAGAAGGAAGGGAATAATAAAGATTAGAGCAAAACTAAATGATACATAAGAAAACTAAAAAATCCCAATAGAACAGATCAGTGGAACCATGATCTGGTTCTTTGAAAAAAAAAAAATCAACAAAATTGGGCAACCCGGGTGGCTCAGCAGTTTAGCACCTGCCTTCGGCCCAGGGCATGATCCTGGAGACCCCGGATTGAGTCCCACATCGGGTTCCCTGTGTGGAGCCTGCTTCTCCCTCTGCCTGTGTCTCTCTGCCTCTCTCTCTCTCTCTGTTTCTCATGAATAAATAAATAAAAATCTTTAAAAAAAAGAATACTATATAAAAAAATCAATAAAATTGATCAACCCCTAGCCAGACTTATCAAAAAGAAAAGGACTGAAATCAATAAACTCACAAATGAGAAGGGAGAAGTAACAACCAACACCACAGAAATACAATTTAAGAGAATGTTATGAAAAACCACACACCAACAAATTAGACAACCTGGAAAAAATGCATAAATTCCTAGGAACATATAAACTACCAAAACTGAAACAGGAAGAAATAAAAAACTTGTACAGACAGATAATCAGCCAAGAAGTTAAATCAGTAATCCAAAACTCCCAACAAACAAAAGCCCAGGACCAGATGGCTTTAGAAGTGAATTCTACCAAACATTTAGAGAAGAGTTAATATCTGTTCTTCTATATTCCAAAAAATAGAAAGAGAAGGAAAACTTCTAAATTCACTCTATGAATCCAGTATTACCCTGATACCAAAACCAGATAAAGACCTCATCAAAAAAGAGAACTATGGGCCAATATTCCTGATGAACATGGATGCAAAAAATCTCAATAAAATACCAGCAAATTGAATCCAATAGTACATTAGAAGAATCATTCATCATAATCAAGTGGGATTTATTCCTGGGCTGCAAGGGTGGTTCAATATTCACAAATCAATCAATGTGACACAGTAAATTAATAAAAGAAAGGATAAAACTTTTCAATAGATACAGAAAAAGCATTTGACAAAGTACAACATCCATGATAAAAACCCTTAAGTAAGGGTTTGAGGGAGCATACCTCATCATAATAAAGGCCATACATAAAAGACTCCATGGCTAATATCACCCTCAGTGGGGAAAAACTGAGAGCTTTTCCTCTATAGTCAGGACAGATAGGGATGTCTTCTCTCATCACTATTATTTAACACAGTACTAGAAGTCCTAGTCACAACAATCAGACAACACAAAGAAATGAAAGGCACCCAAATTGGCAAGGAAGAAGTCAAACTGTCACTATTTGCAGATAACATGATACTTTATATAGAAAATCCAAAAGACTCTACCAAAAAAATGCTGGAACTGATACATGAATTCAGTAAAGTTGCAGGATACAAAATCAATGTACAGAAATGTGTTGCATTTCCATACACCATTAAAGAAGCAGCAGAAAGAGAAACCAAGAAATCAATCCCATTTGCAAATGCACCAAAAAACCATAAGCTACCTAGAAATAAACCTAGAAGAGGTAAAAGATACGTATTCTGGAAACTATAAAACACTTATGAAAGAAATTGAAGAGGATAAAAAGAAATGGAAAAACATTCCATGCTTATGGATAAGAACAAATATTGCTAAAATGTCTATATTAGCCAAAGCAATCTATAGATTTAATGTAATCTCTATCAAAATACCACCAGCATTCTTCACAGAGCTAGAACAAAAAAATCTTAAAATATGTATGGAATCACAAAAGACCCCAAGTAGCCAAAGCAAACTTGAAAAAGAAAAGCAAAGCTGGAGACATCACAATTCCAGATTTCAAGTTATATTACAAAGATGTAATCATGAAAGCAGTATGGTACTGGCACAAAAATAGACACATAGATCAATGAATAAAACAGAAAATCCAGAAATAAAATCACAATTATATGGTCAATTAATCTTTCATGAAGCAGGAAAGAATACACAATGGAAAAAAGGACAAATGGTGTTGTGAAAATTAGACAGCAACATGCAGAAGAATGAACTGGACCACATTCTTACACCATACACAAAAATAAATTCAAAATGGATTAAAGACCTAAATGTGAGACCTGAAACCACAGAATTCCTAGGAAAAAACATAAGCAATAGTCTCTTTGACATCAGCCATAGCAATATTTTTCTTCCCTTGGGCAAGAGAAACAGAAGCAAAAATAAATTATTGGGACTACATGAAAATAAAAAAGCTCTGTGTAGTGAAGGAAACATCAACTAAAAGGCAACCTACGGAATGGGAGAAGATGTTTGCAAATGACAAATCCAATAAAGGGTTAGTATCCCAAATATATAAAGAACTGATATAAATCAACACCCCAAAAAACAAATAATCCAGTTAAACCACGGGCAGAAGACACAAATAGACATTTCCCCAAAGAAGACATATAGATGGCCATACACATGGAAAGATCCTCAACATCACTCATCATCAGGGAAATACAAATCAAAACTACAATGAGATACCATCTCACACCTGTCAGAATGGCTAAAACTAACAATACAGGAAACAACAGGTGTTGGTGAGGATGCAAAGAAGGGGGAACCCTCTTATACTGTTGGTGGAAATGCAGATTGGTGCAGCCATTCTGAAATATAGTATGGAGGTTCCTCAAAAAGTTAAAAATAGAGCTACCCTCCCATCCAGCAATTGCACTGCCCTGTATTTACCCAAAGGATTTATAAAAATACTAATTCGAAGGGATACATGCACCCTGATGTTGATAGCAGCATTATCAACAATAGCCAAATTATTGCAAGAGCCCAAATGTCCCCTGACTGAAGAATGGATAAAGAAGACATGGTATATACATAGACAGTGGAATATTAGCCATAACAAAGAACAAGATCTTGCCATTTGCAACTACATGGATGGAGCTAGAATATTCTGTTAAGTGAAATAAGTCAGTGAGAGAAAGACAAATATCATAGGATTTCACTCATATGTGGAATTTAAAAAACAAATCAAATGAACATAAGGGAGAAAAAAGAGGGAGAAAAAACCAAGAAACAGACCCTTAACTATAAAAAACAAACTGATGGTCACCAGAGGGGAGACGGGCGGGGACATGAGTGAAACAGATGATGGGGAGTAAGGAGGGCACTTGCGATAAGCCCTGGGTGTTGTATGTATGTATTAAATCACTAAATTCTACATCTGATACTTTCATTGACACTACTTACAGTATGTTAACTAACTGGAATTTAAATAAAAACTTGGAAAGAAAAGGAAATATTTACTGTTTGAATCCTGAGCTTACTAGTAAGGATCAAATGACCTTCATTTAAGATACAGAAATGCATCCTGATATTAATATTATGCTTGTTTAGAAAGGGAAGTGGATTTAAAGTTTTTGCTATTTAAGGATCTCTAAAAATTACTCACATTTCTTTAAAAATAAATATGACTCAGTATACATTTAGAACGTCATCTGTCAATAGATGGTTTTAGTTGATTTCATCACTAGTATTTGAAACAAAAGCACTAAAAAAAACATAGGTTTCCCACACATAACTCATGCATTTACTTAAATTCAATGAAATGCAAAGCAATGATTGTAATTCTAGTCTTCTGTGTTTCCTAAACCCTTACCCAACTGAGTGTTAGCATTTCGAGCTGTGTTCTGTGTATGGCTCTGCTATTCAACAAGGATGAATCAATTTAGCTTAATAACTCTCAGTCTTTCTTTCTGCCTTTGACAGGTATTTTCCCACAGAGGGTGATAGATTGATGACTTGCAAAAATCTTGAATTATTCTCAAGTGCTCTTGCAATGCAGGAGAACAAAATATTACGATATGTAGTATTAGAATAACTACATGTGATTCATTCTTGATTTGTTCTCGCTTTCTTACTGAAGAGAAAAATGACAGAATTTTAAAGGAAAGTCTAACACCTGAGCCATCTGTCATTTTGATACTAATGAAGGATAAGGGTATTAAAATAATTTGGCACCTAATTTAATTCTGTTAAGACATATTAATTTCTTCATTTTACAGATGAGTGAATGGTGGTTCCACAGGCTAATAGACCTGTCCGGAGCCACACAGTTACATACAACTGAATTAAAAAATCTGAATTTGATTTACCAGATTCCAACAATTATACCTTTTCCTTGACATTGTTCTGTTTCCTTCCTTTTATCTTTTTAAAATGAGATGGATCATAATTTGTGGGTATCCTGTGGAAACTGCACTGCAGAATCATCTAGTACAAATTATTTGACCCACCTTTCAGCAAAGATCCTTATGTCATTAGTTAGCAAACATTTCCCCTAAGGTTCCTTTTAGTTTTATAGGGGATCTGCTATGATAGAGAGGTTGGAGTTCATCCCCCTCACTGGCCAGATTCATGAGATCCACAAGAAGCAGACAGATCAAGAAAATAGAAGAGCATCAGCAGAAACGTGTGCATGCATTCTACCTATGGCCATATATCCTGTTTTGGACAGAAGAGGTCTCGAAATACTCATAGACATCCCTGACAACTATGTGCAGTCTCTAATTAGGGTCTGCTGCAGGTTCATTGTTAAGGATAAGCTCTGCTCTTTCTATTAGAATTCAAACTTAAGAAGTTTTTAAATGGTTTCTGTCTAGGAGGATACAGGAAGACATACGAGATGCTAAAGGCATCATAATCTTATTATTAAAAAATCCATTATCCCAGATTCTACTGTTCCTGTATAGAATGTGTTCTGAGTAGAAGTTCCATTTATAGAGACTCTTGACATTTAGTCTTTCATTAAATAATTCTTAAGGATCATGCTATGGGCTGGAGTCACTTCCTTAGTGCATAATGCAAGGCTAACGCATTTGCTTGTTTCCACATCTATGTCCATCCTGCCCTCCTTACCCCACCTACTGGCTGCTGCACTGTGGGCCCCTTTACACCTATAGCAGTTGCTTAAAGAGGAAATGATTAATTCTATCTGAAGAATGGAGAGGGAAAGAAAGCCTTCCCTGTGGAAATGGCTTTTGAGGAGTCATGAGATAAGAAGAGTAGAAAAGTCATGAGATAAGAAGAATAGAAAAGAGAGGAAAAGTATTTTTCAAGACAGAAAAATAACATGAACAAAGAGCTTGGAGTATGATATGGCTGGGGCATAAGGGGAATTTACAAATAATTAGGAACAGCATCTGAACACCTGAACAAGGAAGTGGCAGTCACTAGGATTTGTGTGTTTTGACAGTTGTAGTGGTTGATGGATAGAGATGTGGCAGGCACAGGTAAACTGGAAATAGTTTTTGACAGCTTCTTTTACAAGGACTCTCATAAGATTTTAGCAGGCAAAATGTCACTAGAACAGAAAGATATTTAAGTGGTTTATTAACTGGATGATCTAAAGAATACTGGTTAATAGAAATAGCCTGGTTGAGAGTTTCATTTCTTATGATTGCCATAAAACTCTCCTTAGACCCCACATCCATCAGTTTATAAGCAACACATAACTATAGGGTGGGGAATAGGGTGTTTACGATCCAGTTCAATGTTCTAATCTTACAAGGTAATATTTAACAAAGATAAGACGGAATGTACTGCATATTCACAGTAAAGAAAAACCACACAAATGAAAAACCCAGTTTATCACATGAAAGACTTTGGGTTTAATTGAGAGTAAGTTGAATGAGTCAATGGCGGCATCTTGAAAGGGTGACTGCATTTCTAAACTCATTTATTTGGAAAGAGAAGATGAAAAATGAAGTAAATTAATGTCTCTGTATGTGTGTATATGTCAGCCCCTAGATGTGGCATTTTTATCTCTGCTATATTCTAACTTGCATGTGTCAATGTGCATATTCAGCTTTGGGTACTATAATTGAAAGTGGCTCAGCTGGTTGGATGTCTGCCTTCAGCTCAGGTCATGATCCCAGGGTCCTGGGATTGAGCCCTGCATTGGGCTCCCTAATCAGCAGGGGATCCCACTTCTCCCTCTCCCACTCCCCTTGCTTGTGCTCTATCTCAAATGAATAAATAACATCTTTCTTAAAAAATGGACTACAGATCTACTGGAATAGGCTCAGAATGATTCTGAGAGGAACAGACTCAGAGTCATGTTCATTTATGCGAAAGAAGTACAGATAGGAGGCTGAACTGGCTGAAATGTCTGTCTCCCTGCACCAAAGTGAGAGATCATTTCTCAGTCGGGAGCTGTGGGAAGGGCTGGGATCCTTCACAGAAGCCTCCCACTTGGCTCTACTGATTCATTTGTAGAATCTCAGGATCAAGCTGTGAACTTGAATGGCTGGGATTTCACAGGTACAGAGAAATGTACACTGAGTGATTTCAAGAGGTAGAACCAGAACCTTAGACTAGATGAAGTACTCAGTTAAGATGGCAACTAAGGGTTATTAAAAATAACCATCTTCCAAAATGCATCAGTTAGTCTTTGAAGGTGGTAAAGAAGTACATATTTTCCAAATGACAAAAAGTGAGGAATTGTTAGCTATTGCCTAAATTGAACTATGACTGGCCTCTGAACCAAGTGCTGTATTATTTCCTTATGTTAGACATCTCAGGGTGTGTTACAATATCTGCAGAACATATTTCACCTGCTTATTTGTTTAAAAGAATCATTTGAGGTACCTAGGTGACTCAGTTGGTTAAGTGTCTGACTCTTGACTTTGGTTCAGGTCATGATCTCAGGGCCGTGAGAGTGAGCCCTGAACTGGGCTCCACACTGGGTGTAGAGTCTGCCTGAGATTTGCTCCTTCTCACTTTGCCCCTCCCTGCTCACACAATTTTCCTCGCTCTGTCTCAAAAAAAAAAAAAAAAAAAAAGAATCATTTAAAAAAATGATAAAGTTTTGTAGAGATGATGACATTCATCCTATAAACATTGGCTACCAAAGCAGAAAAACTGGAACTGGTACAAATCTAAAATGCTGGAATATTTAATTTTATTCTGTGGCATTTTGTATTCTCATTCAAGAGACACTGGGAATGCTATTGCAGACTATTATTTAAAATCAGGCCATATAGGGGCACCTGGGTGGCTCAGTGGTTAAGCATCTGTCTTCGGCTCAGGTCATGATCCCAGGGTCCTGAGATGGGGTTCTGCATCAGGCTCCCCACAGAGAGCCTGCTTTTCCCTCTGCCTATGTCTCTGCCTCTTTCTCTATGTGTTTCTCATGAAGAAATAATAAATAAATAAAATAAAATAAAATAAAACAAAATAAAATCTCCCTTCAAAAAAAATCAGGCCATACACATTATAAAACAAATTGTCCTATGCCATAACTCCAAAGAAAAATGGCCCATTGATATTACAGTGATACTACAGAAGGACATATTTCAGGATGAACTTGCAGCAATTCATTAGCATATTTCTGGAATAATAATGAAAAATTCTTTGAAAATGGGCAGAGTAATCTTCAGATACAATTTTCAGTGATTTGATTGACACACTGAGTGGAAGCCAACTAATGAGCATGTGGGAAGCTTTATGAGAGAGCTCCCCAGTGGATCATCAGCTCCTCTCTTTTTAAAAGAACCTTCTAAGAGCCTTAAAAGAGCAGCATACTAGATATTTAAAGAGTTGCAACTTAAAGCAATGGAAAGTAGATATCAGTGTCAGCAGTTAATTCTGTTTTCAGCTAAAAATGATCAAAAAATTTATCTTAGTACATTCAGTAATTGCATTTAAAAATCTACATTTAAGAAGAATCAAAGGGAACCTTCTATGAGGGTTTTAGGATTTTGATGACCCTTCCTTCCCTCTGAGCTTCTCACCAAGAGAGTAAACACATAAGGATGAAAAGGGAAATGGGAAACAAGTTATCACTTTATTAATTTGGGCAAACAGCTGAAAACTTCCAGCCCTGTGTTTTGGTAACAGGTAAAGGTGGAAGGCCAATTTTAGGGGCAGGAGGTATACTTTTTGCTTTTCTCCTTCCCTGGCAATTATCTTACTACTCGTGTCTCCTAAAGTATTTGCTCTTCCAACCTGAAGTTGAGAGCGATTCTTTTCCCCTTATTTCAAGGGAAGGTCAGGGCAAAGCACAACACCAATATGAGAAGAAACAACATTGGGACCAAAGTAAGAATGTGTGTGTGCACATGAGAAGCAGGCTGGGGTGGCTCACAGAGTGTGCAGGGCAGTGGGAGTTGAAATGGCTGGAGAGGCAAAGAGGCCCTAATCCTCGTTTCAGGCCAACAGCATCTCAGGAAGCCAAAGGAGAAGGCAGGTCCATTGCACAAATAGGCCCATTGCACAAAAGCCATGACTTGAATACAGTGATCCCATCCCAGAATAGAACAGACACAGAGCATGTTGGCCTACACCAATCAATTCCTTAGGGGAAAGAAACAGAAAAGGAGTGAAGAGAGAAAACTAGTTCTGGCTATACCATAATCTGAAAACCTTCCCTATATCACACTTGATGAAACATAACAAGTTATTTTAGATGCACACATTTCTTTAGAAATAAAGAGGAAATTAACAACAGAGAAGTGAGCCTGTGATCCAATGCTGTGACTGCCATCGGATTAGACGGAGAAGGGAAGAGGAGATGATAGGAAATAAAACTCTGGAGTTGAAACAGATTAATAGCTGAGTCTCTGGCATGAATCTGTGTTCTAGAAAAATACTATCAGTTTCAGACAAAGATTTATGCTGATTCTTACTGGAAAAAAATACATAATGGATATACTTCAGGAAGCAGAACTGTTAAACTCCAAAGGGTGGGATGAGATGCAAAAAGCAACGGTGATGAAGAGAGATTAATAAACCTGCGAATAAATCTAAATAAATGCTGGCTATATTAAAAAATGACTAATTTGAGAAGTTGTAAAAGAAGAGGAAAGCAAAATATAGATGGTCATAGGATGTTTATGAAGAGAGAGAGGATAGAAATTTGTGCTTTCCAAGATATTTGAGTCGTTCAGGAGAGGCAAAAATATTCAGTATGACCTCGGGGTAGGATGATTTCTTAAATTTGAAACACACACAAAATAAAATATAAAGAAAACAACTGATAAATATCAAGTACTATCTCATAAAGCTTAAAATATTCATATTTCATGACTCAACACCTTCTACTCTGGGTATGTGGGCCAGAGATGGTCTTAACTTACATGTACCAGGAGGCATGTGTGAGAGACATTTATTTCAGAACTTTTACATCAGCAAATAAGGTAGAAACAAATTAACCTTCTACCAGTAAGGAAATGGGTAACTTACAGATAGCTCATTCTTCCAAAGGATACCATAGAGCAGTTAAAAGGAACTCTGTTGATTTACATGCATCCATAGAGAAAAATGTAAAAAAAACCCACAAAACATGGTAAACTTCAAAAGGATAGTACAAAGCCGCCACATATACAGCAATTAAAACACAAAAATCAATAGAAAGTTTATGGAGACATAGATATGGAAGGACAAAAATGCACATTTGTTACTTTGAGGAGGATGGGAAGGTGGTGAGAATGGCTTCTTGTTTTATTTGTAATACTATATTCCTTTGATAAAAAGAGAGCTAGCAGAACTATGGCAGATATTAAACATGTGCTTTTCCCTCAAGAATGGATGCCCAGGGGGGTGCCTGGGTGGCATAGTCAGCGATGGGTTCGACTCTTAGATTTGGCTCAGGCTGTGATCTCAGGGTCGTGGGATTGAGCCCTGCCTTGGGCTCCAAGCTCAGCACGGAGTCCGTCTGAGATTCTCTCTCACTCTCCCTCTGCCCCTTCCACTTGTGCTCTGTCTCTAAAATAAATAAATAAATCTCAAAAACAGAAAAAAAAAAAGGATACTCAGGTAACTTTAAGTAGAGATTAATTAACTACCTTTTCTGTGTTCCTATATATTTCAAATGCTTCATTAGCTATTTGGCCAGAAAAAAAGAGGAGTACAAGGGCTTTCTTTCTAGTCCGGCCATCCTCGTAGCACCCCAAAGTGGAGTAGGGATATTGCCAAAGGGCGTCACTGTTCTTCCTCTCACTAAAAAGTGTTACTTCCAGAAAAAAACAGAGAAATTTTCTCTTAATAGCTATTGATTTTTTTTTCTTTTAGAACAAAATGTAGGTGGCACTGATTTGCAACTATAGATACTCTCTACTAATTTGAGTAGTTTGATTAACTATTTAAGAACTCTTAATTCGGTTAACTATTTAAGATAGTTTCCCCTTAAATTATTAAAGTGTCATCACTGTATATAGCAATAATGATGACAGAGAAAATAAAGCTATATATGTACCTAGAACTCCATGGATCTATAAAGCACTTTCATAAGACTGTTCTCATTCCTTTTAACAGGTATGTGATTTAGGAGGGTAGATTTGGTTTCCATTTTTTCGATGAGAGAAAAGCTCCCACAGAGTGCCTGCCTGCCGAGACCAGAAGGAATATGCAGGATAATGTGGTCTAATACCTCAGGTTGGAATACTATTTATTTTGCCAAGCTTCCATTATTATAGTAGGGAGCACATAGGATAATGCACGTGAAAGTCCTCTGAGAATGGAAAACCCTCTACAAATGTATGGACTTGTAATTTTAATTAGTGCCTTTAGTGCTTCTTTTAATAAAAAACCCTCTTGTACAACATAGAGACCTAACATTAGGCAGAACTGTAACTCTTTTGATATATTTTAGGTGAATGATTTGTAAAGAAAAGAAGAAAAATATTAATTTGTATCTATCGCATGATCTCTAATATTAAAAATATATCTAAAGACAGAATTCTGAGAGGAAACATAGTCTAACCTCACTGTTTATCTTTGGATAATGTTTTAAAAGATATTTTCCATTTTCTTGTTTTATATGGTGATAATGCATTGCCTGTTTAATCAGAAAAAAAATCCCACAGGTTGTCAAGATCTAGCTGTTATCTGGAACATGTATAGTTGATAAGACTTCACCAACACTGAGATGACTAATCTCAAATACTCTTGTGCAGTTCGGAAGTTTTATTTTATTTTTTATTTTTTTTCGTTTGGAAGTTTTATATGGTGATAATGCATTCCCTGTTCAAGCAGAAAAAAATCACACAAGTTGTCAAGATCTAGCTGTTATTTGGAACATGTATAGTTGATAAGACTTCACCAACACTGAGATGACTAATCTCAAATACTCCTGTGCAGTTCGTTGGGAAGCAGTTTTTAAAGGAGTCAAACTGTGGGGGACAGATAGAGATGGAGCCATCAAAAGCTAACTCCTGCAGTGACATTTTATTTACTTATTTAATCCTAGTACATTTAACACACAGTGTTGTTCTATCAGTTTCAGGTGTATGTACAAGAATTCAACAATTCTCCACATCACTCAGTGCTCCTCAAGATAAGCATACTTTTAATCCCCTTCTCCTATTTCACTCATCCTCCTCCAATTTAATATTAAAGATTTCTTTTTCACTTCAGAAGGTGTTAAGATTTGGGATTTCCATCAACTATTTAACCAAGTGTTTGATTCTCAGAAGCTTTTTGCAAAAAGACAAAAACAAAACCCCCCAAAAAAATGAACTGTCGCCACCTGCTGGCAGTCTTGTATGACCGGGACTGTCTTCTATCCAAGTGAAAGGAACTTCAACTCTTATGATAGAGTAGAAACTACCCTCTCATTTGGGCTTCAGTCATAATAATGGCAAGGTTGGTTGAATTAATGAAGGCCTTTTTTTTTTTTAACCTGGGTAGGCCAGGCTTTATACTAGGCATTTTATTTCTCACAGTATCCGTTAGTATGAACCTTTAATGAAATTGTTTTTATATAGTACACTCGAAGCACAGAGAGGCTATACAATTTTCCCAAAGCCACACAGTAAAGGACAGAGCTGAGCTGTAAATCCTGAAGGTGGCAACTCTCTGCTAGTGCTGCTTCCAACTATGTCAAAAACACCTGTGGTCAAATCTGGAGCACGAAAGCACTATTCATGGTGAAAATATTTGTTGAAGAAGCACGGGGGTTGGGGGGGCGGTGCAGCGGGAATCAATGAAATGCACATCAGGGGTCCTGGGATTCACTTACTCTCACTTGCTTATCACCTTCTTGAGACAAAGCAGACCACCACCCCAGGCCCCCCCTCCCCTTTCTCTGCACCTCGTAGGACTTTTGTAAGGATCGAATGAGACGGTGAGTTAGAAAGCTCCTTGTGATCTGCTTCCTTGCTTTTCACATTTTACCTCTGAATGAAATGAGATCATTCAAAATATAAAAACCTGAATTTTATTATCTTTGTTCTCCTGTGGACACGTCATCTTTAGGTTATGACTCAGAGTCTTGCCTTCAGTTTTGCAGAAATACACAAATGCCTAATCAAGTGTCCTTTTTTGCATCTTTAAGTATAAAGATGGTTTCCACTGCATTGCCCACTGTCCCTTATTCGAGGCCTACTGTGATAAATTACTCTAATTCCAGGAAAACACTGTCACCACAGAAGACTATATGCTCCGTCTCCGCTGTCAGGAAATAAGAGCATAAAGCTCTCTCTGGCTTTGGAGGCCAGGAAACCTGATCTAGTATTCGACGGAGCCCATCCCCATGGTTAGGGGCACGTCCATTCCCTGGGGCTCCCAAGGCTTCTTTCTCCTGCAGGGTCACTCACCCTTCTTTGCAGGTGTAAGTGACAGTGTTCCCAAAAGTGAAGTTCCTTCCGGTGATGACAGCGTCTTTGATGGCCGGCGGCTCTCCACAGACAACAAGATGGCAGGTAGGTGGCGCTCTGTCCCAGCTGCCTGAGGCCGAGCATTCGATGACAGAAGGGCCCTGTAAGCTGGGAAAGAACGGCTATTATCCACTGCCATGGAGCTGATTCTATCCGAGCAAGGGAACCTGAGCAGGCTCCAGAGCGTTTCCGTCAATGAATGGGCTAAACCCACATCACAAGGGCTGCAAAATAAAATGTGCTCCCTGGGGGTGCAGTAGGGCTCCAGACCTCACAGACAGAGCCCCTGGGTGAGAAGGGGTTAATAGGCTGGTTGGGATCCGGTGAGAGCAGAGAGACATCCAGGAAGTCACAGTGGCTGAGGTCAAAGGGCACACTGTCCTTGTCCTGAGCCTGGGCACCTGCGCTCTGTTGCTCATGACTCTGACCTCTGTTCTTCCTTTCACTTCACAAACCTCGCATCCCAGTGGCGTGGCTTCTCCACCTTTGTCTGCCTACCTGATTCTGACTGTTATGTTTGACTTCCTCTTCACTGCATCTGTTTCACTTCAGATCCCATTGGCCAAGTTTCTGACTACAGCCTGTCCCTACTGTCCCTTCTATTTGAACACACACACACACATACACCCATGCATACACTGTTGATCTAATCAACCTCATGCGGTATTAAGAAACTGGGCCCTTGCCCTGATATGCTTTTTGCAACATCCCATGCAATGTTCAGTATAAGCATGGTAACTTATGTACCAAAAAAAAAAAATCCAGATATTGTAGTAGGCCTCACAAACATGTTTTTGCTTTCGTGTTTAATGACTAAATGTTTATAGTGACTCAATTAGTGCTCCCAGAGTCAAAGTTAGCTGAAATGTTTCCCTATATAAGCTGGTCTTCCTGAAACATACTAATTTGAGAATATCTTTTACATTTAGAAACTTGTGTCTAAAGTCAGCTAGTTACATATAAATGAAACCTATTGAGTAAGTAATGAGTAATAGGGTATTTTAGAAGCTTGGCTGGTGTCTATGGACATTACCTGTATCCACTCTCACATGAATATGATGCAGTAGAAAGGTAGGTAAGCCCACTCAAAATATATTTCCCATTATTTATGCTTTCAGGGCTAGAACACTTGACCAGTTCACATACAGGAAGAGAATGACTCCAAGAACCACTAGCAAGACAGGAAGATTCTTTAGCACCATTCAGAGTATATCCTTTATTACACCTAAAGAGGATAAAGGGAGGTTACTGAATATAATTTGCTTTATTTTGCATAATTTTATTAGTGCCAAGACCTTTAAAAATGTTGAGAATTCACACTTTACAATTTATTGGAAGAGTTGTTTCTTTTTTCTACTGAAATCATGCTTTGAAATTATTGTTTTTCAAGGTTGAATACATCTTCCCCATAGGGACCTTGGTGAGTGGTAGGTAGAAAAATTAAGAATTTGGCTTGCCTCCAGTTTATGTCATGGATTAGTAGCTGCAAACAGAAAATTCTGAGTCTGAGAATGTTCTGGTTTGGTGTAAGTACTTGAGATAATGGGTCTAGAGCCAAAGCTCCAGCTTATAACCAAGAATATTCCTTAGTTTCCAGGACCTTCCTCCATTGCATCCATTCTCAAAGCTCCTCAAGGATGCTGGTGACAATAATAAGGAACTTGTCAGAGGATTTAAGGATTCTACATAGGACTATCACCATTAGGCTATGGAACTTGATTCCTTCATCCTACACATAATTTAAGTAATTCCATATTAATTAAAAGCCATCCTCTGAGAATCTTCTTCTTTCTTTCAGTTTTATATCACAGCCTGCATGTCATCAATGACTTTTACAATGTAGTTTTAACCTTCACACTTACCTATATGTTACTTTACTGCCATAGGTAAATGATGATACATCAATGTCACCATTTTCTGGAATAGCTGGGACACCACAGAAAACAGCTACAAGGTAGAGAAACAAAAGAAGTATGTATTGCTTTTTTCACAGTGTGCACAAGAAGCTTTTTTTTTTTTTTTAACCATAGTTGACTTTTTATTTAAAAAAATTACAGGGTGCAATTTCCAGCATATTTTATAAAAGTACTGCCTGTATCAAACCTTTATGTCACTATTAATTCCAATGAAGAGCTGCCTTTTTTTTTTAAGGTGCTAATTCCAATTGATGAATACATGGCCTTAAAATAGAAAGTTTCCATTATTTATCCAAATGTCAAAATTAAGATTACCGAGAAGTTTATTGCCTTATGGCAATAATTTATTTTACATAAATAATATTCTTTATTAAAAACTATGAGGTCATCCTGTTTAAAACTTTCAGGGTAATTCACAGAAAATGGATGTATTTATTCAAATTATACACTGAAGCGCTGGGCTATTGGCTATAGACATTTATAAGTAAAGCAGCTCTGTAAAGAAAGAAGACACACAAATGGATCTGCCTTGATATAATATACATAATTGAAATTAATGAAACCTGGAAGACCAATATTGTTATACTATGTTCTGTTAGGATCTTAAAGAAGAAATCACACATTTAGTAATCCAAGGGCAGCTCTGGGTTACCTTGATTGCCTTTAAAAATGAGCCTAAGAGTTGGGTTTTAAATACAAAGAATATTGATACAACCTAACACGTGACATGTCTATATCTTAAATGTTTAGTATTGCCAGACACCCATGAACATGGGGAACTTGTGAAACATACCTTCACAATATGGTAACAGATCACTCCATTCTCCAGACTCTAAACATGTGATTTTGGTGGCTCCTACCAGCTGGTATCCTTCCTTGCATGAGAATGTGACTTTGGCGCCCAGTGTATAAATCTCACCAGAAGAGTAGCCATTTTCTGGATTTCCCGGAGCCTTACATTTTATAGGTTCTTGAAAGAGAGGACAAAGTTTTTGTGGGACAATAAGTGGGTGTTCACACAACCATGCAAGGTCTCATAGCAAAATAATTTCACTACAGTTAAAGTACCAGTTGAATCTTGTGGGAAAAAAATAAAAAAAGCTTTTGAAGGGAGATACAGGAGGGTTTGGGATACACTGGACATTAGAGCAGAACATACATTTAACAGGCATTCAAACTACAATATTTTGAAACACAATGACTAACAAAAATATACAAAATTTATGTGGCCGAAAGGGAGGTGTTTATTGGGTGGTGCCAGGGCATTTATTAAAAGAACTTTAGCTTCTCCTATCTCCCCTCACCTTCACGCCTACTTTTTAAAAGCAACTGGCTTTCTGTCAAATTGATGTAAAGCTGTATCCTAAGGAGATGGAAAAAAATTCTCAGCCTGCCTTTCTAATCAGACTATGAATCAGAAATCCCTACTATGTGCAAATTTAGGGGTTGGTCACCACTTCTACGAAGGGAAGTAAGTTAAAGGGATATTTAGGACTAGAGTTGGATATGAGTAATTATAAAACTTGAATTATCAAAAAGGGAAGATATATTGATTCAATCTTTCTGAAAGTAATTCTGGCCATATGAGTCAAGGACTTTATTTGTATTTATTTATTTATTTTTAAAATTATTTATTTATTTTTTTGAGGGGGGAGGAGCAGGGGGAGAGAATCTTTTTTTTTTTTTTAATTCAATTACCCAACATATAGTACATCATTAGTCTCAGGGGAGAGAGAATCTTAGGCAGGCTCCACACCCAGCACGGAGCCTGATGCAGGGGTCAATCTCACGACCCTGAGATCATGACCAGAGCCAAAATCAAGAGTCAGATGCTTAATATACTGAGCCACCCAGGCACCCCATCAGTCAAGGCCTTCAAGTATTTTTTTTTAAAGATTTATTTATTTATTTTAGAGAGAGAGAGAAAGCGCACACATTGAGGGAGGTGCAGAAGGAGGGAGAGAGAGAGAGACAATCTCCAGCAGGCTCCGTGCTGAGCATGGATTCTGATGCGGGGCTCGATCCCACAACCCTAAGATCATGACTTGAGCTGAAATCAAGAGTCGGCTGGTTAACCAACTGCGCCACCCAGGCGCCTCCTCTGCCAAGAACTTTAAATGAATCCTCTCAAAAAGTGAATGCCATTATAAGACTTGATTTTGAGAATTCGTCTTTACTTTCTATTTTATGGGAGTTGCTTTCTCACAATAAATGCAGAATGACATCAGTGAGTTGAGAGATGGCCTGTTTGATCAAAGTTATCACAAAATATAGAGACGTGATATGGCAAGATGTCCATTTCTTTTCAACAATAGAATTCTGTGTGGCTGAGGCAGAAGAAACACACTGATGGTGAAGTATCTTTTTTTTGCTCTGACTGAGGCCATAGAGGCCAGTGATTGTATTTCTAAATCCCCTCTATGATTCTTGTACTATATGGACACTGCTTCAACTTTCTGGTGATATGGTTGGTTCTCAGTTTTATTTTTTAGAGATTGGGAAGTTGGGAAGGGCACAATGCTAATTTAAAGCTCCTTTAGTTATTACTTATGTGTCTTTTTAAAGATGGTTTATCTTCTCTACCTGCCCTCTGCACTTGAAAATGATGTCTTTTTAAATAACATACATTTGAAATAAATATATACTTAAATAAAAAATTAATAAACTTCCCAATGATACATGTACTAGTTACCTGCACAGTTTTTACCATCTCCTGTGTAGGGTGGGATACATGAGCAAATGTAGGATCCATTTGTATTCAGGCAGGAAGCATACTCACTACAATCTGACCCAACTGCGCATTCATCAACGTCTAAAATGAAGATAGCTTACAGGTAGTGAAGTTGATTGATTTTTCTTATGTATCAAATACTTGTTTTTACTCTTAAGTCATTACATATTGCTTAACGTATAACACCAGAGATATTTTCATATAGCAAAAATAAACTATACTCTAGTAAATATAGTAGTCATGATCACATTGCAGATACACAATAAAAGCTGTTATTCTCCCACTTTATAGGTGGGTAAGTAGAAGAACAGAGATAGATTAAAAATAGTCTTGGTATCGAGCCTGGTAACAATTCTAAATATTCTTGGCACATCTAGAGACAGCTGCTTTGTCACAGTGGCTTGCCCAGAGCTTACTGGGATGAGATGAAGTTAACAAAAGAATGTCACAAGAGAGCCTCAGGAATTTGGGATGATTGTCTCCCAGGGAGCTA
This sequence comes from Canis lupus baileyi, assembly GCF_048164855.1. Lineage (NCBI taxonomy): Eukaryota > Metazoa > Chordata > Mammalia > Carnivora > Canidae > Canis > Canis lupus. The sequence continues at coordinate 67,229,597 of NC_132847.1, forward strand.
GAATAAACCCAGACAGTACTGCCAAGATTTATCTCACCAAGGCATGATGGTGAAATGCCATTCCAGCTCCCGTTGTCTGTACAGAACATCCTTGAGTCACCCAACAAGTAGTAGCCATTGTTGCACTGGTAGGTCACTGTGCTGCCAGCATGGAAGTCCTCAGCTGAGTAAAAGCCATTCTCCAAAGGGGGTGGCACCCCGCAGCTAATGCCTGTAACGTGCAGGAAGAGCACACCTACATTAGGAGCGAAATGCTCCAAGGACGTGTGGTTCATGTTAAGCTAGTAGTTGAGTTAAATGGGACTTTTTCATTGGACACGAACACAGATTGAGAGCCCTGGAGGGGTGGAAGCAGGCCGTGGCTGTACCTGTGCCCTCGGCAGCTAGCAGGCTGCCTGGCTCAGAGTGGGCACACGATTCATGAATTAAAAACCAAAATATTTATGAAGGTCCTGCTAGACACTATCATAGATGCTGAAGTTACAGTAATGAACCCCAGAGGTACACGCCTGCCTTGCGGAGCCTACTGTCCAGTGGGAGCAGAGAAACAAGCCACAGGTGAACACATATGTCAGTGAGCATAAACACTACGAAGAAATGTTGCTATTGCCCAACCTAAACAAGCAGTCTCCTTCCACCCAGGCCCTCACTTGGGATTTCCCTCCTTTGCTTTATTTTTCTCCATAGCCTTTACATCTGGCCCTTGTTCTTATTTATAAGTCATATTTACTCATTATTTTCTGTCCCTCCTGTTCCTGTGGAAACTCCACCAAAGAGACTTTCTTCCAACCGCTGCATCACTAGAACATAGGTCGCTGTCTAGCGATGTAGCAGGTGGTCTAAAATCGTTGGATAAATAAATGAATGGATGCACTCAACTCAAGAGCTCTTCTCCTGTGTCCCACCCGGCCTGTAACCCATCTCTCTTTGGGCTCCGGGCCCCAGTTCAGTCTTCCCTTCCCATGGCAGTTCCCTGTTGCATGTGGGGTGCAGCCACAGGGCTGGTCTCCTCATCACCCATGTCCCGCATAGAGAGGGAACTGCTCAATGAGTATTTGCCGTGTTTACTACTGCGGTGTATCTAGCTTTTATCTAGCATTCCTGAAAAATGTTCCTGTGGTGCAACAACTGTCAGGAGCTACTGAAATGCCTTCCGCAAAGGCAGCTCACGTTCACAGTGGGGGAGTGGTTGTGTCCACTGTCCTTGATTCAGACAGTACTGCACAGGGTTCCCAACCATCTGGAAGCCTGGGTCACAGAACAGACTGATTTTGGAGCCTGGCTTTAAGTCTACCGACGTGGTTCGCAGGTGAGGTATCAATCCTTCTAAGGGTGGGCAATCTGCAGGCAAAGAACACAGGCACAGAGCTTGTCAGTGTGGCAGCATCACCAGGTCAAGTCTCAAATCACATGTGGCACCAGCATGTGAGCGCCACTCTACTGCTATACTACTAAGACAAGGCGGCATGTGACCAGATCACTGGCGAGCAAAATTGCGAGAAAAAACTATTTGAGTTAACCACTTTTCCTCCTCATTCCTCAGAAGTCAGCTGAATATTTTCTAAAAAAAAAAAAAAAAAAAAAGTGGTATTTCTGGAATATTGATGAAAGATACTTAGAAGTTATCAAAACCCATGAATTCTAGGACGTCTTTAGAAATTTCTTCAAATACATTGGATTTTATGATCATTCAGTTTGATTATTTAGTGCGTGGACTCTACCATCCATAGCTTTTCTCTCTATGCTACCTGCCTCTAGATGGCCACTGGGAATTACAGGGTTGCAGGTACCCCATCTCACACAGATTAGGGCTTTCGTGGCATTTGAAAAATTAACCATATCCCTCTTCTCATCCTATTTTCCTAATCTGATTTCCTCATTGTCCAAGTTTCTTCCACAATTTTGTACTCTCTAATGCAGCGTTCATTTGAGTATTAAAAAATAAATCCTTTGGGTAAAGGTAAAGAAAATGTGAATTAGTGGTTAAGCAGCAGGCTGACAGGCACACACTCCTTGACCCACAGGGAATTCTGAACTGTCTCTTTTTTCACTAGAAAATCTTGGGAGTAGTCAAGAGATGCCAGTTTACAGAAGAAAATTCTAACCAGAACAGAATATGCTCTTGTAATTTATCTTCACTTTTCCCATAATTCCAGACAGGAAATCAGGCCAGGCTAACACATTTCCTTTTTTGAGTTCCTCTGGGCATGAGGTAGCCAGTGATTTCACCTGAAAGTGTAAACACATGTCTTTAGATACACCTTACTTGTTTCCATATGACAGAGTTATTATATCTTAACGTAGTCCTATTGAAAACATTCACAGATCTGGGGGTGGGGGTGAAGGGAAGGTGGCTTTTGAACAGTATGGTTTCAGGAGTAACAGATAAGTCTCTTCCCTCCCCCTCTCTCCTCCACTTCCATCATCCCCTCTCCCAAATAGGTCAGTTGCCAGATATTCTGAAATTCTCCACATAGGATTTCTAAAGTTCTGCAGTTTAATGAGGTATTGTAGATGTTCCCTACTCCTCATTCTCCTGTCTTCTGCCTCTGATGTAGAGGTGGGTAAACTGAGGCCTAGACAAGTTCTGTCCCTATAATAATAAGGGCAGACATTGAGGAAGCCCTTGCTGGGTGGCAAACGAGACCACTGCTATACGTGCCATGTTGTGTGTGATCCTGTTGAAACTTCACTACTCACTATGCTATCTGTTCATCTTTCACAGATAAGGAAACTGAAGCATAGAGGGATGGAGTAAATATGTTCAAAGTCATCACTACAAGGCTGTTGTAGAACTGGGATTTGAACTCAGGCTGTTGCACTCCAGCCTAGCTTTAACTGCTGGCCTCTCTGTCACTCTCTAAGCATGATCTTGCACCAGCCCTCAATTTCTGCATCTCTAGTCCAAGGGATTTGAACCAGTATCTCTCTCATTCTCTCCAGCTTGGAGATTAGTTATTTACAATTATCCTAAAATAATCATATCCAACAAAATTTAAAAACAGCACCAAGAAACAGAAGAGGGGATTCATTGAAAGCAACCTTAGGTAACCTCTGCCCAGCTTAGTCTATGACCATAGCATCAAATGATATCGGTGGTCAAGTCTGAAAACCCAGAGGTTACAGTAAGATACGGCAACGTTAGTCTGTTCACATTTTTACTAGGTTTGTACCTTTGTATCTCATTACTGTCATACACTGAAAATGGAATTGACCTGCTGTGGAGACAGGACATAGTCCCAGAGGTTCAGCTGGCTTATGGAGCCCACAAAAGACTCAGCTGGGTTGAATCCTTCTCCTTTCTGGTCTTGCTCTTGCCCAAGAACTAATGCACCACCACCTAAAGAGAGGAGACAAAGGAGGAGGAAAACTGACTTCGTTGTCTGTTATTCCTAAAATGCTAACTGAACGGAAGCATTGACAATATAAACGTACCAGGGAAAATTGTTGAAAAAACCAAATTACCTTACCAAAAAAAAAAAAAAAATTGCATGTTTCACCTATAAGGACAAATTCAATATTGTATGTAGAGCCACTTAAAAATAATCAGAAAGGTTTATTTAGAATATTACATCAGACTTACAAACACTTCATGATAAAAACCACACATAAACATATGTGCAGGTAATATTTTATGTCAACAAAACAGGTAAGTTCTAATTTGCCTCCTTTCTTCCAGGAAGTTACCCTCCATGACAACTACCACCAGTAGCTGCTCTGCCTTTTCTTCTTCTTAACCCTACAATGATTACATTTCTATCGCCAATTCCAAGGTAACTCTCAATTTGCCAGCGGCCACCTAATTGTCAAATTCAATGGAAACTATTTTATATCCACCTCTGGTGATTTCTTTTTATCATTGGTTCCTACTGGCCATTTCATTCTATTAAACTGTCCTTCCTGGATGTACTGGATGGTCTGTGTTTGCCCCTCCAGAGACACCTGCTACCCTTCTCAACTCTGCTTTGTACCCTCAAAGGTTGACACCGCCTGGTTGCCCAGTTCCTCTGGCTTCTGTTCATACCTGACCAATGGAAGGACCAACCCAAGACAAGAAAGTGGGATGAAAGAGAAGTTTAATTTCCTGGATACCTTCTCCCCCAGGCAACAGATTGGCGGTGGCTGCTTTCCTCTATAGAACACCATGGCTTCTGCTGGGTGAATAGTCTCCAGAACTGCAAGTTTGCCTAAACTCTGGCCACATCTTTGAAAATCGTCCCTTCCTTAAACTCTCTTCAGTTATCCAACTTGGGTATGCCACCTGTTTCCTGCCAGGGGCCTGGCTGATTCCACTTATTTTTCATAAAGGCATCGTTTCCTGGTTCTCCTTGGACCTTTGTGCTAATTCTGTCCCTCTTCTCTGCTTGCCTCTTAAGATGCTGATGCACCCAGGCTTCCACCTCTGGCCTCCTCTTTTCTTCCCTCAATAATCTCCCCATCTGATATCATTCACCTGCCAATTGATACACGTAGAACACCCTTTTGGGATTTCCCAAACTATGTTCTTTTCTTATTAATCATTAAAAATTAATATGCGCATGGAAGAAAATTTGAAAAAATAAAGCAGAAGGAATTCCTCTTATCCAGAAAAAAAAAGTCTAAACAGTTTTGTGTATTTCCTTCCACATTTTATTTTTATTGTTTTTTTTTAGTGTATGTGTATGTGTGTGTGAGAGAGAGATTTTAAAACACACAACTCAGGATCATACTATGAATGATGTTTGAATCTGGCTTTTTGTCTTAGGTATTTCTCATTTCATGAGTTTTAATAGCTATTTTATATATGAATGCACAACAATCCAATTAATTAATTAACTAACTAAACAACCATTTCTTATTGGATACTGGAGTTGTTTCCAAGTTTGGTACTGAAGTATCACTGAGATCAATATATTGATACATGAGTATTTATTCAGATCATTGATTATTTCCTTTAATCTGATTCCTGGTAGTTGAATTGTTGGTTATGTGCCAAGGGTTTCCCTAAGGTTCTTGATGAGAGTTCCTAAACTGCTTCCCAGAAAGGTTGTACCAGTTTTCATACCAGCACTCTATAAAAGTGTCTGCCACGCTGAATCCTTGCCAATCACATCCTATCACTAAGAATGACTTTGTCAATTTGATATAAAGCGATATCAACCTATGTTTCTAGTTGCATGTATTCCTTTGATTAGAATTCAAACCCAATATTTGTAAAATCAAATGTAAATTCTTCCTTCACCTCTAACCCCTGCTCTGATAATTATCCTTTTTCCTAGAATTCTTCTATCAGCTTTTAGACTCTTTAATAGCCCTAGTCACCCAAACTAAAGCTAGCTATCCACTAAGCTCTGTCAGTTGGGAGCTCTGCAATACTTACAGACTCCAATTCACTCTGACTGCTGTGGTCAGACAACCATCTCCTTGGCTGGCTACTATTACAATCTCTGTGTTTTAGTTTCCTATCTTCAGGAAGATAGGAAACCTATCTTCACTCTTTTATCAGGGTGTAATTTTTTTTAAATATAGAAATGTTCTTTTTCTTATCATAAAGGAAATACATGTTCATTATAAGATACAGGAACAGAATAAAGAAGAAAATAAAAGCCACCTGCAACCCCACTATCCAGGGAAGAGAGAGCTGAAAACAAGAATACTTAGACACAAAAAGGAACCACCTCTCCACCTGATAATGCCACTTCTTTTTGAAACATTTTGAATGTTTCCTTATTTACTACAGGGAATCTCCAACTTTTCCTCTTCATGTGATATCTGTCATAGAAGGATCTAGATAGATGCCATGTATGATACTAAGAACACCGTATCACCTAATGCTTTTGTATTCCTTCAAAAGAAAACTCCTTGGATACATTTTTAAAAAAGTATTCTTAGAAGAAAGTTGGAGTTCTATTTGAAAAGGGCATAAAGATAGTTTTAGCAGTGCTGCAGCTTATACACTGGATATACTTGTGTACTATGTATAAGATCACAAAACAAAACATACCAGCAATTCATCTCCTCCTTGGAAGACAGTTTAGTAACCTTCCATTGATAGCTCAGCCTGCGTCTTCCTAGTCTTACTAAAAGTCCCTAAATGCATTTCTTACACAGAGAGTCATACAGCTCACCTAGGAAAAGCTTGTAATAATTCAGTCTGGATAATCAGGGAGTAGAAAATGGGAGAGATAACTGTTGACCTTTGCGTAGAACCAAGGACAACAAAGCTAGCAAAGTTGATGTTTATCTAAGCACCTAACAGTCTGGTATCTAACAGAATTATATTCCTTTAGCTAAGACCTACCAGGTATGGCTGAACCAACAGAGAGGCCCAGGCCACCATCAGATAATTTCCCATCAATATAGACTTTCCAGGCTCCATCAGTACTCGTCCAAGTGATTGCAATGTGATGCCAATGGCCATCATTCACGGAGGGACAATCTGTAATCTTTTCCTTGCCATTCACATAAAGAACCCAGCTGTGAAAAGATTCCAGACAATACAGTCATCAGTCATATGTCATAATCTCATCTATGGGGCCACATTACTATTTTTCTTCTTTTTCTTTTTTTGTATGTAAAGCACTTCACGTGAAACCATTACATCTTTTTCTCCATTTGGTCATATTTCATATGGCAGGGTTGATTTATAAATTATACTTCATTGTAGCTCACTGAAAATTACTTTATGTTTCTTGGGCAGCCCGGGTGGCTCAGCAGTTTAGCACTGCTTTCAGCCTAGGGCGTGATCCTGGAGACCCGGGACCGAGTCCCACATTGGGCTCCCTGCATGGAGCCTACTTCTCCCTCTGCCTGTGTCTCTGCCACTTTCTCTCTCTGTGTCTCTCATGAATAAATAAAATCTTTAAAAAAAAAGAAAATTACTTTATGTTTCCTAAACACGAAGGGGTAGGAAAAAGTCTTAAGATAATGAGAAAAGTTGATCCAAGTTGAGATAATTTACCAACTGTCTATTCCGGAGAAAGTGAATCAAGAATGGAAGGAATGAGAGCTGTACAAACATCAGACTGGTTTTCTTCCTTCGGAATGGATGTTTTCCTAAGACTAGGAACAAACTTTAGATGTCTCACAGAAAGTAAGCTCTGTCTGGATTGCCAAAACAGTCACATAGCAGACAAACTATGTCAATCCAAAGGCAAGCATAAATAGAACAAAGATGACCAACAGCAAAAGATTCTAACAATCATGTCACATTGGGGAATGTCAAAGATACTAAGCAGTTTAAAATGAAATATCTTCAATAGCAATTGGAGAAAAAGAAAAAAATAGGGAAAATTGATAAGGAAAAAAAAAGAATTCATTGCATACCTCTCTCCATATCTTCTCAGTTCCTATTCAAAGATATTTATGGAAAAAATGGTATTTTTATCACACCAATCATTTCCCTCTTTGTGTTTTCCCATCATCCTCCCCTATTCAAGTGGGTAACAGGTTCTCTCTTTGTATACATTATGCCTCAGGGGAGCTTTGTGCAAATTTCTTGGATTTTATTTTTAAAAGTTCAGGTCAGTTCAGAAGAATAGGGTTTGGGGATGGGGAGGGTTCCACCGGAATAGTGAGTCCCATGGACTGAAGAAAGGAAAGAGAGCTCAGTGGGGCCTGCATCCTGCTCAGCAGCAACAGGACAGAAACTTGAGTGGATCTGAGATGAAAAGGCCACCACAGAATCTGTCTATTTTGAAGATTGGGATTCCATGTGGCAAAGAGCTGTGATTCTGAAGGGCCCACAGAGGCTGAAGCAGTTCACACAGCCCCGTGATAAGCAGTATGGACAGAGGACAGTGATGGAAGTCCTGGCCCAGTCTGTGGCTCTTTAGCAAGACCCTGTGGGTCTTGCACAGTCTATGAGAATCTATGATAGGAAAAGCATTCAGTAGAGAAAGAAGGAGGGAAACAATTGAGGTTGTCCTTTCTGACAGCCCAGAGAGAGACGGGCCCTGCTGTTGAATTAATAACTGACCCAAAGAGAAATAAATATCATCTGTACACCTGAGACTGTAGATGGAGTCATATTTAATATATGTGTCTTCCATGGGTCAGTAGTATCACTGAAATCCTTAAATCCCCACAGGCTCTGACATATAAAAGAAAGAGCATCAGTCTTAAGAGTCAGAGTCTGAGACTTAGCTCTACCACTCCCAGAGTGTGAGATTTGGGGCAAATCATTCAGTCTCTCTGAAACTTTGTTTTGCTACCTATAAAGCTAGGTCCTCAGGACATTGTGAAGATCAAATGAAGTAACACTTAGCAAAGAGCAAAACATAATTCATGCATAAGGTGCTATTGCTGAAACTTCGCTTTCTTACAGAACTTGTCCAGATGCTTTGTTTGGTCACTGGTCACTCATCACTCTGTTGTCCTGCTGGAGCACCTGACCCCCTTGCTCCTCTATCCCCCACCCCCATGTCAGTTCTAACTTGGTGCCAGGATAAGATCCAGAGTATGTCTTTCCTGACATTTCTGCTTACCCATTGTAATCAGTCAGGAGGAAGGTATTATCACTGCCATTCTCAAGTGCATAGGAGATTGGTGTTCCATAATTATTGATGTCAGAGGATTTCATCCAGAACGTGCAAGTTATAGCCCAGAGAGATGGAAGCACACCGTCTAGCATGACGTAACCATAGGTACCCGAAACTTCAAAATCCAGGTTAAAACCTGAAGACTGGTCTGTAACAAATAAGAAAAGTGTGTAGACTATGGCACTTATGAGGTATTTCTTCAGTTGTCCAAGGTAAGCAGTAGATATGCAGTACTATTGTCAAAGAAGCCCATTTCAGTCAATATGATGATCTGAGATGCAGTTTCAACATTAAATATCTATATATTATCTACAAAATATATCACACATCCTTCTAAATAAAATAATCAGTGATATCTAAGATAGGGAAAGAATTCAGTAGGGCAAAGAAGCAGAGAAATAGGAAAAAGCTGGGAGGAGAGGTGGAATCAGGAAGTTAATAAAGATAGAAGACTCTAGGGCACATCCATATGCTGATGGGATGACTTCACAGAGTGGGGTAATTGAGGCTGCAGGAGAAAAGGGGGTTAACGGCAAGAGCCACATTCCACTTCTACTCAGGGTCCTCATTCTTCCCTATTTCATGAGCAATTCAGCTCTGCCCCAGTCGTGCATACCCCATCAAGAAAATGAAAGTCCTACAGCTAAAAGTCACCAGCACCCTGAGAAAGCAGCTTAGCACTGGTTCTCAAACATGTCTTTGAACTCTGAGCTCCTAAATCAAGTGTCCTTTCTAAACATGTAGAAGATGAAGAGTTTTACTCAATTCAATTTTCTCCTCTGAGCTTCATTTCCCTCACCTTTGCCATTAGGGTTAATAGGACATAGTTTGCTGGATGGCTGTCAAGATTAAATAAGTATAAAATGCTTAGCATCATTTTTAGTATGTAGACAGGGCTTGAAACAGGCAAAAACTAACATTGTTATAATTATTTTTAGTATTGTTATTAATAACATTGAGCTCCTATATACCTGTTTCACACCTGCTGCCTGAAAATCCTGGCTGGCATTTACAACTGTATGAGTTTAATTCATCCACACAGGTGGCCTGATTTCTACATGGGTTAGACTGACATTCATTGATGTTTACTTCACAATGTGGCCCTGTGAAGCCTGCTGCACATTGGCACCTGCAAAGAAACAAAATATTAATAACACATAGAAGTGCATTTGAGGAAGTCTTGCATTTATGATGACAATGTCTCAAAGGACTTTGAAAACTGAAAGCTCACAGATGCAGAGAACAGACTGGTACTCGGGGTCAGAGTGGGGTGGGAGAAAAGGGTGAACTGGGGTTCTGTTTTGTTTTTAGTTTAGATGAATTGAGTAAACTACTCTGAAATGATGAAACATTTTCCACATCAAAACAGTGCTTTAAATATCAGTTACCTTTTTTTTAAAGTTTATTTAATTAACCTATTTAAGATAATATATATCTGAAGTGTTGTAGCAGCAAAAATAGTGGTTCTGGTCCAGATGAATTATTATTTACACACTGGGAGTTTCTTTCCCTGTAGAAGTGCTAGGAAAAAATATAAAAAGTTCACATGCTGTTCCAAAGGCTTTATATATATTAAACCAGTCTTTATAATGAGGTAACATTATCCTCATTCCCATTTTACAGATGAGTAAACTATGGCTCAGGTTAATCTGCCCAAGTCTCCTGGTCACTAAGCGGTGGAATAGGATTTTAAATCCAATCAAAGTGCCTTGTTCTTAAACAGTATGCCATACAGTCTCTGCGGTATGCAACCTAAACCTATCAGAATGGAAAATATATCAAATGTTGAGATCAAATGTTGACAAAGGTGTCATGAACTGGGAAATCTCACATAGTGAAGAGAATTACAATTTGGCAATGTCATAGGAGATTGAGGGTTTGCATTCCCAGAGCCTGTATATCCATCTCTACTTATGTGCTCTCAGAAGTTACTCCCCAGGCACAAAAGGACACAGGTAATGAACATTCATAACAGTATTATTCTAAGTGTTTATGAAGAGGAGAGTGGGAAAATAAACTATGGTATGATCACGGACTACTGATCAGCAGTTAAAATAAATGAACTAGAGCCAAATGTATCAACCTTGACAACACATGATGTTGAGTGAAAACAAAACCCAAATTGCAAAAGGATATATATAGTATAATACCAATTATGTAACATGTAAAAGTATGCTATGCACTGTTTATGTAGTAATATATGAAGTCTGAATGAGAAAGATGTACACCAACTTCAGAAAAGTGGTTACTACTGAGGAAGAAGAGGAAAGTGTATGTGTGTTTGTGTGTGCGTGCGCATGTGTGGTGTATTGGATGAACTCTAAAAGTATCTTTAGAAGGTGTTTCTTTAAAACAAAAGATGTGAATCAAATATGGCAAAATGCCAAGATTTGGTAATTACTGTGATAAGTGCGTGACCTTTACTGTTCTTGGTAATTTTCTGTATGTCTGAAATATTTTTTTAATTAAAAAGGACCTGTCCAATACATGCTAATTAACATTGTCATTAGCATGTTTACATTGGAATTGGGGTAGAATCACTGAGTTCTCTGCATCTGATGATAAATCTATTTTGGCTAGAATTTCACTCATCTTTATCTGCCCATGTTGGACGTCATTCTAGCAATCCAATATCCTGGTCTACGAAGTAAGTTCACTTTGGTGACAACTCACAGTCCCTTTGAGTTAGGAGAGTTTACTTTCCCTTTTCCTCTTTAGGATTTAGGCAAATTTGGTATTCATCAATTGTTTTGGACTCTGGGGGGGAGGGTGGAATTTAGAACTTTTATTTCTCTGGAAATTTCTCATTGCCTATGGTTAGGCACTACAGGCCAGAAGAAGCAAAAAGCCTCTGAAAAGATGAAACAGTTATACTGCTGAGACTTCATTTCCATATCAAGAGTAAAAGTCTCATTGGCAGAATGGATTGCCTATTTCTTCTGGATCATGCCCTGGCTATCTGTTGGGGGAACAGTATTGAAGGAGGCTGAACCACACGAGGACTGGGAAATGGTGCAACTGGGGTGCTTTTTTTTCCCTTTTAAGTTTCATAAGCTTCCAGAGCCAGTGGCATGTTGAGGATAATAAAGTTTCCTAAGATTCTGCAAGCAAGAACAGTCTGTCTTTTGTACTGCAGAAGCCACAGACCCTGCAAGGGGAACGGATGTAACGGAGTTAACTTGACAGTGATGAAGGAGAGTACTGATTTTTAAACTGTATTCTACTGGCACCCCAAGAGCTGCCTCAGGAAGACAAAGCATGTCTCCTCTACAAATCCTGCTGTTTTCAACCACAAAAGGTTAGTTTTTATTATTTCACTTGTTTACATTCGTATTAGATTTCTTATGAACCAAGGGTTACTAAACCAAAAAAAAAAAAAAAAAAAAGCGTTTGAAAACCACAGATAGAGAATGTCAATTGGGACTGTAACAGAGTGATGGCACAATTCCTTTTGACTTCAGCTAGTGCAAAAACTCCAGCTCAAATTTAAAAATGAGTTTTGTCTAGTGCTTTGGTGTTACTGTGTTTTCTTTCATCTTTTATGACTTCCCAATGACAGAACAGTGGTTTCGCAATCTGGTCATGCATCAGAACCATTAGGGAACTTAAAACACATAGGTGGTCTATTTTAAAATTACAGACTGTACCCCAGACTTAGAGAATCAGAACCCCAGGTGGTGGGGAGCATCTACGGCAGCCTATCCTTGGACTAGAATTAGGGAGTGGCTGACTTGGGACTTAGAGTAATACTCCATAAAGGCTGCAGGATACTGAGTGGTTGAGAAAATAAAACTAGTGCGAAGAACCAGACCTAGGGCTTTACCTGAAGCTATTGGCACCATCTTTACAGGTAGCTCCATTTTTGCATGGTTGACTGAGACACTCATCCAGGTTTTTTTCACACCGGGTACCCAAAAATCCAGGAGGGCATTTGCACAAGAATCCTCCAACCTGATCTTCACAGACTGCATTATTTAAGCATGGGCTTGACTGGCATTCATTGACTTCTGTTTCACAGTGCAGGCCTGGGGATGGAGGACGGTGAGAAAGAGCCCAAATGTTAACCCCCCTTGGGAAACTAGGATCCAGCCATTGACCTCTTGGAGGATGTTGCTCCTCAAGGATTGGAATGGAAGCTGCAGAACTACTGGCCTCTCACACTGGTTTGAGATCCACTCTTGAGTGAGATTTGGCTTTTGTTAAGTCATTTTAGGACTGTGTTTTTGATAATCTGCTCTTTTGATCTTGGGTCTCTCTGAAACTAACATTTGCAATGGACATCTAACTGAGATGATGCTAAAAAATGAAACTAACAAATTTAGTTCAAAATTTTCCTCTGTTTCTTTGACCTTGTCTTTTTTCCTACACTGGTCATTTTTTGGGAACTTTCTCTTTATATATATTTCTTCTTATATATATTTATATCATATTGTTTAGCATCTATTTGCAATATTATCCTAAATGATTTATTTCCAGTGCCTTCTTGAATGTTAATCTTAGCACATAAACTCTTGTCTCCTCTATGTCTCCTTCTCTTTCTGTGTCTCCCTTCTCTCTCTCTCCTCTCTCCCTCTCTCTCTCTCTCTCTCACACACACTCTTTTTTCTAACCTGTTTGAGAGTAATTGCACCCCTGATGCCCTTTGACCCCAAAATCCTTTAGTGTGCATTTCCTCAAAAATAAGGACTTTCTCTGGATAATCACAGCACAGTTACAAAATCAGAAAATGAACAGTAACATAATATGATGCTTAAAAATGTAGTAATTCGACTGCTAACTCTGGGAAACGAACTAGGGGTGGTGGAAGGGGAGGAGGGCGGGGGGTGGGAGTGAATGGGTGACGGGCACTGGGGGTTATTCTGTATGTTGGTAAATTGAACACCAATAAAAAAAATGTAGTAATTTTTGGTGCCTTGCAGAACATTAAGACAATGTAGGAAGAATGGAAACATCTTACCCGTGTATCCTTTCACACAGGTGCAGTGATAGCCAGCCAAGCCATCAGTGCAGGTTCCCTTATTTAAACAAGGACTAGAGTTACACTCATTTATATTTTCTTCACATAGTTGGCCTGCAAAAAAATCACAGAATATGTTAGCTGGAGAAAACCTGAAAGGAATTTAAGGCTAATAGTTTTCAAGCAACCTGTTCAGGTGTAAGAACAGGATAATCATAAATCATGGTTAATATGCTTGTGAAAAACTTTGCTCTTTGCCAAATACATTGAAATAAGACGTTTTCTTCCATTCTATTTATTGCAAAAATTTTCTAGCAAGAAATCTGACATTTTCAACATACAATGAAAAATGATAACCATGGATATCTAGCTTTTCTTTTAGTTAGTATAAGTGTTATCTATCTTAAAAATTTTATAGTATTTGCTAGTCGTTTACCTCTTTGCTGAATTTATTCCTTGAGTTCTTAAACATGACTTGTTTATCAACTAGTTGCAGGTTTGTAGCCTTATAAAACATATTCCCAATAACCCCATGCCCAGCCCCTGGCAACTATCATTCTACTCTCCATTTGTATGACTTTGGCTTTCTTAGATTCCACATATAAGTGAGATCATACAGTATGTCTTTCTCTGTCTGACTTATCTCACTTAGTATATGACCCCAATTTTTATCCATGTTGTTGCAAATGGCAGGATTTCCTTCTTTTTATGGCTGAGTAATATTCTATTATGTATAGCTCAATCGTATTCTCTTTATCTTGAGAATACACTTAAGCTTGCTTCCATATCTTGGCTCCGGTGAACAGTGCTACAATGAACAAAACTTCCAGATAATGATTTCATTTCCTGGGGATAGATACCCAGTCGTGGAATTGCTGGATCATGCAGTAGTTCTATTTTTAATTTTTTGAGGAGCTTCCATACTGTTTTCCATAGTGGTTGTAACAACTGACATTCCCACCAACAGTATACAACAAGTGTTCCCATTTCTCCATGTCCTCACCAAGATTGTTATCTCTTGTCTCTTGATAACAGCCATTTGAACAGGTATGACATGATATCTCATTGTGGTTTTGATTTCCAGCAATGAAATGTTAAGGATTCCAAGGTTTGTATTGTAAAAACAAGAAACTTTCCTCTTACCTGTGTAACCAGATGGGCATTCACAAATGAATTCCCCAACTAGGTCTTTACAAATTCCATTGTTGAAGCATGGCAGTGAGCTGCATTCATCAATGTCTATTTCACACTTTAAGCCTAAAATGCAAACCAAATACTGAAGGACAATCAAAGAGTGGGATCAATAAAAACAGAACCATGATCATTTAAAGGTAATTATCTCAATAATCTGAATTTATAGGGAGTGGTGGGGGTGAAGGAAAGGGAAATATTCCTTAAGTGCTACTGTCTAGTTAAGCATTTAACAAAAGTATTGCCTCTTTCTAGAGATTCAAGATATCTTGGGGTACCTAGGTGGTGCAGTAAGTTAGGCATCTGACTCTTGGTTTCACCTTGACTCTTGGTTTGGGTTTAGATAGTGATCTCATGGTCATGAGATTGAGCCCTGTGTCAGGTTCCGTGTTCAGTGTGGAGTCTTCTTGGGTTTCTCTCTCCCTCTCCCCCTGACCCTCCTCTCTGCTCTCTCTCTCAAATAAATAAATAATTTTAAAAAAAGATATCCTTATAAGGAGGGGCTCCTGGGTGGCTCAGTAGGTTGGGTGTCTGACTCATGGTTTCAGCTCAGGTCATGCTCTCAAGGTCCTGGAATCTGGGGGCTTCAAACTCAGCCCAGAGCCTGCTTTTCCCTCTCCCTCCCTCTCAGCCCTTCCCCCCTTACTTTCTCTCTCTCTCAAATAAATTAATAAATTAAGTATTTTTTAAAGGATATCCTTATAAGAATACATAAAAGATAGCAGAAAATCCCAAGTTAGAAGTTGGTGGTAGGTAGTGCTGGGGGAAGACTTGGGAGCATAAAATTAATTTAACTCCAAAGTGCAAAGTATAGAGTCATATATACTTGCTACCAAGGCTGAGGAGTAGGGGTAGGGCTAAGTCCTGCCAGATATCAGCTCATATGCCAGGTGTCCTAGAGTGCAGACATATTTTCTGAGAGGGTGCACACAAGCTATCTGTGGGTTAGCTCTGCCAGAAACCCATGTTCTTCCTCTACACCAGGGGGTCTCCAAGTGTGGCCCCTGGACCAACAGCATCAGCAATTACCTGGGAATGTAATAGAAATGCAAATTATGAAAACTTCTTTAGAGCTACTGAATGAGAAATTCTGGGGTCAGGTCTAGCACTCCGTGTTTTAAGAAGCCCTCCCAACGATTCTGATGCACATCAAAATTTGAGAACCACTGTCCAAATTATGCCCTTTCTCAATCACCACTTGCTTATAAAATTCTGGGACAAGATCCATTATGTCTTACGGAATGTTAGGACAAAATCTTTTATAAAAATCGAGACACACATACACATATAAATGGAATGAAATAAGTGGAATGCCAATATTCTTGATAGCCCTGGGCTACATTCTGTTTTCCAATTTTCCTTTTGCTCATTTTGTGGTAAATTCTTTTATTTTAATTTTGTGGTGAATTCTTTTATTTTAATAACATCTTTCTCATTGAAATGACATTTCACGTTGGCTGTACAAAAGTCAGAAAAAATGCAAAAACTGCATTTCTAGGAGAAAATCGTGAATTAGTTGAAATAAATTGCAGTTTTCAGATATAGTTCATTTCCCCCTCAAAAAGTATATTTCTGAACTGAACTGGAATGTGAATTACACTACAAGAAGATATAATTGTTATATAATTGCTACATAATCAAGTTCAAAGCCATATTTTTTTTTCCAAGAACTGCTTCCAGAAAGATAGAAACAAAGCAACAAATCATAGCCATTCATAAGAACTTCCATTAATGTGAAGCCAATGAGAGAAACTGGAGTTTGTTTAAAAATATTTGTGCTGGACAATCTGTTCTATGTTGGGTATCATATTATACATTTGTTTTAGTATGGAACCTTGGTCATGGCTCTGAAACTGTATTCCTCTTTAAATGGTGAGTTATGATGTGGCTTTTCATAGAAAAGATGATTCTTTGTTCTTCCTTCAAAATGTGCAAGGAGAACTGCCATTTGTAAGATATGTATACTTTTTTTCACCTTGGTTTATCTTGTTCGACCAAATTTTTTTGCACTGATATAGCCGAATGTATTTATCTTAAAGGGTTAATTTTTAGGGTTCCATAGTTTGATATGCAAGTTACAATGATTTCATCTGAAAAACATACTAAAATTTGCATTTCTCTATGTTACCTGTATATCCAGATGGACAGAGACAAACATAACCACGCCCAAGCTGTTGGCAGGTTCCACTATTGTGGCAGGGATTTAAGAAACATTCATGGAAAACCTACCAATGGCAAAAAAAGAAATCTATCAGAGACAAAACACTCCAATCATTTCGAAGTAATTCTGACTAGGAGTTTGAAGGTTTGCAGGATTAGACAGGTGGTCCCTGTTTCCAGGTGAGTTCACTCAAGCTAGCTGGCCCACTGCTTGCATCATGTAGGTGCCTGCCATATATGAACACATATGACATTTAATCTTAAGTGATGATTTTAAGTGTTTCTAAAGGCTGGATGCATGTTAGAAACCATTTGGGATGCTTTAAAAGTATAAAGGATAGGGCCCCAACCCAGACGAGCTAAATCAGAATCTCTGGGAGTGTGATCTGTGCATTATTATATTTTAAAGTTGGCCAGTGGATTCTAATATGTCTCCAGGGTTGATAGTCACTACTCTAGCAATTCTTACAAATGTCTGTGTCTGCTAGGCTCAGTTTCAAATATGACTTTCAAAGCCCTTACAAGTTGTGTGTTTGGACGAGACTGTAGGAAGTTGAAATAAAAAATACAACCTTATTATCCTTCTTAAAAATACTTAAAGCCAAAGAATTTATCATGACATTGAGCAAAGTCTATTCAGAGTAATGGCTGAATCTACCAAAATAATTGGTAATCTTCACTAGTCTTTTTTTTTTTAAAGAAAACAGTTTAGTTATGTTCATGAATTATGTTTTTTAATTTTTAAAAACCCATACATTATATTAAGATCATTATAAATGATCTTTTATCTTTTTCTGACAAAAATTTAAATGAACATTATTGAGTAACTCTTCCTGCCAATCAGAAAAGGCCTTTGGCTAAACCAGAGGCCTCTTACTCAGATGATAGGTTATGCTTGACGTAAGTGTTAATTACTAATGAATTTAAAGGCTCCCCACATTTACACATTCTCTGTGCCAGACATTGCTGGGAAAAATTCCCAATTTTTGATAGTTAGAACTTTTCTAATGCTGCATTTTTGGAAAGTTCTTATTGGAAGTCACAAGTAAATACTATTGTTCATTGATAATGATCCTGAGACTTGATTACTTAAGGTCCCAACTTTGGTAGTATTCCTCTGTGTAATGTGTAATGACAAAGTGTTTTCCAAACATTCCACTGGAGATGATTCTGTAAGTATAAAAGGGACTTGCCTGACTGCTGGTTTCATACTTCTTTTTGATATGTCCAGGAGAAGCACGGGGCACTACACTTTCCTCTGCTGCTGAGAATGTTGAACTGAAACCTAATAAGATTAATAAGAAAACATTAGAAAACCCTCTTAGTGTGTGGTAGATATTGCCCATACAGAGACTCTGCCTAAATACTATGATCAATATTCCAGTCTCAGAGCAGGTAAAGTCACATGTATTCTGTTTTACTAGTAGTAAAAATAGAGAGTGTATAGATGGATGGGGTCTATTATTAAATTCTAGACTCTTAGAAAGAAATTGGGAAGCTGTCAAGTTCAGAGTTCCCAAAGTAAGAATCTTTGAGTTATAAAGGCCTCAAAAAACCAGACACCCAAATCCCCTGAAAACAGGAATATTGAGAATCAAGACTATCACAAACACAAATCTCCAACACTCAGGATTAGGTAAGAAATAAAGTATATCTTCTTACTGGAGCAATCTGTGATAGATCTTGTACCACTGGTGGCTGTAGTTCCATAAAAGGGACAAGATAAGCAGAAGGACTTCCCTGGATCGGGTTGGTAGTAGTCTTTAGGACATGGATGACAAGGCATCAATCCAGAACGAGAGAATTCTCCTACTGGACAAGGTACTGCAAAGGTAAAAACAAATTGTTTGTGAGTCTGGAACAATGTACTCTACTTTTGAAAGAAGTACATTGATTCTCGGTTGTAAGAAAGCTATTGAATTGCTAATATAATCTCTTGTGCATATTTTATACCTATACTATTTTATCACCCAGAGAAATATTTTGTTGTTTCTTTCTTCTTACACAAAACACCTTTAACTCAATAAAAATCTGAATTGACCATGTAATATTGTATTCTGATTTTTTCACTTTACTTTATATCCAAAGCATTTCCCAGATCATTAAATAACATGGTGTCTAATAAAAAAAATATTGCATGCCATTGACAGACCATAATTGAGCTAACATTTCCTCTACTATTAGATGTTTAGGTTGTTTCTATTTGTAGGCTATTATAAATAATGGTGACATGAAATTTTCTGCATAAACCTTGTATATAACTCTGATTGTTTCCTAGGGATAATAGTTGAATTTGAACAGCAGAACTTGAGTAGTTGAATCTATAGATCTAAAGATAATGGAAAATTTAAAGCTATTAATATATAATGTAAAATCTGCAAGAAAAAATAGTTCTAACTTCCAGCCCCATTAGTAATGTATGGAATTCCTCTTGCTTCATACTCCTCATCACTGATAATGATCATTTAAACATTTTTTTCCAATTTGAAAGTGAAAATGGAATTGCACTGTTATTTCAATTTGCATTTCAATGATAAATTAAGGGTCTTTTTCATGTTTATCAGAAATTTTTATTTCTTCTGTGTAGCCGTCCCTTCTGCAGAAGAGGGCTTTTCTTTTTTTTTTTTTTTGAACTTTCAAACTTTTAATGTCACTTTGTGTTAAACGTGCTTTTTATAAACAACAATCAGTTGAATACTATCATTTAACCAAATCTGAAATTCTCTTGCTAATAGTTGGTGGAATATTAACTAAATAAGAAACAGCTTTGAACATAATATGAACCTGCATTTTCTTCAGTAAATTTTGGCTGCATCTACCAGAGGGACACTGGGGCAAACCAGTCATGACTAAATCTTTAGGTTGGGATTTTAGTTTGTGATCCAAAGATGAAGTAAGTCAGGCGGAGCATGTTCTTTATTTGCATGAACTGGGGTCATCCGCAAGAGGCCTTAAACCATTACAAACTGAGAAAACCACTAAAACTATTAAGACTTGTCTTTTACATTTAAATATAGAAGATAGAACACAAGGAAGTAGCTATTTGGGAATCTCTGCACATTTATCACGCAGACTTTGGATTTTTGTTAATAAAAATTAGTACAGCAGAAATAATTAGCAATATGGTTGAAAAATTTAGAAATGCACTCAACTCCAGGGAGCAGGATACTCCAAGTAATGTCATGTCTTTTTTTTTTTAATATGACAATAAACATTAAATAAACAATAAAGCATTTGTGGTAATCTCAAGATGTTTAGATCAAAGTTTTTAAGAAAAACAGCCAGCCACATCTTTTGCAAAATTGCTCTTTTACATACCCACTGACAAAAAGTCAGGAATCGAATCAAGAGATGGCTGAAGATATCAATAGATATTAATGCTTATTTAGAAAAACTTATTTCTTCCATCTACATTTGTTATCTTAAAACTTTATAAGTATCTTGGTGAAACAAGATACTTGTTATATCTGTGATAAACAAGATACTTGTTATAACAAAAATATTTGTTATATTAAAACTTTTTAAGCATTAAAAATATTTTATTTATTTGAAAGAGAGAGTGAGCACAAGCAGAGGGAGAGGGGGAAGCAGACTCCCTGCTGAGCAAGGAGCCCGACAACGTGTGGCTTGATCCCAGGACCCTGAGATCATGACCTGAGAGGAAGGCAGACACTTAATGGATCGAGCCACTCAGACACCCCCAAAACTGTAAACTATAAGTATCTTTGCTTCACCAAGAATAAATTAATCTATTCTTTGTTGCTAGACCTCAGAGTTCCAGACAGGGCTTTGCACAAACATATTACAAAGCTGCTGAGTTTAAAATGGGTTTTCTGAATCTCAAATTTCAAAAAAATGATTACCTATTTGGAAAAGGTAATTAGCTCCAGATAGCTAATTAAAGGAGTTAATTAGAAGCACAGATCTTCTACTGGCAAAGTTATGAAACTTCTGTTTGAGAGAATATCTATGAGTGTGTATGATAGGGCAAAAATGTAAATTCTGTCAGTGAAACCAAGATCTATGATGAATTGAACTATTTTGCACCATTTTTTTCAGCACAACCTTATCCTCAAAAAGAAAAAGACAATGCCCCAGAAACTGACAGAATGTCAAAAATTATACTAATATGTAATAATGAAATCTTGATTAAAAATCAGAAAGCTCATTAGAGAACATACTGTTGTGATGTCTATATTTTGTCTTTTGATATAGAAAATATAAATTTTCATGTAAAAATTAGTTTATCTTACATGTCAAAGGCAGATGGTTGTCATCAGAAATATACTTTCTAGGGGTGGACAATCAGTACTTAATGTATTATTTATGTATACAGATAGTAAATATATGTATGCAGTAAATATATAAATGTACATATAGTGTATATAAGTGTAAATATAACACACATGCATAATAATGGCATTATCTGTAGTATATAATACAGCATTAAGTACACACACATGCACATATACAGAGGGAGTTCCTGATGGTCTAATTCCTAAGAAGAGAGGAGAAAGTTTCATTTTGAATCTTGGCCAAACTGTGATTTCTGAGTCAAGAAAAATGGGACAAAATCCTTTTGACCTCTCATATTGGACAGAGAGAGAGAAAGAGAAAATCTAAGTATGCCAAAAGTGATATTAAAATAGAATTAAAAAGAGTGCCTTGAAATGACTGGGAAAATGTAATCTCACACGTCTGCTCCTCGATGGTGTTAAGGGTAACACATATAGCCCTGGAGTCAAGTGAATTTTGCCTTTTAAATGGGTTTCCTAAGACAAATTCAAAGGTCAGAAACTCTCATCCTAAGCCTCCTTTTAACTTTGTCCTATAGGGTAAGGGTAAGAAATATCATCCTGGCTCTGCAATAATCTTTCTTTTTCTATAGGACCATATGGAAACAACACCATCACCAAAAAAAAAAAAAAAAAAAAAAAAATCATTTGCAAGACTTATTCCTCAGATAAAAGTCATTTTTTAAAAATGAAAGATTTCAAGAGTCCCTGGGTGACACAGTCGATTAAGCGTCTGACTCTGGATTTTGGCTCAGGTCGTGGTCTCAGGGTCATGGTCTCAGGGTTGTGGGATCAAGCCCCACATCAGGCTCCATGCTCAGCAGGGAGTCTGCTTAGGGATTCTCTCTCTCCCTCTGCCCTTCCCTCATCTCTCTAAAAAAAATAAATAAATCAATTAAATTTTAAAAAAAGAAAAATTTCAGACTCTTGAGTTTGTAACCATGAACCTATGGATATTTAATATCCTAAGTAGTGATAAAAACGAAATACATGGAAAATATATTACTTTAATATAGGAATATGCTTAAATATAATAGCTGTGTTGATTATATTTTAAGTTCAACATGCTAAAGAATGCAAAAAGTGATACTTTAGTAAAAAGTGAAATAAACCATAAACATACACATAAAAATAAATCACTACAGAAAGAAAAAAAAATAAAGAAGGAAGGAAGAAGTTTAAAACTAAGAAAAATATATATGGGGGACTGTTTTAGAAACACACGTGTAAGTTTAAAGTAAAATGGTATTTATTTAACACCACAGGACAGAGTGCTGAGTGCTGCTGTTCCCAACTCACTCATGACAAGCAAATGTGGTTAAACTTGTGCTGGGAATATATTAGGAGAAATACAGCAGTTACCAGAAATCTAGAGACTTTCTGGGAATTATAATTACTTAATTGGAATAATTGGTATTAAACAAACCTCAAGGCTTCATTGGAAAGCTAAAGGGAAAAAACATCAAATATGAATTGGTTTTACTGTAAAAATCCTAGTTACTTTTGTGGTTGGAGGGAGAGAAAGAGAAAGAAAGAATTTTTCACTGCAGACTTTCTTCCAAAATTCATTTGTATATTGACAAAATAAAAGAGTGTCTAGTAGATCTATTTCAACCATAATGTGGGGCCTTATTTGCCTTTTAATAATAATTAAAAAAAAACCCTCAAAGCTGGTATTACACAACAGACATGGTTTATGAGTTGCAACCAGGTCCTGGTTAAATTCTTTTCTCTTTAGTGAAACATCAGGTTGATGACTACTGCTTGCCCGATTCCTCAGGTCTAAGAGACTTTATCTACTGTGATCCTAATATGTTGAGATAATTTAAACAGGTGGAGTATGTAAAAATCTGTAAGCATAGTGTGCTTCCTCATTTTCTCTCTGCTACACTAACTTTGAGGACTACATCTCCCAAAATGCAATGTACTCCCCTCTCCCCACAACAAAAATGTCCTATACAGTTGTTTTCTGGGAATTTGTTTCTAACTATATGCAGAGGTATAAATGCCTGGGGTACAGTGAGGCCGTGTATATGTATGTGTGTGTGTGTGTGTGTGTGTGTGTGTGTGTGTGTGTGTGTCTTAGGAGAAATGGAGAGCTAACAGATTGGTTTCTTAAAAACATCACTATTCAATAAGGGAACAGTTTTTAAGTTTTCAGATGGGCATAGGTAGACCTTAGATTTTTTAATAAGGGTGTAGTGAAAGAGGAAGATATGTAATTTTTAAAAAAGTCATGTTTCAGCCAGCATGTTTGTTCTTTTCTCAGTGATGTAGCAGAGGTAGGCCAACAACTTTTTATTTTTAGTCAAGTTCCATTGACTTTGCAGAGTACGTGGAGTTTGGAGTTCCTGGCAGCAGAATGACCTTGACTCTTAGTCCCAGTTTCATGGCCATTTTAAGTTTTCATATTTTTGTTTTGTTGACACCTTCCAGCACCTTTACCATGCTGGAAAACTGTACTTGGTAGGGATGTTAGAAATATTTGAAAATTGGAACTCTAATCTTTCCATTTCCATTGTGATTTGTACCAAATGGTCCCTGGACCAAGTAGGAGCAGCATCTCTTCTGAACTACTTAGAAATACAAATTCTCAGGTCCCACATCAGAACTGCTGACTTAGAAATTCTAGGGGGTGGGGCCTGGCAATCTGTGTTTTTAAACCCTTCATGCTGACCTTTGAGATCCAAAACTAGTCATACTCAACTTTTCCTGTTACTTTAGAATCACTGGGGTGGGGAACCTTAAAAAGAAAACCAGACCAGTTAAGTCAGAATATCTGGGAGTGGAGATCGGCCTTCAGTATTTTAAAAATGCTGACGTCAATGTGCAGATGATTCCAAAGTACAGTCAGAGTGGAGTGGATAATCACTCACAAAAACCTCCAAACTGTAGGAGATGAAATATCGTAATTCATAAAGTGTCTTTTTAGAGTTTCAAGGGACATGAGACAGGACCTCACTTTAGAAAGGAGGAGACTCAGTTCCTAGATGAGAAGTATTCCTAGCATATAATGAAGCCACATGTTTATTAATGTTGAATACTAGGACCAAGTCTTGTACTTTTTGTGTGTTCCTAAAGGCACTAGCATAGTGTTTATATTGAGGGTGTTTATACTTAAGTATTTACTGGCTGAATACATGGAAACTTTCCATGAAGAGACAGTTATTTACATTCTTTGCATAGAGTAGACATATGGTTTTGCTGAAAATATTCCACTCCGCCATGCATAGAACCTATTAGGTTTGAAGAAGTATCAGTGTCTAAGGCTTTGATAACCTCCACAAGCAGAAATGTCCACGGCTCCTCTTTTCACAGATGAAGTGTTTTCTGGACACAAGAGGCAGCTCTGGGAACCAAATGCTGGCTGATAACTGCCCAGAGGACACGATTCACACGTTTCAAGCCCATTTGATGAGTAGGTGCCTGGTTTGCACTTAGCTGAAAAGAAAAATGTAATATGGTTAAGAATGATGCCATTAAGCTATACAAAACTTGCACTGGATAAGATAGGGTTTTCCGTAATTCAATTATTCAGGACACAGTGAGTGACACAAAGAATTCCAAGTATATAGATTGTATTTTAGATCGCCCTATGCTTTCCTGTACTAATAACATTTAGGCTGATTTTCATTTACTTTCTTTATTACCAGTTGCTTTCTTTACTCCAGTTACTTTTTTTATCACACAGAAAATGCTAATAAATGGGGATTTTTTTTTTTAAGATTTTATTTGAGAGAGAGAGATAGCAAGAGGGAGCATGAGCAGGGGTAAGGGGAGAGGAAAAAGCAGGCTCCTGGGAGCCCAATGCAGGGCTCGATCCCAGGACCCAGGGATCATGAATTGAGCCGAAGGCAGATGTTTCACTGACTGAGCCACCCAAGTGCCCACCAATAAATGGTTTTTAATGAGGTTAGAAATCTCATCTCAGAAAGTACAGTCAAAAGAACAAGTTATACACAGGAAAACTTGTTCTTGTATAAGTTCTCAGCTCGTATACTATTCTCTGGAGCGAGAGAAACCAAACCTCAAACTGGGCTAGAGCCTCATAAGTTTTGTTGCTCTAACAATTGGCCCTCTCCTGTCCTCCTTCTACCTACAGACCTCATCTGAGGGCTGGTGGAGTAGAAAGTAAAAGTAGTCTTAGCATGAGGCCCAGGGATTTTAAGCAACTTTCTAGGATTCATAGCGGTGGTTTTGTGGGAGAGCAGGACTAGGGCCAGAATCCTCAATCCCCAGTACACTACCCTTTCCTTCCACCCCTGTTCTCCCCTGCAAATGATTCTCATTTGCAGCATTGCTAACATTTTCAGTGCACTTTTAATCACTTAGCACAGTTCCCAAGTTTATATTTGTCATTAAGCAGTCATACCTGCATTTGTAACAACAGCAAGGGGCACAGTTCTGAAATTCCTTCTTTTAGGTGCATCTCTTTTTTTTTTTTTAAGTTTGTTTGTTTTTTGTTTGTTTATTAAAGTCATCTCTACACCCTTTTTGGGGTTTGAACTCATGACGCCGAGATGAAGAGTCACATGCTCTACTGACTGAGCCAGCCAGGCACCCCTCAGGTGCATCTTATTGTGACCTTAATCACGAAAGAAAATGTTTCCATCAGAAATGTTTATTCGGAGAAGGACAATCATCATATGGTTTCACTCACATAGGGAATATAAGAAATAGTGAAAAGAATTATAAGGGAAAGGAAGGGAACTGAGTGGGAAAAATCAGAGACGGAGAGAAAACATGAGAGACTCCTAACTCTGGGAAATGAACAAGGAGTAGTGGAAGGGGAGGCGGGCGGGGAGATGGGGTAGTTGGGTGACGGGCACTGAGGAGGGTACTTGATGGGATGAGCACTGGGTGTTATATGTTGGCAAATCTAATTTCAATTAAAAAATAAGAAAAAATAAAAATAAAAAATAAGAAAAAATAAAAATAAAAAAATAAAAATGACAATAAAATGTTTTTGAAAACATTGGGTATTTTAGTAGCAAGAATACATGCATATGTACCTATGGTTATTAATTTCCAAGTAAATGGAGAGTTGATCTCATTGTATCAAATATTATTCTAAGAAAAAGCAAGTTTCTAATTGCTAAGTGTTATGAAAGTCCTTTCCACCAATTAATTTGAAATCCAGTAAAAAAAAAAAAATCTGAGTTAACTGATAAATGTGGATTAGAACTAAGGCACATGGGTGGCACTGTGAGTTAAGCGTCTGACTCGTGATTTCTGCTCAGGACGTGATCTCTGGGTCATGGGATCGAGCATCAGGCTCTGCGCTCAGCATGGAGTCTGCTTGAGATTCTTTCTCTCCCTCTGCCCCTCCTGCTTATGCGTGCTCTCTCTCTCTCTCCCTCTCTAAAATAAATACATAAATCTTTTTTTTAAATATGGATTAGAATTATGGACAGTGGAGTCTCACTTAGAGCAGCAGAATATTCCAAAGGGAAAAAAAACAGACTTCTTTAAAGTGAGAGAAACATTAAGATACTAATTTAAAGTTAAAAGAAAAAATAATAAGTGAACGAAATTGCTTGTAGTAATGCTCTTATTTCATCCTCTTTGCCATTTAGACTTCGTAACTGAAGATAAAATTCAGGCTTCTGGTCAACCTGTGCATTGAGCCATTACCTTTGCATTCTGAGCTGCTTCTTGAATGAAGATACTCGGTGTAAGTCCCAGCTGGACAGAGTTTGCACTCGAGTTGTCCTTCTTCATCTTGATAGTATCCGATCAAGCAGCTTTCACAGGCGGAATGCTCCAGAGAATAATAGGTTCCCAAAGGGCAATTGACTGAAAAGAAAACAAACAGGAGACATAGTAAGCTGTAGAACTGGAACACATTTGGGTTCCTTTATCCTAAGGCATGAAAATAATAAAGCATGCTTCCAAGTACTATTGTTTATGCATTAAATCTTACTGTCAGGGGTTTACTCACAAGATAAACCTTCCAGAAATGTATTCCTAGAAAACCAACAGTAGATTTTTTTTTTTTAAGAAAATGCAAATTCTTATCGACCAAGCTTAGGGCTTGTGTGATAGGAGCTTTAAAGTGTGGGTTAAACCAGATCATCCTGGGAAACACACAGCTAACAAAGGGAAGGCTGCTGTAAGGAAAGAATAAAACAGTGAACATTTAGGTTAATTTGAAGCTTCAAGATATGAAAAACACTTTCTTAGCTGTTCCTCTGAATGGTTCCCCTTATGAAAGTGACAGCTTGTCTATTACGGCATCATTTCTAGAAACAAAACCAGGCAAAAGTTGTGGGACTAAGCCGGGTGAGTTAAGTAGACTCTTGTCTCTGTTTATAGGAATTCCTGTCCAGTGAAGGCAAGTCTGAGACATCCTCAGACTCCAGGATCCCGAGGAAACAGGCCAATTTTAGGACCTCCCTTCCTTGGAGGTTTTGGTCTACTACTTGGCAGGCTCGAAGTGACTCAGGATTTCTGAGACCAGAGTGGAATGCTAACCCCACGAAAAGGCTGCTAGCAAAGTTAGTATTTGTAAAGAGAGGATACTTGAAATTAGCACCCAGATGGTTCTGATGATAATGTGTATAAGAATTACCTGGGAACTTACTAAAAATTCAGATTCCAAGGCTCTGTCCCCAAAGTGCCACATATATTAGTTCTGAGATGGGGCCTGAGTCAAGATGTATTTTGATAAGCACTTCAGGTGATGCTGACACAGGTGCTTTGAAGACCATACCGAGAAATGCAGAACACTGACCAAGGTGATTTCTAATTTTTACTCACAAGGTAGGGAGGAAACACGAACTGGTTCAGAACGACCATTTCAATGTGCTTTCATTGGGCTGAATTTATCACCCAACTGAGCTCTGGGAAAAACAGTAAGAACTGTTGAGGAAGGATTTCCTGAACAGGAGGCAAGATCCCATGCCTACAGAGAGGTTAACGCCAGGCTCATGTCATCTGGTTCAGCTGAGTGTTCAGAGTTTGGGGAGAGGAATCTTCCCTATCTATAAGCAATGACATATTTAGGAAACAGGCTGGAAGTGATCCAGATTGTGGTAGTCTGGGTTAAAAGGTAAGGGGCTGTGTGTAAGGAGGATAAGGAGTGGCTGCTTAATGGTTATTGGGGTGGGGCTCCTTTGGAGGTGATGAAAATGTCTTGGTAGCGGTGATGGCTGAACAACACTGTATCATGAATGTGCTAAATACCACTGATCGGTACACTTTAAAAGGGTTGATTTTATGCTGGTGAATTTGGCAGTGGCTACTCAGGTGGAAATCTTAGCTATACCACTTACTGCCTTAATGGGTAACTTCCTAGCCTCTCTGACTTCAGTTTTGCCATCTGTAAAATGGGCTTAATTGTAATAGCACTTCATGGAGTTGCTAAAACAATTAAACACGAGAGATGCTCAGCCAGCCTATGGAAGTGGTCAGAACGTAGTCATTATTTTTATTGGAGATGCTGCTAAAAGTTATGAGCTCTAGAGATCTATAAGGAAAACTAAGATCTGAGTCCCTTACCTGAGATAGTTTTCTTGTCCTGAATAATTGGTGGTTACTTAGAGGCCTGAGACAAAATAATAAGAACAAAAACCACACAACAATTGCAAAATGTTTCATTTCAATACCCCTGGGTAGTTGCAAAGAGGCTCTACTCATCTCGCTTGACCCACTACGAGCCAGATATTTTTTATTGCAGGGAAAAGTCTTACCACACATACGCCCTCTCAGCACCGAGCCTGGTCTGCAGAAAAGGAAAGCCTTTTCTGTCTCTAACGAATTGCTGTCGGCTACAAGCATCTCAGATGCAAGCTGAAAGGAATACATGGGCTCCTGACTGAGGGTCCTTTTCAGTTGATTTGTAATGGTTTCCAAAGTCTTAATGAGTCGCTGTTGATTTTCCAGCTCAAGGGTATCATTCCTTTCATCGGGTAATGGCACACTAGCTGAGATAAAAACAAGACGAAATAAAACATAACACACACACATGGTGTTTCAGGAAACTGTAGTTTTTTTTTCTTTGTTTGTTTTTTAACCAAAGAAAGATGGCATATTAAAAATCTTCTGGGCAAAACAAACTCAAACTCAACCACTACTTACTGAGCAACTAGTATATGGATAATCTTAAGAACAATGCAATTTGTTTTAATCCTTCCCTCATATGCTGGATCTACATCACCTTTTTTGTGAAGTTCTTCCTTACAGCATGTTAAATTTCTGTAAATTCTTGCTTTTTAAAAACATGCCTTAGTTCGTCATGCCAAGAGGAGTACAAAGCAGGATGCTTGTTGCTGCGAGAATCATAAAATACATCTGTGATATTAAATTGCAAAAAAATGACGAAACTTAGGTGATTGGGCTCTCCCTAATTTTCAGTTCCAGGATTATTTCCTAAGGATGATAACAAATGGAAACTTTGCAAAATAGGTTTCCCACCAAGAATGTCACATAATATTGTTTTTCCAAACAGTCTCTCCTTACCTGTGATGTTAAAAATTAACTTAATTTTGTGGTCAGATAATGGGGCATTTCTTTTAATTCGTGAAGATCTGGCTTTGCCGGCACCTGTGGGTGTTTCTTGCACGGAGTCCAAGAAATCATCATAAGAGTAATCCAGCCTATTAGCTGCGCCCCAACCACCAGGTCCTGGACAGTTGGGGCAGAAAAACAAGATTCTACAGTTGCCTCTTTATCAGCACTTAGGTTCTAATGGTAAGCCACAAGTCAAATTGTTCCTATTTCTTAAATCGTCCATAATGTGCTGCATACAGGGATTCATCCAGAATCTCATTTTTCACCTATAATCTTATATTGTAATTTTTAGGCACTTCATTTTAGATTTAGATTACCAATGAATTGCACAAGAAGAAGAAAGAAAAGTTCCTATGGAGCCACCTAGGCATTTAAGCCATTCTTATCTTTGAGTTAATAGCTAAAATTACCTTAGCTTTAGAGGTAAATAGGATGTGGGTGCAGAATTTTAATCAATCTCTATTTTCCTTCAGGGTTGGCTCCATTCTTTTCTAAAAAATTATAGTATCAGATTTATAAACTTAATGCAAATGAACAGGTTTCCTTTTGTGAAGATTATTCAAGATACTGCATCATTTTTTAACGGTGGGGACATTCTGTTAAGCAATGGTGGTGCATTCAGTTAAGCAACAGACTCTTGGTTTGGCTCAGGTCTTGATCTCAGAGTTGTGATCTCAGGGTCATAAGATCAAGCCCCACTTGGTCGTGGAGTCTGCTTGAGATTCTCTCTCCTTCTCCCTCTGCCCCTCCTGTTCATGCTCTCTCTCAACAGATAAATAAATCTTTAAAGGTGGAGGCAGTTTCTTAAAGGTAACATGTAAGCTAAGTGTGCATGTAGCCACAGTGGACTATATCACACAGATATGTGAGATTCTTCAGATGCCCCAAGTGTCATCGTGGTCACCATCTGCATAGATTCAGATTGTGGCTTCTGGATGTAGGAGATAAGGGTGTACAATGCTAGTACAGTTACTTTCACCTCTCTGAACTTCAGTTTCTTCATTTATAAATTGAGATCATTATTCTTACTTCACAGGTTTGGGGGATAACTGAGACAATGTATACTAACCATCTAATTCAGTATTTGACTCCTTCTAAAACCTCAGTAAGTGATACTAATATTGGTCTGGGTATATTGTTGTTGCTTGGTTATATGCTTTAAATATCAAATTATATTTATACAGGCCTGTCTACCTAAATAAACTGTTTAAAAATTTTTAAATAAAATTTAAAATAGAGTTTTAAATAAAATAAGCTGTTTAAATTTTTTTTGTGTCTAGTTTATGTCTTTGGCCTAGGATAAAATTACCTAGGATAAATATTTTTGATTTTCATTTAAACATCTTTTCTACAAATATTATGTAGCCATTATAGAAAAATGGATGAGCAAAGTCAAAAAAATTTTTTGATTACCTATAATTCTACCATATAGAAATAATGACTAGAACATATTAGGCAAGATTTTATTTTATGAATATATAAACACACACATGTTTATGCATACATAGATGCATGAATCACTAGAGTAGAAATAAACATACCATATCTTCAAAAAATGATTACACTCTGTGTATTTTATTTAGTAAAATTTTTCTAATTTTCTCAATAATATATTATGGCATTTCTGTATCAAATGGCTTCATAATATTCTCTTTTATGGCTATACCACAAACTAACCAGGTTCCTATTTTCAGACTTTTAGGTTATTTCAAAAATCTAGAACATCCTTCTGCATAGAGGATTTCATAAAATATAAGGCACCATCAATGAGAAGATACATTCCAATCTTAGAGATGTCCAAATGAAAAATGTACATCTTAGAATTTATGAAATGTAGTACCTATTTGCACACTGGCATGATTTTTATACTGAGAAATATTCTTAGAAGTAGATTTCTGGGTTTGAATATTTTTAATCTTTTTGATATATATTGTCAATTGCCCTCCAGTTTCTCCCCTGTATACAATATATGCATATGATTTTTTTTCCCTTATATCCTTACCAGTTTTGGGTATTATGATTCTTACTTGAATTTGTTAATCTGACAGATCAAAAACAGCATCTTGTTTTAGTTTTTTTTTTTAAGATTTTATTTATTTATTCATGAGAGACAGAGACAGAGAGAGAGAGGCAGAGACACAGGCAGAGGGAGAAGCAGGCTCCATGCAGGAAGCCTGATGTGGGACTCGATCCTGGGTCTCCAGGATCACACCCTGGGCTGAAGGCAGCGCTAAACCATTGAGCCACCTGAGCTGCCCTCATTTTAGTTTTAATTTGAATTGCATGACTATTATGATGTCAAACCATTTTAATATATTTATTGGCCCTTTGGTTTTCATACATTATGATTTGCCAAGGTGTTTTTAGAAATATTATGCTAATCTTGTGACTTTCTACTGTAAAGATATTCAAGGAGAAAGGCTTATCTCTTAGGATCAATTGTACCATATTGTCCACATATGATTCTAGGAAACTGCCACTTTATCCTTATTAGATGACAAATATCACTCATTTCAAAGCCATATGATGACACCTGGCTCCCTCTAGGTGTATCCTTATACCCTTAATAATCTGCCTCAATAATCTGGGAGGTGAAACCTGTGTCATGTGTGACAGAAGAGTCATGCCACTGCCAACTCTATTGCCAATGCCACTTCATGTTCTTCTAAAACTTTAATGTCCAAAATCTTCACTGAGAAGTTTTACATAATAGTTAAAAATGGGAAAAATAGCAAAGCTTACCAGTAGGAAATTGTTTACATAAAACTGATTAAATATGTGGCCATTAAAACTGAAGCATAATATTTAGTGACAGAAAAATGTCCTCAATATAATATTAGGTAAAAATTCAAGTTTAGAAAATAGTATGGCCATATATACATATGTGTGTATAGTTATATGTATGTATGTTAATGAGCATATAGTAATACATATACTAGTATATTAACCAAATTTTTTATGGAACTGTGGATTATCTTGATTTCATTCTTTAGGTTTTAGCATTTTTTCAAATTTTTGCATAAATATACTCAAAAATGATATTTTTAAAATTTAAAAAGTGTAAAGAAAATGTCAACATCAATCTAAATGTTAAGTCACTAAAAATATTACACATATGATTAGTGTCAGAAACAAAAAAGGATGTCTGCTGTAATGTCAATTAATATTGTCTCAGATAGCCTTCCAAGGACTTTATGTGTACTTGTACTTATTCATTTAATCCTGAGAATGGCCCTATGAGTACAGTACTTTTATATAACATCCATTTTATAGGTGAGGAACCTGAGGTACAGAGTATGAACTTGCTAAAGACCTCACAGCTAATAGGTGGTAAAGCCAGAATTTGAACATAAAAAGTTGGTCTTAGAGTCCATGTGTTAAACCATGATACTTTTTGTTATTGCTTTTTTTCTTTTTTTTTTTTTTGAGAAGAAAAGGGAAGAGGGGGAGGGACAAAGGGTAAGAGAGAGAGAATCTTAAGCAGGCTCCATACTCAGCATAGAGCACAACACAGGGCTCAATCTCACAACTGTGAGATTATGACCTAAACTAAAATCAAGGGTCGGACGCTTAAGTGACTGAGCCACCCAGGCACCCCATCATTATTATTTTTAAAAACATTATTCTGGAAGTGTTTGACAGTTTTATAATAATGCAACAAAAATGAGAAATATAATTACTGGAAAGTTTGATGATTTTACTAATGAAAGAACCAAGAGTGACTACTGAAATCTTCCAGAAATATTAAGGCAATTAGCTAAATGGCCAGCTACACCAGCATACAAATCACGTCATACTTAGGAATAACTTGAATAATAATGCTCAAAGATAATATGGAGAAAACATGAGAATAGATTTAGAAGGTATATCAGACTTGAATAGGTTGAGTCTTAACACATTCTGGGGAAGAAATCTGAATATTTTACACTTGTGACTATTTTAAATCAATGACTTAGTTGCAATTTAAATTGAATGCCATATAAAAATTGCTTTAGTACTAATCTAAGATATCATATACATATTGAAATTT
Organism: Canis lupus baileyi; assembly: GCF_048164855.1. Classification (NCBI taxonomy): domain Eukaryota; kingdom Metazoa; phylum Chordata; class Mammalia; order Carnivora; family Canidae; genus Canis; species Canis lupus. The sequence continues at coordinate 67,263,260 of NC_132847.1, forward strand.
CACCATCATAATGTGACTTATTTTTCTTAGTTTTTATCATCTCAAGAGTTTTGGTTTAAAAAAAGTTAATTTGTCTAGTTTGCCCCACTCTTCTGAAATTATGTTATACTGTGGATCACTCTTGCAAACTACTGACACTGTATAACTTTATTACCAATTGCAAAGCCGTTTTCATAGTCATAATTGTATTCGAGGCAATATTTTTTGGTCAGGTCCTCCAATCTGCAGTCAATGTCATCAGCATCACTACAAAATGATGGGACCTGCAAATGAAAAATGAAGAGCGTGAAACATCAATCACATATCTGTGTGGTCTGGATAAGCCCTTTATTCAGCTAGACTTCATATTTCTCTCCACAGGAGGGAGGAGAGAACCAAAGGTCTGCTTGCTCCTGGACAGACTCCTGTCCTTTCTCCATGTCCTCCCCTAGAGGCTCTGGTGCTCATGGACCATCAGGATTAGTTTCATGGCTTTTCTCTGTGTAGGTCACAGATCACCAGAAGCCCAGGACTCCTGGCATATCTCTTATCTCCGAATTTTCACCCCATATGGGTCCTTAGGTCCCTTTATCTGGCTCTATCTCCCACTCATCTCTAAGTCCTTAGAATCTTCCTCTGCCCTCTGAAACTCAACAGTCATCAGTGAATCCCCTGTTATTTTTTTCACCTCTATTTATGGTCCCTTCACCTTAGTTCTCAATGACACCTCACTTTTCAGTTTTCTCAAACATGGGCATGGAGGCGGAAGAAGTGTCTTCCTCACTCTTGCCTGCTGTTTCCAGATTACACTCCCTCACCCCTCCTTAGAGCCTCACAATCCTTAAACTCGTGGTATAGTAGACAGCCTCTCCTTGTGGCAGCTGCCTACAGCCTTTCTCCATTCTGCATCACCCCCTCATTCCAAGAACATCCAGTAACTGTTGCTGTTATAACTGGTGATTTCTATATCCAAGATCCAGCTAATCCTTCCTTCCATCACCAAGCCTTCTCATTTCCTTTTCCCCTTCTCCTCTAGTATTTCAGCCTTACTTTGTCCCTTGCTCTCATGATCATACCCTCAGACCTCCTCATTACCAGTAACGGCATCCTCTTGTACTCTTGGAAGTCCTTGACGTCATCAGATTTATAATCCATTGACCCTATCATCTCTTCACTGTCTCTCAGCCTGATGTCTTCACCTTCTTATTTATCTATCTTAGATTCTATGGCTCATCACCAGAAATCACTCCCTGATGGGCCCCATCCTCCGATGATTGTCTGCAGAACGCATAACCCTAGTTAAACTAAGTGCTTTGTTTTCTCCACAATCCTGCTTCCTGCCAATCCTACCACCTTTCTTTAGCACATTCATCTGTGCTGTCCTAGAAAATTATTTTATACCATCAACTCTCTTTCTAAACCTCAACAATTCCTCCCCATCCTTACTCTCCCAGCTGATCACTCTGCATCTTTTTCCACTGAGCAAATAGAAGTCAGGAAAGATCCTCTGACACACTTCCACCACCATGTATACCCACTCCAGCATCTGTGTCTCTGTGTACACTGCCTCCTTGACTCCCCTCTTTCTCTCATACTGTACATCAAATCTACTCTTAGAACCTATCCAAAAAACTAAGCTGCCTACTCTGTTAGGGATACAAATATGTATATAACACATTTTCTTCGAGATGCTCAACACAGTTAAATACATCATTTTGCTTTCCTGTAAACAGTAAAAGAATCCTAAACAAAAATGCATGAAAGAGAAAATCCTCACAATGTTCAATTATCTCATCATAAAACAAATACAGTCTACAATGGCATTTTTGTCATACTTAAAATAACAAAGCAGATATTTTCAAACCACATGGACCCCACGCTTCTCTAGCTTTCTGACTCAGAATGTTATAAAAAATTCAAAATGTTTTAATAAAGATTCACTTATAATTCATTCCAGAAGTCCAAAACCTATGGGTAATTCTAAATATTAGGAGCAAGTTTGGATTACAGGGGGCAGGAAATCATCAGGACACAGAATTCCAGTTATAGGTAACTATGAGAGGCTATGAAAAGCTCAGTATTGTTAAAATATGACAAACAATACTCCTGACATACCATTTTCCCCAGGGTAGTCTCAAATGCTTCGGAAAACTTCTTCAACAGATCTGTATCATCACAACGAGTTGCTTTGTACAGCATCTCAAAGGATTTGAACCCATGGTTTGCAAAACGTTTTACTGGAAAATGTTAGAGAAAACAGCTTCAGTTGGTTAAGATTTTTCAACACAAAGATTTAATTGTCTTTGGAGTAACTGTAACTTAGTACTTTGATTCTAAAATGATCTGTGGGATTCCTTTAAAAACAAGAGACAGTTGAAAAAAGTTTCTAGGCATTAATTGATCACAATAAACCATGATGAGCCAAGCAGCACTGTACCCAGTTACCCAGTGATGAGGTTTGCTTTATTATTCCTTAGCTTGCAATCACATTAAGAAAATGCGCATTTAAGGGAAAAAGCGACTTGAAAATTTTTAAATTATATTTCTGGAAAGTTTTGAAAAGTCTTGCCTGGGTCAAAGATATCTTTTATGTTTACATAAATTTGTATCATATATGTTTTTATTATATTTTTAGCCAATATACATTGAAAAATTTCTTTTTTTTTTTTTTTTTTTTTTTAGATTTTATTTATTTATTCATGGGAGACACATAGAGAGAGAGAGAGAGAGAGACAGAGACAGAGACAGAGACACAGGCAGAGGGAGAAGCAGGCTCTATGCAGGGAGCCTGACGTGGGACTCGATCCCGGGTCTCCAGGATCATGCCCTGGGCTGACAGCAATGCTAAACCGCTGAGCCACCCGGGCTGCCCGAAAAATTTCTAAATATGATGTACAATCATAGTCCTTGAAAGTGTAATTTTCATAGAGAATTTCTCCTTGGATCAAAAACTTGCATGGTTAGACTTAGCAAGATGTCCCATAATATTCTGAGACAATGAGTCCTAAGAGCATCAACATTAAAATCCTACTGTCTAAATCTGTGATAAAGGTGAGTGATACTGTAGAACTTTTAATTACTCCCCACATTTGGCGGGGGGGTGGAAATAGCTCAATTGGGCTTTACTTTTTCCAAGAAGTTGGTATTTAAACTCAATCTATGGTACTGAATCAAAGATTCATTCCAAAGAATATTTACTTACACTAGACAGAGATATTGGCTATTTTTATAAAAATACATATATTTAAGATTATAGAATAGTTCTAAATCTAAATCAGACCTAAAGAGATTGTGACTCATCTTTCATTCCATCACATATTGTGGATCTTACTTTAAATACAGCTCTTTTGCGGACTATGAGACTGTAAGTTCAAGTTTACAGATCAAGAACATGCTGGCAAGTCTCTATTTCTGGTAAATAACAAAGAGAGGACCAAGATGGGTTTGCCTTAAACTGAATCTTGTCCTGTTGCAATCCAATCCATAACCAGACTTTGACGGGCTAACATTTTAAATCAGAGGCTGAACATTTCTCTTACTCATAGACATTTCAAATTCATGGCACCAGTTTTTAAAACAATAAGCTCAATGCCGAATGTGGACCTCAAACTCATGACCCAAAGTTCAAGTGTTGTGTGCTCTCCTAACTGAGCCAGTCAGGTTCCTCTCATGGCATCATTTTTCACTAATTAAACCCAATTCCTATAAAAAGGCAATTTTCCTCTTACATGCTCAGAAACGTACACTCACCCAAACACACACTCACATATATGAAAGGAGCCCAGAAAGAAAGAAAACATACTAGCACAGTCTGGCCATTCAGTGGAATATGGTGGGTTCCAGATACCATCTTCATAAGCACAGTAATACTTCTCAGTAGACCCTTCTGTGAAATCGTAACCCTCCAGGCAACTTAACGTGCAGTTAACTCCGGCGCTATCTTGAGTACATATAAAATCCCCATTTACGGGTGTAAATGGAACTTCACAGGGAGAACCTGCATTAAAAAAAATTGTACTATTTACATATGGTGGTATAAACAATATTAATTAAATTCTATGAATCTAAGCTGAATTTTGAAGAGGACTCCTCCTGTCTACCAGTATTCCAGGAAAAACTTCCTCACAAATCCTTAGTATGGGAACATGACAACATATCCTTCTTTGTTCCTAGGTGGGCGCAGCTGAAAAGCTGTACCAATGTGTGGTCAGAGGCTGTGCATATTTTACAAATGCTAATTTATCTCTGACTTGGGGTTGTTACTGGTGGCATTTCTATAAGAAGAGTATAAACTAGATAGCATTAGGTAGCAAGTACAATTTCAGAACCTGTCTCCTCAGTTACCCAAAAGAGAATTAAGACAATAACATTGTGTACCTTTGGTGAAGATGTTAATGAAATGTTAATTAAAGACTACCCTTGAAGAAAATAGTTCTATGTATCACAGAGTGAAGCAATGACAACTGGAAATGTAAATAAGATCTGTCAGTATTCAAACTTAATGAATCTATTGCACACAGTCCATTTATTTTCACAAAATACAGAAATTACATATAAAAATGTCAACTAGATTTCTGGAACTTTATGAAGAAAATACCTTTTATGACAATGTGGATGTCACAGCTCCTGTTATTGCCCGAGGGGTCAGTGGCTGTATATCGCACTATAGTCTCTCCATGAGGGAAAAGTTCTCCTGGTGAGTGGCTCCTGGTGATGAGTAACACGGCCCCTGGAAAGGAAAGAGGGGACGTAGTTTTGGGGTGACTAGTCTGCAGTCACTTTACCAGTTTGTTTATTTGATTTGAATTTTCATCTTCTATTTATACAAACCAGCTGGGCATTCAATTTGTGTTGATTTGGTCACCAGTAAAAAAAAAAAATAAAAGATGTAATATTTATACTACAAAATAGAAGTATAAGACTCAAAAACCTCGAGGCACCTGGGTGGCTCAGTGGTTGAGGGTCTGCCTTCGGCTCCGGTCATGATCCTGGGGTCTTGAGATTGAGTCCCACATCAGGCTCCCCATAGGGAGCCTGCTTCTCCCTCTGCCTATGTCTCTGCCTCTCTCCCTGTGTCTCTCATGAATAAATAAAATCTTTAAAAAAAAAAGACTAAAAAACCTCATTAGATTAAGACATTCTTGAGGTGTCTACATGGCTGTCAGTTAAGCGTCTGCCTTTGGTTTAGGTCATGATCCTGGGGTCTTCAATCCTGTAGGGATAGAGCCCTCCATCGAGCTCCCTGCTCAGCGGGGAATCTGCTTCTCCTTCTCCCTCTGCCCCTCCCCACACCGACTTGTGCTGTCTCTCTCTCTCAAATAAATAAATAAATAAAATATTTTTAAAAAAAGATTAAAGCAAAAAAAAAAAAAGATTAAGACATTCTTGCTAAATAAATGATTTTCCTTGAATAGGCCAGTCTATTGGAATATTGGAAAATTTTTAAAAAACTCAATTTAGTTAACATATACTATATTATTAGTTTCAGAGGTAGAATTCAGTGATTTATCACTTGCATATAATATCCAGTGTTCATTACATCAAGTGCCCTTCTTAATGCCCATTACCCAATTATCCCTTCTGCCCTAATCACCAATATTGGAAATTTAATTAAGAAATTTATTTAACTCGCATTTTCCTATTGTTGCTTACTGGGTTTTAGTGAGACTTTTAACATGAACTTCAACTGTATCTACTCATTTTTTTCTGCTTCCCTATGAACTTTTCTAATTTGAGGGGCACATGCTTAAGGAATGAATATGAATACATAGAACTGTACTAATGATATTAATAAAATGAATAGTTTATGCCTTCAGGACAATGTACGCTTAGAGACTCAATGAATTTATTAGAAATCTTCAAGTACGACAACTAGTATAGGTTTAATAAATGTGCATTGGATACTGAATGAAGGGAACTCTACGGGTAGGTAGGATTAATGATATTAAATTATATATAATTATCCTAGCATTAAAACATATATTACCTTATATGATTATTCATTCCATTTAGATAAGACGTAATTTGCTTTTCATTTCTTTTATCCATTTAAAAAGCATTTAAAAATGAAATAAAATTCAGTGTTAACCATGCTGACCATAAAATCCTTGTGTCCGCACCTGAGTTGTCTGAGAACTGAGGCTCATCCCATGTTGCAGAATGCTCCTTCTCTGAGACCTGCATCGGAGGTGGGGATCTGCACCAGTCTATGCTAGGTGGTTCTACATCTGAAAAACAAGAAAGCAGAGAAAGAAGTCACAACTGACACTCAAAAATAATGAGGGGGTGTGCACAAGAGAACTGAAGTCTGCTTGTGCTAGCAGAAAACCTTGACCTTGTTAGGCTGGCCCTGGAGCCTTTTGGACAATGAGATCTGTTTTATTCCTGGTCTCAAGGCAAAAGAAAGAGCGGATTCTTATTAGGTTGCTCTCTGCCTGTTGAAGAAGAAATACTAGGTTCCTAAAATCACCCTGAGCACAGCTGTGTAAAAGGCAATTCTGGGGGTGCCCGGGTGGCTTAGTTGGTTGAGCATCCAACTCTTGGTTTTGGCTCAGGTCATGATCTCAGAGTCATAAGATTAAGCCCCTGCCAGGTTCCGTGTTCAGCGCAGAGTCTGCTTGACATTCTCTCTCTCCCTCCCAATTGCACTCTCTCGCTCTCTCTCTCTCCACCAAAATATATAAATAAATAAATCTTTAAAATGAAAGATTTTAAAAAGGCAATTCTGGATGTGATGGCCATCCTACCCATAGTAGTTGTACTGATCAACCAGGAAGTGAAATGAACCTTCCCAGAGAAGCAGAAGGAGTGAAATGACCAAATCTCAGACTATGTAAATTTAAGGGGCTTATCTGAGGTCATTAAGCTAGAAGACTGCAATCACAGGATTAAGACCAGGGTATTTCTAACCATGATACATGAAAACACGTACTTGGAAATTAAATGAGCTGTATCTGTGAGAATATATAAATTTCTGTTTTTATGCTACGTCTTTTTTCTTCATGTTTGTCACTTCATTAGTGCAGTCGCCTTTGGTTTACTACTTTCCTAGGCCATAAACTCAGTGGACCAGTGCCGAAGCCTCTCTTGCTTACAGTGAGCTTTCCACGGCAGAGCACAGCACCAGGTCCATAACACATGCTTAGAAAAAGGTTGTTGAATAAAGAAAAAAATTAAGAAATGTTCATTGGAGGTCTATGTACTTGAAAAATGCTGAATCAAGTCAATTCATAGTTAAACTGACCAATCTGGCAGGGTTTACTATTTTTCCAAAAGAAATTGCAAAAAGGTGTTTTCAAGATTTTCTAAACTTACCTGATTCTAGACAAACATTTTAAAGTTGAACTGCACGTACACAAGAGCACTAAGACTCAGTCAATTACTGTCAAAAGAATGGGAGGTACTAGCAGAGGCACTGTCTCCGAAAGAGAGGAAAAAGCCTATTTCAAAGCAAGGGAGGCAGCATTCCCTGGAATGCTAAGCAAAAGCATTCCTGCTTCCTCCCCTTTATCATCAGTAAGACATCCACACCCTGTCATCAGAGGAAATAAGAAAATGTAGGCTTTAGAATATTTTCTCTGTCTCTCTCTTTCCCTCCTCCCTCTCTCCTTGTCTCCCTCTCACCTTCTCCCACTTTCTCTTCTTTCTCATATCATCTCTCTTTCATAAGCTGAAAATTCTCCTAGTGTCTAGCTAGACACTTGAGTACACATTTTACATTTCACTGCATTGACACTTCATTGTGAAAAATTAAAACTTGGCAAACGCTTGAACCACACTTCCATGTTTAAAATCACAGTACCATAAACAAATCCAGCATATTTTCCATATGACTGGCAAAGTTCATGTTTAAAACAACACTGAAAAAGCAGTGAAAAAACCCTAAGTACTATGAAATGAATTAGACTGGTTTTTTATTTGCATTTCTTTTTACCTACTTTTACCAATACCTGTAATTTCTAGGGTAAGGAGCCAGTCTGATATACATTAGTTACTTCGAGAAGTTATGTAAAATTCTTAACACAAAATGAATTTAATGTGTTGGATTTTTAAACAGACATATTAAAATATGAGATGAATGTAGCAAAATGTCAATATGTTTACATAGATCTGAATGTGCGTCCGGCACCAGTTCAAGTGGTTCATGAATTTTAACTAACTAAAACCCTCACAACAACCCAATGATGTAAGATGTTTATTAATTCTATTTTTGGATAAAGAATCTGAGGCACAGGGTGGCTACTTGTCACACTGCCTTTAAGGGGTAGAGCTAGATGTGGACTCAGATTGGGCTCAGAGTCTGTGCTCTTGACCACACTACAGACTGCTTGCTACATATCCTATTTCTCCATGTATTATATCTTAGTGGTGGGTATCTGGTATTTGCTGAATATCTACTGAATTGATTGAACATACGAAGACAAATTGGAAGATAGAACAGCAAATCAGTGGGCTCCCTTCCCCCTGAAAAGACTGATGTACAGCAGTGGTTGTAAGGATGAAGAGACTGGGGCAGATTTCAGGGACAATAAGTAGATGAAACCAGCAGACCTGGATAACTAATTGGATGCTAGTGATGGAAGGAGAGGAGTCAAGGATGAGTTCCAGGTTTTTGCATGGTGGACAGGGGGTTGGCTGTGCCATTTTCTGAGCTGAGAAATAGATAAGGCATGAGTGAGAAATACACAAGGATGATCTTCCATCATTGGGTTATTGTAATACATTGGTTATTCCCAGTGTAAGACAGCTCCACGGAAAGCTCAGTAGGCAGTTCTATATATTGGTTTGAATTTCAGAAAAGAGATCTAAGCTTGAGACAGAAATCTGAAAGTTGTCAGTTAACTAAAACACTGGGAACACTATAGAAAGAAAGACAAAGAGGACTAGGCTGGAGCCCTGGGGATGATCCACAAGATGATCTGAGGAAGAGAAGCTATGTAGGAAAGAGATAAACAAGGAGAAATGAGAACAATGTGTTGAAGAACCAAGAAAGACCGGTATCAGATAAGGAGAGTGTGGTTAACAATGTAAAATCTAGGGGCACCTGGGTGGCTCAATCAGTTAAGTGTCTGCCTTCAGCTCAGGTCAGGATCCCGAGTCCTGGGATGGAGCTCCTGCATCGGGCTCCCTGCTCAGTGGGGAGTCTACCCCCCCTCCCCTCTGCTTGTTTCCTCTCTCTCTCTCAAATGAATTAATGAAAAATCTTTTAGAAAATTAAAAAAAAACACTATGGAAAGATTATGTAAAATAAGAACTAAGAAGTGTGCAGTAGGAGTAACTCTAGAGACCACTATGACCCTGTTGAAAGTAGTTTCTGTGAGTGAAGGGAACAAGAGCCAGACACGCTGAGTGACTGAGATAAACGGCCTGTGAGACAAAACAGATGGCAACTCCTGGGAACTTCAAAAGGCTCCTATTGGAAGAAATCAAAGAGAGATGGTGACACTTAAAGAGTATGTAGGTTTCAAAGAGGGAGTGGCTTGAGCAGGCTTCAAGACCAGCGGGGACAATCAACAGGAGGAAGGTGTTGAAGATAAAGGAGTAGCAAAGCCCTTGGAGTGCTGGATTATTTTCACAAACCTACTCAAGTAATTTTATGACTTACCAATAACCTTGACATGGAAAGTGCAGCTGGCTTGGTTGTTGGATAGGTCAATGGCTGTATATGTGATAGCAACATCTCCAATCGGGAAAAGGTAAGGTGGGGTGAAAGCTGGATGAACATGGATTGATACCTTTTAGGCACAAATAGATATTTTGAAAGTTAAAGTTAATAGCAATAGTACATTCATTCTTTTTTACTTAAATATCATCAGGAAAAGTGAGATTAAAAATGGCACAGTATTTCATAGCAAACAGAAAAAAAAAATCAGGCACAGCCTTTTGATGTGTCTCTTTCCAAACTATTAGTCGATTTACATAGTTTATACAGTAGGCATACATATGAAATGTTGTCCCTTGTTTTTTAAACATAATGTCTTAAAACATTCTTTAAGCTATTATATAGTCTTTAGAACTTAAGGAGACTCTTAAATGTCTCCATAGTTTTCCATAGAATAAATATATGCTGATTAAAAAAAAAATCAGTCAAAGGACATTTAAATTGATCCCAGATTTTCCTATAGTGAACAGTACTGGGATAAACAGTTTTGTACAGGTAATTCTAAAATATTTTTATTATGTTTCTATAATAAATTTCTAGGCCAGAGTTACTAACCGCAAAATCATTAACATTTTATTGATGATACAAAATTTCTTTCCCAAAACATGGTAACAACTTGCATTCCTATTTGTCAGTATTTGGTTTTTTTATAATAAATTTATTTTTTATTGGTGTTCAATTTTCCAACATACAGAATAACACCCAGTGCTCATCCCGTCAAGTGCCATCCTCAGTGCCTGTCACCCATTCACCCCAACCCCCACCCTCCTCCCCTTCCACCACCCCTAGTTCGTTTCCCAGAGTTAGGAGTCTTCATGTTCTGTCTCCCTTTCTGATATTTCCTACCCATTTCTTCTCCCTTCCCTTCTATCCCCTTTCACTATTATTTATATTCCCCAAATGAATGAGACCATATAATGTTTGTCCTTCTCCAATTGACTTATTTCTTGCAGCATAATACCCTCCAGTTCCATCCACGTTGAAGCAAATGGTGGGTATTTGTCATTTCTAATGGCTGAGTAATATTTGATAAGTGTCAGTGTTAAATTTCCCACTAAGTTCTCTGCCCTGTATTAAATTCCATTACTTTTTGGTAACTAAAAAATATGACACAAGGTCACTGTTTTAATTAACAATTTCTTCATGCCTTATACTAAGATTAAATTCTCATATGTTTACAAGATATAGATATATTCTTTCCTTTTTGAATTACATGTTTGCCTTATTAGTCTGTTTGAAAATTATGATAGAAAAACATTTATAACAATGTGTAGGTAATAAATATTCTAATGTCTAACAAGTTGAAAAAATTTTTCTCAAGTTTACTTTGTCTTTTAGAATTTTTTTAAAATATAAATTTAAAAATACTTTTGTAGTCAAATACATTCATTTTTTTCAATTGTACTCTTAAAAATATTTCAACATACAGGTGCTATATTTAGTGTGAATGCTCATTAGATCCTGAAATACATCCCTGTACTCAGTGTTTGTTGATGATCATGACAAAGGAAGCAACAATGAATGTTTTCATGAGCCTTTTTTTGGAAAGTAGAAACCACACATGATAAACTGATTATTCAACACATATACCACCTACCGTACATTTAGCCCTAAATGTTATATTTGCGCTTTTAAAATGATCTAAAAGCTACCTTGTCTTTAGTTACCTAAGGAAAAATACCATATGATCTTATTTAATGTGGAATCTAAGAAACAAAAAACAAACTCCTAGATTCAGAGAACAGGTGGTGGTTGTCAGAGGTGGGACGGGAGTGGGGAGGGATGAAATGGGGTAAAGTTGGTCAAAAGGTACAAACTTTCATTCATAAAAGAAATCAATTCTGGGAATGTAATGTACAACACGGTGACCACAGTTAATTTTTTTAAGTCACCCTGATTCTATATATATTCAACAGAATGATCAGAACAGCTTTTGTGTGTGCGCTGGGGCTCCCCACCCTGATATATCCTAGCTGGCACAATTTATACATGTTTACAGGCAGTTGTGAAAACAATATACCACAAAAGCATCTTTGTGTAGGTGAATACTAACGGTGTGGATTCAAGTGGAGTTAAATCCCAAATGAATTCCTTTTCTAACATCTGATGGGTAATTATCTTAAGCTGACACATATAATATTGAAATACTGTGTTCTGAATAAAACACTGTGTTAGAGAAAGCTGAATTCAAAACACAGTGATCTCTCCTTCACATTGGCCAAAATGCAATCCTTTGAGGTTCATATGTTAAAAGTTATGCTCATGAGCAGGAATTAAGATTGTTTCCACATTTTTTCCTTAAAAGATCATCCCAGCCTCGTAAGGAGCAAAGAATTCTTAGTCACGTTATCTTAGTGGGTACGTAATACATCAAATCTATGCAATAAAAAGTTTCCGTTTCAGAGATTTTTATCTGAGATTTCTAGTCAAAAACGCAAGGCTGATCATTCTTCTATCCAATGAGATATTAATATGCATGAGTACAGTTTATATAGGAGTGCTATCATTAGTGTATTAGTAAATCTTCAGGATCACACATATTTAGAGTCTATTTGAAAAGAACACAAATATTCACATAAACCTTACCTTTTCCCCAGAGTTGTCTTTAGCTGTTGGGATTTGCCAGGTGATATTAGCAGAGTCTTGCTGTTCCTGAGTCTTAGCCTCTATGTCCTTAGGACAGCTGATTTGAGGAGCCTCCACATCTGACGCAGAAAATGCACAAATCAGTGAGAAGATTGATAATGTCATTCTAAGTCATTTAAGAAAAAGGTAAAAATATATGAATACTCTATGACTCGTTTTTTACATCCCAACTCCAGATTCATTTGGAATATGCAACTGCCTTGCAGCGTGGCTTGTGAGGCCTTTCCTGAAATGGTACCCACTGACCTCTTAGCTACCGGAAGTCATTCTCCACACTGGATACTCACGTTCCCATGAAAATGCCATGGTCTTTCTTGCACCTGGGCCTTTGCCCATGGTCTTTTGTGTGCCTGAGTCAAGGCCCTCTTCCCACTTGGGAACGCAAGGCTGATCATTCTTCTATCCAATGAGGTATTAATATGCATGAGTACAGTTTATATAGGGAGTACTATCATTAACGTTATCATTAAATCTTCAGTATCACACATATTTAGAATCTATTTGAAAAGAATGCAAATATTTGCATAAGCCTTACTTTTAATAAGGTAATAGCTTTAATAATAGCTCCTTGTTCTTTCTCAGCTTAGACACAACACCTCAGGAAGTGTTCCCTTGGCTGGTTCTCACAGCCCTCCATCCTTCCTGACCATAAAACTCAACATGCCATTTTGAAATTGAATTTTCTCCCCCTAACAAGAATTAACATTTGTTGAAGGCCAGGATATCTCTTGTCCCATTGGGTTAAATAGTGCCTGGCAAACACCCGAAGCTTGGTTAAATATTTTTGAGTGAAATAAAGAAACAGAGAAAACAAATGTTGACTGTGGTGGGAAGGAACCACATGAGAAAACAAGGCTGTTGAGTAGAATTAATTAGCAGTGCTAAAATGCATTGTCAAAAAAACACATTTAGGCCAATGATATTTTTTGCAGCGTGGAACTTTGCAATACAGATACTGAGTTAGAGGTGGTAACTTTAAACGTATGCACATCAGTCACTGTAGAGCTAAGTTCTTTTTTTTTTAAGATTTTATTTATTTATTCATGAGAGACACAGAGAGGCAGAGACATAGGCAGAGGGAGAAGCAGGCTCCCTGCAGGGAGCCTGATGCAGAACTCGATCCCAGGACCCTGGGATCACGACCTGAGCCAAAGGCAGATGCTCAACCATTGAGCCACCCAGGGGCCCCTAGAGCTAAGTTCTTAATTTATAATGTAAGAGTTGCCTTCTTTTAACTTCTGTTAAATTAGGTCTTCTATAACTTGCAGCTGAATATATCAGAGTTGATAATTATACTTTCTTGTTTCTTGAAAACTTTATACAATTTATATTTTCTCTTTCTTAGAGGGGCTGATACTCGGACATTTTTTCCCTACAAATATGCATTTGCATACTGACTCTGAAAATCTAAAAAAGTAGTTGATTTTTCATTCACACTTGAATAATAGCTTAACTTGGAGTTGCAATTTAAAGTTTCTATCTATTTCCTTTCTGTATTCTTTGGACATTGCTGTATTTTCTTCAGGCATTTATAGTTGTAAATGAGAAGTAAAGTATAATGTAGGTCCGGTTCTTGTTTCTTTTGTGCGATTTCTCCTCTCTCTCTGGAAACTTATTTAAGATTTCCTTGTTAAACTCTGGACCTCAGAAATTTTGCCAGTAGTGAAAATATGCCTGTCTAATAGTCAGGGGCTCTGAGTGATCTCACATTTCAAGTTTGGCTCAGAGAAGCTTCCTTCGACCGGTAAGAAAATTCTTCTCCATCTACTTCCCCCTCTCCTTCTGGAACTCTTTATTAAATGGACACTGGGGCTTTTTCCTATAATAATAATAATAATAAAATACTTTAATACAATATATACAATAATATATAATAATATAATATATTGTATTATATATAATAATATAATAATTTCTCCAATCTTAGGGAACTCTCAATTTGGTTCTTCAAATCACTAATACCATTTTCAACAACTTCTGTTCTACTTTATCCTTCTCCTAGAGATAGGTATGATGTTTTTACTTCTAAGAACAATTTCTTATTCTCAATACCCCCTTTTTCATAGCAGTCTGTTCTGGTTGTAAGATGGCAACATCCTCCTATGAAAGTCATGGGACACTGGCTTCAAAGGGCTGATAACTTGCTTATTTGGGCTCCTGGGGGGCTCAGCTGGTTAAGTGTCCAACTCTTGGTTTCAGCTTGGGTCATGACATTAGGGTTGTGGGATCGAGCCTTGCGTCAGCCTCTATGCTGAGCATAAAGCCTGCTTGGGATTCTCTATGTCTCTCTCCCTCTGCCTCTCCCAACCTCCTAAAAAACACAAATCAAGGTGCTGATAATTTGCTTCTTTTTAAATTGATTCAGCCCCATGGGCTTTATATGGACCAGAAATTCCTCAGACATTTTTATCTCCTGATTGAAACCTTACCTGATTTCCAGCTTTAACATTATCCTTATATTCTCTTTCTTCTGTTATTGCCTGGCATTTTATTGTTGGATTTTGTAAATCCATCATCTTGACACAGAAACCCTAAGTATATAAGAACAATACCTACCACTTTATTATGGATTTGCAGCAAAAGCTGCAAAGAGAGACTGCCCCACACTGTCCCAACATGTCATTATATAGAAATTTCGTGTTCAAGCTGACCGATGTAGGGGACCTACCTTTACAAACAGCCGTCTGAACTTTGGCACTCCACTTTCCAGAGGTGGTACATCTCACTTCTTCTCTGACGCCTGATAAGATGAATCCTTGGCGGCAACTTAGTTGACAAATCGTCCCAGGTCTGGCGGGCTGCTTGCCACAGCTGGGCGGGGAGATGATGACACCTCTGGGCTTCTGGAAGGTGGAGCAGTAGCGCTCTATTGTAGGGAAATGAAAAAAATGTTATTTGAATTCCCACAAATTCCAAGAAAAACATAATTGTGCTACCTTGGAATTGACATAAGTCACTAAATGATATCTGTTTACGAGGCTGAATATATGACATATTATAAATAATGTATAAACTGTATCTCTTTGGTTATCTCATGTTATTTTGTCAGTGTATCACTACCTTGGAAAACTTCTGATATTTTAATGAATGCCAACTGTGACTTTTAGTACTTGCTTGGCGCACATTCTTTCAGTTTGCAGAACATTTATGGCTATAAAATAGAAAATAGAAAATTAAGGCACTTGGGTGGCTCAGTCAGCTAAGCGTTTGACTTCGGTTCAAGTCATGATCCCGGGGTCCTGGAATCGAGCCCAGAGACAGGTTCCCTGCTGAGCTCTCCCTCTCCCTCTGTCTGCCTCTGCCCCTACTTCCCTGCTCATGCTCTCTCTTGCATTCTCTCTCTCTCTCTCAAAGAAATAAATAAAATCTGAAAAAAAAAAACCCAGTAAATTAGAGTTCCTCTTTCATGGATTAAGCAATGTATTCAGCAACCAATCTCCATTTTATGAGTTTTTTTTGCTTCCATCTTTAAGTGAGCACATTATGAGAAAAGATTTATTCCCTCCCTCAAATCATAGGGTCATAGTTGGGGCCCTGACCCTTCATGTTATCTTTGGAATAGATGAAGGAGGGAGAATGCAATGGAATGGAAAATCACGACAATGACTTAATGAAGGGTGTGTGTTCGTGTGTGTGTGTCCCCACCCATGTGTGCACATTTATTTGTTTTGTTATGACTCTATTGGCAGCACTGCCAGCATCTTTAGTCTGTATTTCCCGTCTAATAATTGTTAACATTTACTCGGCACGTACTATGTGCCCAGCACTATTCTAAGTGCTTTACATGTTTTGACTCATTCAGTCCTTTGCACTAAGGGGAATTGTTCTCATTTCACTTACAGATGAGAGTATTGAGATACAATTATGGGGAAGTTACCCACAATCAACGTGGGTAACAAGGTCACCTTGCGGTACGTGGCCAACTGTGTTCTCCAAACACTTCACTACCATGCCTCCTCCCTGAAATTTCTTTCAAACCCCTGTGCCATCAAAAGCAATTTTTCCTGAGAAATTGGTTTGTTTCTTCATTTTTGCACAGTATGTGCCAAATGACTGCCCAGACTTTCTGTTCTGCTGTGATGAAGAGGAAAATTAGAGGAAAATTTGTGGTTCAAATGCAATGACCATGCGAGGCTCAATATCCTTTACTTAAGGGATGGTTCTTTTTAAATTCAGAAAATTATCATTTTGACTGTGATAATCATTGAAGATTTTGTTCCCTGTTAATATTCTCTTTTTTATTGTTTGCTTATTTGGGTATTTCGGGTAAGCATTTCTTCAATTTTTATATAATCTAATCTACTGATTTTATTTCCATTGCTTTTATGCTTAAGTTCTGAAATTGGTTAACAGTCACATGTTTTATCTATACTCTCTTCTCATTTATAATGGGTTTATTTTTTTAATTTATATTTTAAAATTTATGAAGAATTGATGTCAGGGTCTGGTGTAAATTAAAGACATACAAGAATTACATTTTGTTTCATTTGTTTTTCCCAAGGAGCTAGCCAATTGTTCTATTTTATAAATTGAATAAATCTTTTCTTCTCAACTGACCTGTGATGCTTCCTTAGTAACATGAAACTCCTAAGTTTCAGGCTTTATTCAGTCCTCTTGAACTTATGGCAGTATTTGCAAACTCTTCACTTTTGTAGTTTTAGTATATATTTTAAAACCCAGGAGACCCTTCTCTTTACTATTCTTTATTACTCTTCCCTTTATTCATGATTTTTCCTATATCTTCTTCCAGATAAACTCAAGAATCACTTCCAAATTCCAAAAGGGGGGCACAAAGAAAGTCTCTTTGTGGGTATTAATACCCTCTTCAGGGTATTAAATGAGATTGCATTTTACCCATATACATATCTAGAGAGAACTTAGGTTTTGATAAAATTTCATAAAAATTCTAAAGTGTTCCTTTTTGTCTCTAACATTTTGTAATCTGTGTCACAAGTTCCACACGCTGTTGTTTGAGGTTATTCTTCCTTATTTTTTATTTTCCAGGGATCTTCTGATTGTGATTTTCACTGTGTACTCTGTTTATCATTGTATATGAAAAGCTTTTTATTTGGTATTCTTATGACTTCAGTGAACTCTCAACTCTCTTAGTAGATTCATCTCATTTTGGGGTAGACATGTAATCTAGAAATGATGATGGTTTTAAGTCCCCAAAGCTCCAATCCTATGATTTATTACAAGTGCTCCAGCTCTGAGAACAATGCTAAACAATATGGATGATTCTGGGCATCCTTTTCTCTCCTTGGATTTCATAAGACTGCCTATACTGTTTCCATAAGTGGCTGCAGGTTTAAGAAGGACATTCTTTTTATTATGTCAATTATCAATATGAGTTTCTTAGAATTTTATTGAAAATGTGTTTTAAATGATGATGAATGACATTTTTATCCTCTGCTAAGTAACCATATGAATTTCTCCTATTTGTTATAATGAAATAATTTATTATATTGATAGAATATATCTAATTTTATTTAAGCCCTTCTGCATACTTAGGATAAACTGCTTGTTTTGACAGGCCATTCTTTTGAATATGAATTGGTAGTATACTTGATGTCAGAGTTTACTATCTGCTTTTAGCTATCAAGTTGGCAACTTGTAATAGTTTGATAATATATTTAGTTTCCCATTATTTGGGCCAAGTTATATGGTATAGAGTTACTGCTTCTGAGAAGTTTAGAAGAGTTTCACTGATCCCTCCATCATTTTTGGGGAAATCAATACTCTAATAACATTTTCTGTTTTTTTTTTAAAGATTTTATTTATTTATTCATGAGAGACAGAGAGAGAGAGAGAGAGAGAGAGAGAGGCAGAGACACAGGCAGAGGGAGAAGCAGGCTCCATGCAGGGAGCCTGATGTGGGACTCAATCCCAGGTCTCCAGGATCAGGCCCTGGACTGAAGGCAGGTGCTAAACTGCTGAGCCACCCGGGTTGCCCACATTTTCTGTTTTTTATAAGTAATTATACACTTGCATTTCTACTTTTTTCTTGATTCATTTAAAAAATTTCATTTTCATAGAAAATCATAAATAATGTCATGAATTTTTAACTTATGTGCACAAATTTATGTACAGTTTTTTATTATTCTTTGAAAAACTTCAGGCCTCTATATACTTTGTTATAGCTTCTTAGAATAATTTTAGTTTTGTATTTTTCTTACTTATATTTAAATAATCTATTACTACAGGAGCACCTGCATGGCCTAGTCAGTTATGCATCCAACTCCTGGGTTTTGGCTCAGATGATGATCTTGGGATCCTGAGATCCAGCTCCACATCAGCTCCACACTTAGCATGGACAGAGTCTGCTTGAGATTCTCTCTCCCTCTTCTTCTGCCCCTCCCCCTGCTCATGCTCTCTCTCTAAATAAATAAATAAAATCTTCAATAAAATAAAATAAATATCTATGACCTTATTCAAAGATTCCCTCTTAGCCATTCTATGGCATCCCATCTCCCTTTATAACTCATTTTCCTTAATTATTAATGTGTATTTCTTTCAAATTCTATTGTAATCATTATTTTCCTAATTTTTGGATTAATGTTTAATTATTTTCATTCTTTCTGTTTAATAGTGTAAGGATTTATAACTATAAAATTACATCAGTGTATAATTTAGCCCATATCTCATAACTGGTTTTAGGATATTTTCTTTTTTCTTTTTTTTAAAGATTTTATTTATTTATTCATGAGAGACACAAAGAGGGAGGCAGAGACACAGGAAGAGGGAGAAGCAGGCTCTACACAGGGACTCCAGGATTGCGCCCTGAGCTGAAGGCAGGTGATAAACCGCTGAGCCACCCAGGTGTCCCATTTTAGGAGTTTTTCAACTTCAATTTTTATCTTTGAAAAATTGTATTTTTTAATTTCTCATTTGTCCACTTAACTTATTTCCCTTATCTCTCTTTGTATCGGAATCTATACACTTCTGTGGTTTTGTCTGGTTCCATAATTTAGAAAATGTTAAGAACAATCACTAATAATGATTTTTAATAACACTGATACTGTTACATATATTTCAAATAACCAAGCTTTTGTATGCTGGTTGCCTTTTAATAATGTAAAGATGTAATAATGTAAAGAATTCATTTAAAGTACAGAAATTTAAATATTTATGTATTCAAATCTATTCTTCTTTTCTTTTTAGTCTTAGGAAATTCTTCTCCATTAAAAATTCAGATTGTTTTTTATATTATTAGAAAGTTCTCCTCCATAAAATCTGTATCTTTTCTTATATTTCACTCCTTAATTTGCCTGATTTAATAAATTAAAATAATTTAGTGATTTTTGGGGGTAGGTATATAGTGGAGTCAAAACTAATTTTTACATAAACATTTTTCCCCATTAATATCTGGAATTTATTGAGTGTTATAGTCTTCTATAAATGAATGTTTATTTCTACATCATATTTGGTCATATGTAGCTCCACTGTTCTGTGCATCCTTGTACAATTAATGTTCTATTTTAATTACTGTGGGTTCTTATGATGGCAAAAATAAGTTCTCCCTCATTTTATGTCATGTTCAAAATTTTTCTATTTTGTGCTGGTCTATTTTTCAATACACATTCTATTCATTTCTATCAACTTTTTAAAAGCAGAATTTTCACAGTAATTATGGTTGCTGTCAGAATTTGGAGGCTCCAGTAAATTGTTCCCCAATTAACTGTAAATAGGGACTCAATTTTCTTTTGATAGTTACACAAATCCATCAAGATTTGCATATGCTTTAAATCGTTACAGAGACCTGCACAATGATTTTAAAGAGAATTGACAACAGGAAAACCTTATTAGAGATATTACTATTTTTAATGAAAGATTGGGTCTCTTATAAGAAGAGGCAGTGAGTCATGGAAACAGGCAAAGAAGTGATTCTCAGGAGTAAACATTAGTATTTACATAGAAAATCTAGCCTAAAGAGACATTATCCCAACTAAAGAGGTTTATTGAGATTTATTGCCCCATTTTAAAGGCATCTTTTTTATGGTGATAGATCCATCACCTTCACTTCATTTAATTCTGTGGAATATCTGAAGAAGCTAACTCCTTTTATTTTGGTTTTATGCAACCTAAGTGTGTTCTCGATTTGGGTGTCCTTGTAGCCTCTACCTACAGGGAAACAGGATGCTTCTCAGACCTAAGTCTTACAGTCCCATTAACAGTAGGTATCTCATTGCTAATGAATTGAATTTTTGTTTCATAGTCAATTTCATTTTCCTATCCAGGAGAGATTAATCTCCTCTCAGTATGAGAATATCAGTTTTTCTGAGTTCACACAGTGAGAGTCAATTCTTGGACTCTTAAGTGAATCCCCCCACACCCTGTAAAGTCAACGACTTTCCTGGTGATACCTTCCTTTTCTATCAACCATGGATTCAATACCAGATTATAATAGAACAAACCTGTAAATCAATTTGGGAGGAATGGACATATTTATAATATCTAGTTTTTTTGGAAGTTGTTTATTTTTATATGGGAAACAAAGGCAAAAGAAAAAACTTAAATTTCCTGACTACCTACAGCTCACTGACAAGTCCTTGAAATAGGCAGAATGACATTCCCTAGGAGCTCAGCTGCCCTGATGTTGACTCTTTGCTAAGGGCAAAAGACAATCTTAGCCTGACTCCCCAGGATTCTGTAAGTCTCCTCTAATATATAAAAATTCCTTTGGAAACTTCTTTTATCTCTATGCTCCCCATGATATATATTAGCAAATCATCCTCCAAGCATATGGCCCACTGATACTTTTCTAAAGGGTCTCATAACTGAGTTTTTACTAAACAGCAATACATCACCTTTTCCTAACAATAGTTGGCCCCCTCAGGATCCTTGTTTCCAAACTACCTTGGAGGCTTGTGCTATCCCTACCCTCTCCCAACTTGGAAGTATATAGTCAGTCACCTGTCACAACCCCAGTGCAGCTCTTTCTGCCCATGGGTCCTGTCCCCATGCTTTAATAAAATCACCTGGTTGCACCCAAGACATCTTGAGAATTCTTTCTTGGCTATGGACTCCCAGCCCCAACACTTCTACATCAATTTAATTATACACCTGCCATGCTCCTAAATATACTATATCTGACATCCAATAAGGATTCACTAAATGGCAGTTATTCTCTCTTTCATCATCATCATCATTATTATTACCATTGTTATTTGTATCTACAATGTAAAAGAAGCAACAAACTGGAAAAGTTCCTAAAGTTATTCATTCTGGACCCAATTTCGGTAGTGAGATGTCGTGAGCTTCATGAAGGACAAGGCAAAAAAAAAAAATATTCCGATGAAGGAGAATATTATGGTCTATCCTAAGTTTCACTGGTTCTTAATCTTATCCTTTCATCAACAAGGTAAAAGTCACTGGTGTTTAACAAAGCAAGGGATCACACAGCATTTTCTTTTTTTAAAAAAATCTATCCAAATTGTTAGATTTGTTAAAAAAAAAAAAAGTTAAAAAAAAATCATCACCATTTGCAGCTGTAAATGTCAGTGACTTAGAAAATGGGATCCTGGCGTAGAAGTGTTTTTACCAGTGGAGAGAAATTAAACAATGTATTAGTTTATGTGCCTGTGTCTCTGTGCACCCATATATAGGGATGTGGAGTTATTACATCCATTATGAATCAATTTTTGGTTCTAGGTCTTCACAGAAAAGAGTCGAAATCAGAGAGCAAGAGAAATAAATCACCAAAGGCACCACGCCTTCCATGACTTACCCACACACCGGGGTTCTAGACCATCCCACTGGGCATTTGCTTGACAAGTAAGCTTAGCGCTTCCTTCTAGTCTGTACCCATCATCACAGGTAACCAAACACATCGTCCTATAGGACATTTCCCCTGTAGAACAGCTGATGCGGCCATGTTTGGGCTGGCGGAGATGAGGGCATGTTCTTACTATATAAAGTGAAAACAATTAGGTCACATTTTACTAAATAAAGACAAAAATTAGAAGTTTAATAATGCCTACACATTGCAAGCAAGAACATACCTTTTCTTAAAATGGCAAGGAGTAAGTAATGCACCACCATGTTCTGAGCTAGTGTGAGACAATTAAAAACATGTGTTTTGTCAGGCGTGCTGCCCACGCAAAAGCACTGTGCTCAGCCAGCCACCTGCCCACAGGAGGGAAACTTGAGTTATCTGAGGAGTCTGGTCCTAGATGGATGATGACACCTGTAGATTGGAGGTGGCTGACAGTGGGAGGTATCTGCAACCCTCAGCTGGGCTTTTGCTGTGATTTTCCAGAATATGATCGAACAAAAGGAAGGAGTCTTTTCCAGCACTGGGAATCAGGTTCATGATTAACTCCATTCTCAGATCTCATGGGCATATGGGCATATTCTGGGTCTTTTAATGTTCCCAGCCTCTGAAAAGCTGTCCAGCCTCTGCAATCTTAAATTTCAGTACCTTCCTCCCTGACCGTAACTCTGGTCCTTTTAGCTTTTTAACCCAAGACACTTACTGCAAATCCTCATTCATGATGCCAATGTTGATGTATGGGTTAACATTGTTTTGTTTGTGTGTTTTGCTGCTATGGCAAAGATGGCCAGTTGCCAACCCAATAACATTCTCCCAGTTTTATTCAACATAGACTACAAAGAGCTAGAAGGTAATAACTGCTTACCTCCATCACAACAAATGACAGCCAATGATATATAGGCTGTGTGGGATGTCTGGAAAAGCTTTTAAATGGAGACTTTTTTTTTTAAAGACTTAGTATGAAATTTTATTTTTTTATTTAAATTCAATTAATTAACATATAGTGTATTATTTGTTTCAAGGTAGAGTTCAGTGATTCATCAGTCTTATATAAAAGCAGTGCTCATTACATCACATGCCCTCCTTAATGTCAGTTAATGAAGACTCTTTCAATTGAGAGTACTTTCTGCCATCTCCTCCTCTTTTGTCCTGAAATATGGACGTGAGGGCTAGTACCCCAGCATATTACAGTATAAATATAGGATACTATTACAGGATAACTATCATGCACTAAGATGGTAGAGCAAAAAAATTAATGAGCTACTGCACCAATTTAGGATTACCAGTTTCTCTTCTTCTTTTAGATGAGATAAAAATAAACTCTTAATTGGTTTTGTTATTTGGGTCTTTGATACCAGTAGCTGTACATAATTCCTAATTTCCTGTGCCCAGCACCCATTCACTTTTCCTTTGCTGATTTCCTAGGGAAAGATCTCTCCCCCCTATCAGTTCATGGGATTTGTGTGTGCTCCAGCCCTGCTCAGAGGTAGAGCGCGTGTGGCCTAGGATCACATTTCCCTGGTCTGGTAAGTGAGCAGATACGACTGGTGACATAATTCCTCTTTCTATTAGCTTCAAAAATCACAATAAGAGAGCAGTTAGAGGGTATTTACTAGGCCCTTGATGCTGGAAATGCCCCTGTGCCTCAGTCAGGCTCAACACCATCAGCAGAAGTGCCATGGGGCGTCCAGAGAAGCATGTATTTTCCCAGTACTGCTAATTCTAGCTCGCTAGCTTCAATACAAAATCAGAGAAGCTCTAAGAGGGCATCTTACTGCTCCTGCCTCTGCAGGCCCCCAAACAGCATCTGTGCTCTAAGGTCTCCTGGCAAGATTTTTCTCACTGCCCAGCTCACCAGAATCCCATACTGCCTCTTAGGGTCTATCTCAATGAATCCCATGACACCCTATATTCCTGTTTCTGATGATCTCTTAGGAAGCCCAAGGCTCCAAAGCTATCCCTCAACTACCAGGATCACCCCCATGTAGTTCAAATCTTTTTTTTTAAAGATTTATTTATTTATTCAGAGGGGGAAGGTGGGCAGAGACATAGGCAGAGGGAGAAGCAAGGCCCCATGCAGGGAGCCTGACGTGGGACTTGATCCCCGGTCTCCAGAATCACACCCCGGGGCTGCAGGCGGCGCTAAACCACTGCGCCACCGGGGCTGCCCATGTAGTTCAAATCTAATTTACAAACTCTTGCACCTGTCCTCTGGAATACATGATCAGTCTTCAGTAAATCTTCTCATATCCTAAACTTCACTTATTGTCTTTTCTTTCACTTTCTTACCCTCATCAAAATCTTATTGCCTCTTATAGACAAGGCCTACAGGTGAAAGAGGTGTCTTTGTTCTTTGTGCCTTCCCAGAGTTTTCTCTCTCCCTTCCTCTTTTCTTTCTAAAACCCTTAAGCTCCCCCAAAGTGTCATATCCAATATTCAACATCTTTTCTCTCCCCCTAATCATCTGCTGACCTCTGGGCCACTTCTTATTCTTCGAAGATTTTATTCTTTCTGTTTCTGTCTCTGTCTCTGTCTCTCTCACACACACACATACACACACACTGGTGATTCATATATTTTATCTAGATGATCATTATAGTATCCAGGAATCCTATTCTTCACTTCTTCTCCAATAACCATATCCTTCACCCTATCTCAGCCCCGCTTCCACTGCCTTATCCTCTAGATCGGGCCGTCACCACTTAAGCATCCCACTCTGTGACAACAATCTCCTATCTTCTTGGATCACTCCTTCAAGGGCTTCAACTCCATGTATTTCCAGATCCCCTACTGGGATCTCAAATCTATTGTATGTTCCTGTAGATAAAAATCATCTCTGAAGAGTTGCTCTTTCTACACTTCTTTTCCTCCAGTTCTAGCTTAAACCTACTCTGTTCAGGATTTCTAATCAGGGGAAGGAGGACAAGAGTGAAGGAAAACGGAAGTGGGAGAATAAGAAAAGAGGAGAAGAAAGGTAAGAGAAGGGGAGGGAAAGTTAGGTAGAAGAGAAGAAGAGGAGGGGAGAAGAAGGAAAAATGAAGTAGGGAGGGATTGTGCAGAGAAGGGAGGAGGAAGCTGAAGAATGGGGAGAGAGAGATAAATTAAGAAGAGGGGGAAAGGAGAATAAAGAGCAGGGGGTCGGGGAGGATGCAGAACCCCATGGAAATTTACCCTTTCAGTCAGATGGCATGTACATCCCTATCATGAACAGAAATATGGACAGAAAAAGCGCGTTCCTGTTGGATATGCCAAACGGTGGTCACATACACTCATTTGCTCACAGATATAATCCTAAAAACACCAGACATAACACAAAAAAACAAAAATGATCTTTACAGAAGAGCAAAGTTTCATTATCAACAATAGCATTTCAACAACACTAAAGACCAGAGGATAACATAGCAATCTAGATATTTTTGAACAAAATCATTTGGGACTCAATTTTGGAGGGAATCTGGATAAGATGTATTTTTCTTTCTTCTACATTTCTCTATTTGCCAATTTTTCATATCAAGCATATATTTGTAATGAAAGCTTAACCTTGTAATAGTTGGGGCAGGATGTCTAGAGCATGTTCAACTGAAGTCACTGTTTGGCAGGACCTATTCTAAAGGAATTATTCAAATGATATTAGTCAGCAGAGCATAAATATTGGGTGCAATAAATACATATTTAGGGGATGCCTGGGTGGCTCAGTCGGTTAAGCATCTGTCTTCGGCTCTGACATGATCCCAGGGTCCTGGAATCTAGCCCCACATCAGGCTCCCTGCTCAGCGACACCCTGCTTCTCCTTCTCCCTCTGACTACCACTCCCCCTGCTTGTGCAATCTCTGTCAAATAAATAAATTTTAAAATCTTTTTAAAATAACAAAAATAAAAAATCAATATATATTTAGGATTGAGTATTCTTAGAGAAAATTCAAGAATCAGATTAAGGGTTAAACCATAAGCCGTAGCCTTTCAATCCCTGATATGACTTGGATAGAAGTCAACTACTAATGACAGATGAGTAGACATATTTTCCCTTCCACATCTTGATGTTTATTGAATGTGTCCATTGCATAAGTAGAATCATTGTTGAGTGCATCAGATGCATAGAAATATTTTGCCTTCCACATTTTGACTATTGTTGAGTGTGTCCATCATACGCAGCACAGTGCCAAGTGCCAGGTGAACAGATAAATTCCTATGATCAATACATACATAAAATCTGGAAAGCCATATTAACAACTACTTTTAGGTTTAGTAAACTGCTGAAATCATTTCAGCTTTCCAACTCAAGATGAAATGGATTTGCAACATCTCTCAAGAGTACTGATAGTAAATTAGAGTTGGTGTTTCATACACATACAAATTATATTGCTTCTCAAATGTTGGTTTCAATAAACTTTCATTGCTCCTCTGGGGAAACAAAGCATATGCAAGAATTCCTATTTAGTCCTTAAACATCCTATATTCCTTTTCAACCAAGAATGTTTTTAATAGAAACAGACTTATTTATTAGTTTCAATTAAAAATGTTTTATTTCAACAAGCTGAAAAATTCTGCAATAAGTGTTTCTTGATGTACATTCATGTTAAAGCAATCCTTACATTTTATTTGGCCTTTTTAGAAAATAGCAATTTAGTCTCTCAAGAAAACAGTCTACTTAGAAGTAGACAATGTGAGAACTGCTCTGGTTCTGATTTAAAGACTAATTAGATTTTTCCCCAGGTAAACAGCTCCTGTCAATCTTCCAATTGCAATAAAATCTATATTGAAAATAAGACAAATCTAATATTAAATGCAGGATTCTCATTGTTTAAACCATTTTCTGAGGATAAATATTATCACAAAATTTAATTTACCATGATGTGGTTTAGCAAGTTCTCATTAGGAAACCACAAAAAATCCTTACTAGTTTAGAAATAAGTGTATAGTTCCAATAAAATTGAAAAAGAATATAAATGCTTAATGATGAATACAGAGTAGGAATAAGACAAGCTTATTGAGTATTATTTAACACTATAAAACATTAACAATGCAACATGAAATTTGTAAAAGGCTTTATATTATACACTGATCTTTCATTTCTGTCTTACTTTCAGAAAGATTTTCAAGAAAAAGATAACTGTTCCTATGACTAGATTTAAATTTGGTCTATAAAATACTACTTTTTCTATGTTACCACCCTGAAACAGAATTGAATCCCCACGCAGCTACCATATTTCATTGAATCCCAGATGCCTCAGTTATGACGCACAACATTACTGTATGTGCCACTAATAAAGAAATAATAATATCTAGGAAAAGATTTAATGCCACTGATTTTAAAGTGTGTCTTAGTTTTTAGAGATGTTAAAATGTAGGGGAATGTGCTTTTGAATTAATGAAATATGGTATATATTTCAAAGAACAGTATCTCAAGTAACTAAATTCACTAATGATGAGCCAGAGGAAGGGATTAAGTATCTTCATTCAGGACAGCTTTGTACACCGGTAAGTTAAACAATAGCTTTGGGGATGAAACTGAAACTACCTTAGAAGAGCCATGATCCTATAGCCTCTCTCCTTCGATTAAAATTATTTTACTTATATATCAACTGAAATTAAATAAATAAGAAAGAACAAGAATGCTTTTTAAAAATGCATAATGGGAAGTGACACAGGCAGACCGCCAATTTATCTATTTATCAGTGCACTTATCAAGATGTATATTTGTCAAATTCAAGTTCTTGATCATTCACCAGAGGTATAACCAAGGACTGAGAGGAAAAGATACATTCTGTGCTCATGAAGAACTCACAGTCTTGCAGAGGTGATAGATAAGTTGATTAGTAAAAGTTAAGTGTATTGGTTTGTATTATAACACATTGGTTAAGCTGAGAAATAGGCTGTGAGAATCCCCTTACTGTAGGCCAGGTTAGGGTTGGTCAAAAGAAGAACCTGCCCTGGGTTTTACAAAGTGCAAGGGAAGCAGTGGTCACTGTATCCAGACTCAGTGATGGACAAATGCAGACAAGTCCCATGGGTTCCAGCTTGTCTTTGCTCGCCTCTGTTCCAAGTCCCAACTGCTAACTGTGTAGACCTAAGAAGGCCCCAAGCTCACTGCCAGGTTCTTGGCTGTAGAGCCATGGGGTGTGGTTACACCCAAGCAGAGCTTCTCTTAGACCTCCTAACACATTTCCCCTTTAGAGTTCCACCCCCGCAGCTGGGCAGACCTGGTCTCAGATTGAGTTGGTAGTAACACCCGATGCTCCAGCTTCTCTTCTAGATCTTCAGTTTGCCAGCTCTTCCAAAATTGGGTAAGGTCTGATTCCTAAAATAAACCCCTTATCCCACAACACTCATGGTACCTGTGCTTCCCTGACTGACCCTGACACACAGAGCACAGAGGCTCTAATGAGGGCAGAACAGATTTGTGGACGTGCATACAGAAGTTAGAGGCCATCCATCCAAGCTGAGAAGCCTGATAACAGCAGAGGGTTTATATCTAGGGACCGAGAGCAAAGGCAGGGCCCTCAGACACTCAAAGTTGTGGGAACAGCTTGTCAAAGGATGGCTTCCTGAGAGGACACTGCCACTTCTTACCGCGTTAGTGTAGGATCTGAGGCCCAGGGTACGTATAGACTATGGAAGGTAAAGAGGCAGGGGTCATATCTTATCCTAAAGGGGCTGTCTACCTGCTTCTCTCACTCTTCTTTGGAAGGCCAGTACGTGGAAAGTTAAAATGCAATGTCTTCCACCCTCTGCCATGAAGTATTTGGAAGAAGGGGTAGAGATCTTACACAGAGCTTACCAAGTGTTGGCTTTACAGGAGGCTTCCTACGATTAATTCTCTCAGTAATGGCATGTTGGCTTTTTACCATTCGAGATTGCAAGATGGAAAATGTCTTTCCTTGGCCTTCCCACATAAACAGTAGCTTGTCTGGGTTTGGAAATCTAGGGTCTGATTTTTTTCCCCTCAGAATTCTGGCAACATACTCTCATCCTCTCATATCTACAATGGCTAATCAGAGGCTCAAGTCTGATCCTTTTGCCTCTGTAGGTAATGTTACTTATTTCTAACTGTGAAACAGGGACAATTTTCTGTTTTCCTAGGGCATTCAGAGATTTCACTGAGATTATTTCCAGACATGGATCTGTTTTCAATCTTTTTTTTTTTTTTCAAAATAGCCCTCATTAAGTGATGTTAAGCTGAATATCAAAGATTTTACTTGTGTGTATTTTCAAGATTGCAGCTCGGGGATATGTTCTCCTTCATGCCATTCTCTCTCTAGGTTCCTAACATGAGAAGAAGAGTCTATTTCCTGGAACTATTCGCATGTCACTTTATTTAGTATTTTTTTAATCTTTGAAATTGTGCTCTACTTTCAGAAGAGTTTCTTGAGCTGGTTTTCTAACTTATTAATTTGGCTTTTAACTATGGCCATTCATTGTGTTCTATAACCTTTTCCCCACTCCCTCACCCCTTGCCCCCGAGAAGTCCTTTTGTTTTCAGATTTTTCCCATTTCTTGGAATCCTGGCCTTAGTTACCACTGTAACTACCTTGGAATCTCAGTGATTCCATTTGATCCCCTTTTCTTTCAGGTCCCCCTTGTATAATTTTGCTGATTTCTTCTTGTTTTGTAGATACAGAGAAGAGAATGGCTTGGGACTTGAGTCAAGCAGGTTCGTATTTATGGATAGGGTCCATGCTGGTAGCTGATAACTGCAGTGGTGGTCTCCTGGGGTTCACAGATGACCTCAGAACCTGAGTGGATCACCTTCCCTGATGAAAGGGGAGAAAGCTCCCTACTGGACTCTAGGGAGCTGTGTGCTGTGGGGTCCTGGAGCAATCAAATCCCAAAGCGTACTGCTAAAAGATGCCTGGGGGACATGGTAGGGGTGAGGCTGCCAGATGTAGCAAAACAAACACAAATGAGGAGAGTCAGGTAAAACTGAGTTTTAGAAAATCAACTCCTCATTTTTAGCATAGTAAGTCCCTAATCTTGTATGAGCCTTACTTATCCTAAAAACTGTTGTTTGTCTAAAATTCGCATCTCACTGGCTGTCCTGTGTTTCATCTGGCAACTGTAGGCAGAGGGTAAATTCTCAAGTCCTTTGGCTTCTTAGATAACCCTCTCTTCCAACTCTACTTGTGAAACCTTAAGAAATTGTCCAGGGACACCTGACAATTCATGATCTCAGGGTCATGAGAGTGAGCCCCCCATCCAGCTCTGCACTCAGCAGGGAGTCTGCCTGAGATTATTTCCCTCTGCTTCTCCCCACTATTCACACATGCTCTCTCTCTCTCTCTCTCAAATAATAAACCTTTTTTTTTTTTTAAACTGTACTTATTTAAAAAAAACCTTAGGAAGTTGTGTGTGCAGGAGATCCTAGGTATGGCAAGAGTGGAGGTGAACTAAAGTACCATTCTTATTTGTTTTTTTCTCTTTATTTGATGTGGGAGCCTTAGGTTCTATTCAAGGTACCATCTCTGTATCAACTGGCCTGACTAGGCTCTTTGGGATCTCACTTTAGCAAATTCCCACTTTCTGTAGCATGCTGTCTTTCTGAGCAAAGGCTGGAGACATACAAGTTGGCTCACTGCTCACGTTGCAGGACCCTGGTGTAGTTCCCAGTCCTCCAGTGACATTAGTCATCAAAGCCCTCATTCCAACCATTCCAAGACTCTCCTTGGCAACCTATCTTGGCTGCTTGAAATCTGAGGTTTGGGGTAACCTGTCCATTTCCTTCCCAGGAAGCCCCTTTCTTTGCTCTTTGCTTGTTCATAAAAGAAACATAGAGGGCATAGTTTATGATGATGTGGTCAATTGAACTTGGTAGTCCTGACTTCAACTGTCCTATAATTTTTTCTCTTTCTGTGGTCTGTGGTCTATGAAATTACAAGAAACAAAGAACTCAACTGGTCCATTAAAGTTTAAGTCGAGGAAATCAAGCAAGGCAATCAATAAACAATGTGAACTGGCAGTTTGCATACCTCTGCAGGAGCTCTCTGAACCGGACCACAAACCATTGGGTAGACACAAGAGGATGCTGCTTCCCACGAGGTCAAATCCAGGGTGACATCGGACCCCACAGGCTGCATTGAAGTGGTTGTTACAAGTGTTCTGGATAAAGTAACCGTTTTCAGGAGGCTTCAGGGCAGGGCAGTGGACCACTAACATTTACAGAAAGAAAATAAAAAAGCAAAATTAGCCTTTGAAGCAGCCTCCTTTTCTTTGTTTGTGTAAGAGGACATTTTATACACACAGCTCAATTACCCACATCATTCCTATTTACTGCATTTCAATTTCTAAGTGCATATTTGGAAGAAAAAGCCTTATATCTCACTCCTATTAGGTATGCATTTACTTACAATTATATTTTTTAAACTAAATATTATCTTTTAAGTTTAAAAATGTTTTGTTATCTAGGTGTATATGAGACTTTCCAGTTCTTGATCTTCATATGTCACTAGCTATTTTCCTTCTTAATTAAGGTGACATGAAACAAAGAATAAGTCAAACAAAGTATGTCTGCTTCAAATCCCACAGCCTCTGGTACATTGACAGGCTAATTAAATAGTTTTAACTTTTTATATGAGTAACATCAAGATACTTTATTCATAAAAATATTCTATTTAAATGGATTTAAATATCACTAGAGCCAAAACCCAGCTCATTTGTTATCAAATTTGTTATTAGATTTGTAGCTTTTAGATTCATCTTAGATCTTTTTCAAGTACTAAATTTTTCTGGTTTCATGGTTCTAACCTCCTGGGGGTCTCAGATCCACTTTCTCTGGAGCAAGATATAGGTCTATGCAATGATAAGAAATGTTACTGAATAAAAACAAAGAACTTCTCCCAAATAAGATTAGAGAAAGGAATACTAAAGATCACTTAAAATGAATTGGATGGAAACACTGGCATCATTTCTCTCAAAGAGATCAGCTTTTATATTTCTTATTTGCCAAATGTGAGAGACTGACCTTCACAGGTCTGGCCGGATGCCCGATATCCCTCCTTGCAGACACAGTCTTCCGGGGATGTACTTCCAGGTGGAGAGGTGTGATTTTCATCAGGACATGGAAGGCAAGTACTGAGTCCTCCTGGAGAACCTTCTGGTTTGTACGTCCCAGACGGGCAAGCTGTGGAAGTCCATTTTACATTAATTTATGGCACATGAATTGATAGTTAACAGCATTTTTGAGACTAAGTAGGCAGAAAAAAATGCAATGAATATCTTTTCATAGAAATAATAGTATAATTCAAACAAAGCCAGAGACAAAGATTCTTTCTGTAAGAATGATGTAGTTTTGAGAGTTTTTTTCCATTCCAATTTTTATTTAAATTCTAGTTAGTTAACATATAGTATAATATTAGTTTCAGGAGTAGAATTTAGTAATTTTCACTAATATATAACACCCAGTGCTCATCACAAGTGCCCTCCTTACAGCGCATCACCCATCTAGCCCATCCCCACCCATTCCCTCCATCAACACTCAATTTGTTCTTTGTTAAGAGTTTCTTATGGTTTGCTTCCCTCTCTCTGCCCCCACTTCCCCTGCGTTCATCTGTTTTGTTTCTTAAATCCCACATATAAGTGAAATCATATGGTATTTGTCTTTCTCTGACTGACTTATTTCACTTAGCATAATACACTCTAGTTCCATCCATGTTGTTGCAAATGGCAAATATCCTTTTTGATGGCTGAGTAATATTGCACTGTGGGGTGTGTGTGTGTGTGTGTGTGTGTGTGTGTGTGTGTGTGTGAGTGTGTGATATCTTCTTTACTCATTCAAGGAGTGATGTAGCCTCCAAAGTCCCACAATGAGTTACAATTACAACACAACACAGCATGAGATGTCTGGGCTTATTTGTGGGGGAAAAAATAGCAACGCACCTTGGGAACTAAAAGGAATCAGTGATATGTGACATGTGAAAAAAAACTGAATAAAAATTGCTGAGTCCATATTCTCGTGACCTGCCCTGTGCAGCCCCACCACCCCCACAGCACTCCTGCACCCTCTCCCAGCAGAGGAGAACTACATAAGCAAAAAGCACTGAGCCCACTGTTTCTATTCAAATCATGTGATTAAAGACAGGAGAAAGTGAAGAGTTTGAGGGAAATAATCCAACTGCTGGGAAATAGGCCCTTTGAAGAAAAAAGAACTAAGACTCTGCTTTCCTCAGCTCAGAGAAAGGCACACAAAAATAGTGAAGTCAGCATCTAATTGACCTTGCTTCATACCCTCCCTCTGCACTGACAAAGTAGCTTTGAAGCTGTAACTTCCTCTCTGGAGTTATACATCAATAAAATAACTCAAAATTGAGAATTCAAATAAAAAAGGAAATTGCAGAACAGAGGGACTGGCAATGCTCAGCTAATTCAATGTGGCACTGTCAAGTATGCATTTGAGTATTTAAAAACAGTAGCACCCAGTAAGGTGTGCTTATAGGATGATATTTATATAAATTGTCTCATTTAGTCTACACAGTATTAGTAAGTAGTATTAATGATATTGTTATTAATAAATGCATTAATTTTCTTAGTATTATGTCCATGTTAAAAGATGAAAAATTAAGGCTTAGATTTTTAGACTTGATGGAGGTTACTAAGTAGGTGATAGAGCTAGAGCCTTTTTTATACTTAACATTGATTTACTGCGTTTTTATAGCAAAAAATTCAAAATTACATTTACATTTTTTAATTAGCAAGTCAAATGTTTTTAAGTGGTAGCACGCTCCTTTCCTCTTCCTTGTTGTCAATTTGTTTAAGGTTTGTTTCTGGGGACATAAGGTCTGACTTACTTATTTATTACTCTTATCATTTTGGTCTGGCTTATTTTGTTTTTTTATAAGGAATTTTTTAAAAGATTATTTATTTATTTATTCATTAGAGAGACACAGAGAGAAAGGCAGAGACATAGGCAGAAGGAGAAGCAGGCTCCCTGCAGGGACCCTGATGAGGAACTGGATCCTGGAACTCTAGGATCATGACCTGAGCCCAAGGCAGACGCTCAACCACTGAATTTATCCAGGTGCCCCTATAAAGGATTTTGTTAAGGTTTACAACAAAATTGAGAGGAAGGATAGAGCTACAATATTAAAGCAAATATTTATATGGCATTTACTATGTCCCAGGAAATGTTTTATATATTTTTTAAATATTATCTTTTTAATCCCCTTAAAAGCCTATGAAGTAGTTAGTATTATTAATCTCATTTTATAGAGGAGAAAAATAAGGCAGTAAGTAAGAGGTTATAACTTGCCGAAGTTACATTGAGTAAATGGCAGAGCTGGGATTTGAATCTAGATAATTTTTATCGAGTCCATGTTCTTTACCACTACATGTGCTGTGCCTCAAAAATCATCCAGGCAGGTCTCTTGGATGTTAAAATCCTTGTATTAACCACTATAATAGGCTAAAATAAGAAAAGACAAGATTCATAATATAATGTAATTATCAGAAAAAAATAATCATGCTTCTGCAATTCTTGATTATAAAAATAGTTATAATGGTATGTGACCTATGAAAAATACTTCAGCAGAAAGACAACATTGCATCCAAGGAGAGAACCTATTTGCTCACAGGTTTACTGGCAATAGGATCCCCCCAACTCTGTAGGACAAGCTAAAAGTAGACATCGAAAGCCTCAAATGGAGCTTTCCTTTTGATAAAGCAAGTGCTTTATCAAAAGCACTTTTCCTTAGAAAGGAAATTTCTAAGAATTTGACCCACATAAAGGTAAGTAAACACGTATGTATAATTGTTGTTTACAATTGCACATTCTGTACTGGCTATCAACACAAATGTCAAGAGATGAGGAGTTTATTAAATTCTTACGACACATCCATCCAGTGGAATATTAGCCACAAAAATAACAATTCTTGACATAGAAAATCATCCAAATTATGTGGTCAAGGGTAAAAAAAAAAAAAGCTGGTTTCAAACACTATGTACATTATGTGATCCTTTTTTGGCTTATAAGTACATATATAAGACTTGAAGGAAATGATCTTTAAGGCTATATTATTAAGAAATAATATCTATATTCCTGGTAGAATTATGAGACTTTCAGGTTCACTTCTGTTGATCTACATTTTCTAGTTTTGCTACACTGAATAGGTATTACTTGGGCAAAAACAACGAAAAGTAAATTAAAATTTTATGTAAAAGAAAGTCATTGTTCCCAATGCTATATTTCATTTCATGGTTACTAGTTCTCTGACCTCAGAGATCACTTTGATTCCTTCTTCTCCCTCTATCTCCTCCAATATCCAAATGAAAACCATGATGTTTGGCTTTTACTCCTTAAAAATCCTCATTTCCCCCTCCCTCCATCAGCATTGCCCTCTCTTAGATCTGGACTTTCCATCTCTCATTCAGGCTTTTACAAGCCCTTTACTGATCCTTCAGCCTTCAGACCTGTTCTTTATTCCACCATGAATGTTGCTGCCTGAACATCTTCCTAAAATATAAATCTGATCAAATAACTTTCTACTTAAAAACCGCACCACCAGGATGAAGCGCTCTCTCTTCACTCTGACATCTAAGGACATCTTTGATCTGTCTGTAACCTTCCTGTACCTCTGATACAAGGGACCTGTGAATTCTGTATCTTGGTTAGAATCTGCTTCAGAATCAAGGAGAGCCTATTCTTGCACCACACCTCCCCTACCTCAATTTACTGGACTGGGGAGTTTGAACAATTGCTTCATTTCTCTGAGACTTGGTTTCTTTGTGTGTAATATCAGTAGTACTTCCCTTATAAATTTTGTTGTTAGGATTGACCTAAATAATATAAGTAAAGCAACAATGTCTGGCGTGTAGTTAGCATTCAGTAAATTTTTAGAATAAGGTCCCCAACTCTGAACTTTCTCAATAAAAGAGACAATTATACTTCCTTTCTCGAGTTGTTGCACCTGGCAGATGCTCTGATAAATATCACCTCTTTTTCTTAACTTCTACTTAGCTTCTGCCTTTGTGTATGCTTTCCTTTTTCTGAGTGAACCTCCAGCAGCCTTCAAGACTAACTCATTCTAGATAGCTCCTCCAACTTTTTCAGATTTTGTTGCCTTAATTTCTGAGGCCCCAGAGTACATTTCCCTTACCTCTGTTCTGGCACATGTCACACTGTATGTAACAGATGCACTTGTCTCTTTCTCTCAGTAGGCAACATGTTCTTGTATGTTCAGAGAGGCTTCCAGTGATCTGACCTAGTCATTAGCCATCCCATTTCCTGATCAACAGTCACTCAATCAAAGAAGGGCAAGGGTAAACAAGCTCTTTTGGAAGGCAGAGGTGGGCCTAATGTGGAGGAAGGACTATAGTCAGAGAGAATAATAATCGAGTGAAGTGAAAGAATGCTAGACTTGGGGTCAAGACAACTGAATTGCAACCTTGGCTCTTCTACTGGCAAGCTATATCGTCCCTGGCAAGTGATTTTCTTTTCTTTTCTTATAAAATACAGACGTTACAACTAATGATGACTATGGCTTTTTCAATTTCTAACATTTGATGATTCTATAAATAGAATAATACTAGAAAGTAAGTTAAAGAAGTCTTCCATATGAGCAGTAAGATTCTGTTTACGGATTTTATAATTTATTTGAAAATATTATTACATAAAAAAGGAAGCAATCTTAACAATATTACCTTCCAAAATGTTTTGAGTAATCAAGAGTTGACAACACTGGAGAACAGTGTTTTGGATAAAAATATCCAAAAGTACATTTGGAAACGTATTGTGAAATTCATAATGATAATGGAAAACAGACTTTAGGAGAACTATTTAAAGGCATTGCACAATTCTAGTGGGAGAGGTGTAATCAACTTCTTTGATACCCAAGGGGGGGTGGGAAATTCCTCATCTAAAACCAAGCAAAAGTTGAAAAGACGAAATAAAACTGTGGTTTGAGCAAGTTTCACAAGTGATGGTAAAGGGCTGGGGGTATGTTCTTTTCTTTTTAATATGAAATGTTTCCTTCCTGGAAATGTACCCAATATTGTTTCTTAATTGCTCTTTTAGTTGTTGGTAAAATAAGCACGTTCTCTTTTCAGAAACATCTTGGCGGTTATCAGCTACTATTACTGGAAGTGTGATTCTTGAAGTTATGTTGTGCTAATGTTAGTTTTTCTTCGGCTGACAGTGCAATTCTTTGACTGAAATAAATTAAAACGTCAACCACTTTGGAATTTGTGAAATACAAAGAAGCCTCCATTCTTTCTAATCCATCTTACTCACTAATTTGTTAGATGACTATTTTAGTTAATATAAATAGCATATATTATACAATAACAAATATTTTATAAAATTCCTTCATACACATAATCCAAGATTAATTTTTTAAAATTTGTTAAGTATTAAGACCTCTTTTCCTTGAACAATTCCTTGAAAGGCTAGTAAGTTCCTTTGAAGACTATAGTGGTAAGGTAGCTGCATTACACAACTACAAAGGTGCCTATTCAGATAGATTGTAATGCCATTCAAGAGACATGCAACTCAAAAGCCCTAGTTTCTGTTCTCTCTAGGAAGGACACCAAGCAAGTGTCTGGGCCCCCAGAGAAAGGCTCTTTATTATTACAACATCATGCTCCTTCTAAACTTTATGGATTTGATCTGAATAAGGATCTGTTCCTACAAATAGTTGTGCGAAGATTTTGAGGATTCACTGCCCTAGAAGAGAAGCAGTTTTCCCCACATTGAGCCAATATTTTCCCAATTACAAGACAAGGACGTAGGCATGATACGAGGAAACTTGCCTTTACGAGACAGCCAAGATCCTTTCCATTTTCATTAATAAATTAGATAAGGAGACTTTTAACTGCCTTGGATGCTGCACAACTGAATCTGTGGTAAATGAATTGGCATCCTGTCAATCTTCCTGCGATTGCTTAGCTTATTTGGCTGAAGTACAGCATATTTGGACAAAATTGTGAATTTGAGCAACTGTGTGGTGCCAAAGCAGCAAATGGCACACTGGTTGTAGGATGCCATGTTGCAAATATAAGCATCTGTTCAGAGATTACTGATGGATCAGGACAAGTCTGTCAAAAAACCAAAAAATAAAACCCTCAAAAGACCATGTCTGAAAAGAGGATGCATCAGCAAAGTAA
This sequence comes from Canis lupus baileyi, assembly GCF_048164855.1. Taxonomy (NCBI): domain Eukaryota; kingdom Metazoa; phylum Chordata; class Mammalia; order Carnivora; family Canidae; genus Canis; species Canis lupus. The sequence continues at coordinate 67,301,404 of NC_132847.1, forward strand.
TTATTATACGTTAAGAATTAATATATGTAACACACACACACACACACACACACACAGAGAGAAATACAACCTGGCTAAGTCCAGAATACTTAGGCAAAGTGTTTTTGTTAACGAAAGATGAATGGATAAAGAAAACTCTGTGTTCTTAATTGTCTTAAGGTGTTTACTGTCTGGATGAGGAAAAATGTGAGATCATCCAAAGTTTTATAACAGAAACTTTGTAGGCAAGTACTTTTAGGAGAGGCCATGGAGATTTAAAAATTATCTTTAACCTTGTTTATTCTTTCTAAAATAGCCAATAACTCAGAATCATATAACGAAGAAAATAAAATTTACCGTAAGCTAATCCACATTGGTAAGCTGATTTCAATTTTTTATCATTATCAACAACTTGCTTTGTTTCCTTGTTTCTTTCATCCACTGAAATTCTTTTTCTCAAGCAAAATAATATTAACTTTTCAAACTCCTCAGCCTACTGCCAAATTACTTTATATTTCCATTATTAGAACTAAAAGTAAGTATCGCACTGTATTCTCACTGGCACTAGGTATTAATAGTTTTTAAAATTACCAATTAATCAGGCCAATTTGGAGCCTGTGGAGGCCTGCTGGGAACAGAACTCCTAAAATGACAAAAATGTCTGGAAGGCTGTGGTCCAAGGCCATGTTTGCTGGCTACATGTGGGGTTTCTGGAACCAGGGGAGCACACAGCTCTCCGTAAAATTGAAGGTGTTTATGCTTGAGGTGAAACTGGATTCTATTTAGGCAAGAGATGTGCTTCTTCATATAAAACAAAGAACAACACAGTGACTTCGGGTGCCAAACCAAAAACAAACAAACAAACAAAAAACAAAAAAGCCCAACAGAATAATCTGGGGAAACTTAACTCATGCTACCAGAAACAGTGGCATGGTCCATGCCAAATACCAAAGCAACCTTCCTGTTAAGGCCATTGGCCACAGAATCCATGTAATGCTATATACTCCTCAAGGATTTAAACCTACTGAAAAGTAAATAAATAAAGGCATAGATATGTTCTCTTTAAAACAAAACAAAACAAACAAAACAACCAGCTATTTAAATGTGAAATCCTAGGAGTTTCAGCGTAACAGGATTTCAACTTGAACATAGGATAGATCTATCCCTGAGATTCAGACATGTATAGGAATATATGTATAGGATACAGGTATAGGAATGTCTATTGCTTGAGGAACTTAAGAACCTTCTGGAAGAAAGCTCCAACCATGGTAAGGGTACTATTCAAAATATTACAACTCAGAACGACACAATCATTGATCAATGACAATAGACATCAGCTGTAGCATCAAGCAGACTTCTATAGGCCCCCTTGTCTGCCAGATGTTACCCCTACAGGTGCTAGACTGTGACACAGGTGCCAGGGAGCCTGGGAAAGGGCTCAGATCAGTCAAGGAATATTCAAGAGACTTAGAGTGGTAGCTATTCACCAACCAGAACATAAGTATTTCAATATCTTAACAATGTTTACAATGGGACTAATGCACAGCTATTGAAATGTTAACTCGTCCGAAGGAAAGAGAAATGGCACACTTTGGATCTAAGAACAACCTTGGCAGTAAGAAAGCAAGAGAAATTCTGGGTATGGTTTAGTGTTTGCTGCCAAAGTCATTTCCCTGTGGTCTTACAAGGAGTGGTGAATTACGAGTAAGGTCTTAGGCCATACTTGCCTTCCCTCAGCATCTCTACTTCGCTTCAATGAGACTTGAAGATCTTGGGGAGTTTGCAGATGTGGCTACCTTTTGTTTTCCATTGTTGTTAACGTTAAATTAGGATCTTATGACTCGATTGATTCTGTAAACTCCATGCATATAACTCTTCTAGGTTTCTCCACAGGCAGTGATTTTTGTCCACAGATGCCAAATTAATATCCCTATAACACAGCTTTCTTGCTCAGAAATCATCCATTCTTTGCAGTTGCCAATTAACCAAAGGCCATCTCTGTAGCCTGGAATTTAAGTCCTAGTACAATCTAGTTCCTATTCCCTACGTTTCTTGCCCTGAACCCCACTATGTTCATAGATGTAGGCCATTCACCCGTCCATACAAGCTACTACTAATCCCCATCACAGGTCTGTACATTCTGTCCTCCACAGTGGTATCTCCTATTTCTAACTGTCCAAATCCTATCACTCAAACCCGGTGCAAATCCCATAACCCACATAACCGAAAGCAAATATTTTTAGAACAGCTATAACATTTTGTATATGATATATGTCATATCATTTTAATTTTCATTTAATCTCAGCTGCTTAGAACTGGATTAACCATAATGCTTTGTTTATACCCCACATTCTGACTTCTGTATTATTATAGCTCCATTTCATAATAAGCCACTTTAAGGCAAGTACTATGCAAAATCCTATCTTCCAAAAATACCTAAAAGATATTTGATAAAGAAGTCAATGCATAGATTCAAATTATTTCCTTCTGTAGTTTCCATAAAACCCAATTCAGAATGATCTGTTCCACCCAGCATTCATTCTGATATCTGTGTGGTCTAGTCTACTGTACCTCGAAGTAGTCCACTCATCCAGCAATATTTTTCCTTCCATATTCCCATATTAAGATGTTTGGATTATTTTCTGAATAATCCATGTGTAAATAAAATTATAAGTGTTTTACTTTGGCAATTGCACTGCTTTCAACACATTAAACTTCACCATGTCACCACCTTTCTCCCATTTCATCCATTAAAGTCGGGTGTGGTGCAAAGGATCAAGTGAGAATCCTTAGATGAGAATTCTGGTAATTATTCCTGGCTCTGACACTTCTCTAAGTTATATGTCTGCCCTTCTCTAAGTTATATAACCAATTAAAGAACTGGTTTTTCCATTACAACATAGTTGTAACACTAAAATTTCATGACCCTCTGTAGGGATGAGAAGGATATTACAGGTAATGGAATACTAGGGATAGAGAGTAAGACAGGACTCCATCTGTACCCTTATAGCCATTGTAGTCTTATACAGATGATTAAAAGGGCAAAGTACCATGTTATATGACAGCACATAAGAGAGAGATTACCTAGATTTGAAGCAGGGAGGGTGGTCAGGTAAGCTTTGTCAATCAAAGTGATTTCAGAATGAGACCAGAACCATGCACACAAGTGAGAAGCAGAGGTGTAGGGTGATGGCATTCAAAACAGAGGGATCAACACGTGCAGGCCCAGAGGCAAGAGAGAGCATGCTTGAGAAAACAAGCATTCACTCTGGCTGGAGTACAGACGGGTGAGGCTAGAAAACGAAGTGGGTGCCAAAACCATGAAGATAGGATAGGTCGCATTCAAAAGCTAGGAGTTTATCCTTAAAACAGCAAGAATAAGGACAATGTTCAAGTTAAGGTATGCGACAAGATCATTCTGGGTGACTTCTGGAGAATTATTTTGAGGGACAATAATATTTCATTCTCAAACACATGATATGATTCAGTCACTCTCATTTTTCCCCTATGCATAAGGATCATTTCAGAACTTTGAGCTATGCTGAATGCTTTTTTTTTTTTGCTTAATTGCAAACAAAAATCAAGATTTTTTTTCTCAATAACTTTTTTTAAAATTGTTATCCTTTATTTATTGGCCATTAGTTTTTTTTTTTTTCTACTTTACTTTTGGTTTTAATAGAAATAAATCATTACTGGGCATAAAATGTGGGAAAAACAGACATTACCATACTTCCACAAAAGGTATTCCTAATTAAGATAACACATAAAAAGCAATACCACTGTTGGATTGATCCAACCAATGTGGAAAAATCTGTAACCAGAGAAGATACGATACACACAAAAAGGAAAAGAATTTGTTTCTGAGAAGATGGAGTAGATGTACTTTTTCTTAGTCTTCCTGCTAAATCCAACTAAAAACCCTGAATGTTATATATAAAATAAACATAAAATGACACTATTAAAAAGGCAGACAAGCTAGGCACTTTGATAATCAAAGCCCAACATGGTAGTGAATTCTTTGGGGTTCCTTTTTTCCTCACATAGCCCTGACTGAGGGTGACAAAAACTGAGTGACAAGACACCAACAGGAATGGACCGAAACAAAACAAAACAAAACAAAACACCCCAAAACAACAAAATACTGCTCTCTCCAGGCAAAGGGTGAAGAAATGGCATTAGGACACTTTTAGACAAGAACCAGTCAACTCCTCTACTCCAACCAAACACCACTGAAAAACTGTGACCCAGTGCAGCCATACCAGGAAGAGACCAAGTGGGAAGTCTATATTTGTACTCTTGCAAAGCTCTAGCAAGGCACCCCAATACCTCTGCCAGAGTGGTATCAGAGAAGGCCAAGTAGAGAGAGGAGTCTTTCACACCAATGGAGATGACAGGGTAAGGGTTAGGTCTCACTTCCACATTCTCCCAGACGTAGAGGTGTCAGGTCCATGGAGAGTCAGAACTTTTATCACCACCAAGCAGCAAAGAGGTCCCCTCTTAATAGTGTCTGAGAAGGCAATAAGGAGACCTTCCTAGAACCAGAAATTCCATCCATATCTGGCAGTAATGAGGATCCCTCTCACACACATACATATTAGTGTCAGTGGGGGGGGCAAAATGAGGAACACAGATATCTATGTTCACTTGGGAGGAATAAGGCAATGCTCCCCACCCTTCTTTCTCTGTTGAGGGAATGATTATATAACATTCTTGAAATGACAGAATTCTAGAAATGGAGAACAGATTAGCATTTGCAAGAGGTCAAAGTGAGGGCAACTAGCAGCAGAAGGAAGTATTTGGGGCTCTAAAAGAGTACATTATGAATCCTTGTGGTGATGAGCCTGTTCCGTAGCCTGAAGGCGTCCCTGTCAATATCCACATTGTGATGTTACTCTACAGTTTTGCAAGATGTTATTATTGGGAGAAGCTAGGAAAATGATATCGGGGATCAGTCTGTATTATTTCTTAAAACTGCATGCTGAGTGAAGTAAGTCAGTCGGAGAAGGACAAACATTATATGTTCTCATTCATTTGGGGAATATAAATAATAGTGAAAGGGAAAATAAGGGAAGGGAGAAGAAATGTGTGGGAAATATCAGAAAGGGAGACAGAACGTAAAGACTGCTAACTCTGGGAAACGAACTAGGGGTGGTAGAAGGGGAGGAGGGCGGGGGGTGGGAGTGAATGGGTGACGGGCACTGGGTGTTATTCTGTATGTTAGTAAATTGAACACCAATAAAAAAAAAAAAAAAAAAAACTGCATGTGACACCATCATTATCTCAAAAGGAAAAAAAAATGTGATAAAAATGAAAAAACAAAAGGCAGAGAGGCAAAATTTCAAAGTACATCCAAAAATATCCAAGATTGAGAAGCTGCATTTTAGAGTTTGGGCTGCCAGGTCCAGTTTGTGGCTGGTTGGTGGTCAGGGATATTTCTTCATGCCTAACTATTGCTTTACGGATACCTTGGTCCATGAAACAGAATACGATGAAGAGTGTACATGAGTATTAGAATGACTGGAAATTGGGGTACCTGGGTGGTTTAGTTAGTTAAGCATCTGCCTTCAGCTCAGACCATGAGCCCAGGGTCCTGGGATCAAGCCCCATGTCAGGCTCCTTGCTCAGAGGACAGCCTGCTTCTCCCATTGCCTCTACCTGCTTGTCCCTCTCCCTCTGCCTGCTGCTCCCCCTCCTGTGTGCTCTGTCAAATAAATACATAAAAATCTTTTTTAAAATGACTGGAATTAGTATTCCTTCTGCATAAATTCATAAATTGACCTTCTTATTCATATATCAGTTTCAATAAAATTGTATAGTTCCTCATGAGGAGCACATAACTCTCAAGTTATTCCTAGAAAATGTGTATTTTTTTTTTTTACTATTGTGAATGGGATGTAATAAGATTTTTTAAACTTAATGTTCTTGCATAAAAGTTTATTGATTTTAAAGTATTTATCTTATTAACTTATAAATCTATTAATTCTAGTGACTTCCAATTTATTTCTTTGTATTTCCTAGGTTAAGAATAATACTTCATGCAATGGTAAAACAACTCTTTTTGGTTTAAAATATTAAGTATTGATGGTGAAATAGTAAACTTGCTTTATTAATATTTATGGTCGTGTTTGCAGTATTTCACATATGAAATGCATTTGATTAATTTTTTCTTATAACTTATTTCATGATCCGTGACATATTTTCATACACCTGCTTCCATATTTTTTTCCTGCTTCTATATTTTGACAAAATTTATAAATCTCGAGTTTTAATGGAAATTTTCCCAACTACTAACATTATACTACATATAGTAATGATGATTTGCTTTATATATTTGTTAAATGAGTGCTTAAATGGTAAAAATTCAAAACATCCTGGAATGCTATCTTGCATTGCTACATGAATTAAAATACTTCTCCAAGCCATCAATCATCAATACATGCAAATAGCTACACACACACATACACACACACACACACACACACACACACGCATACACAAGCGCACACAGGCTATAGTTTTAGGACTAGATTTGGAAAATAATGTCAATATCTAGATAACATGAAAGAGATAAATGTGTTATTAGCTACTTCCTATGTTGAACTCAGCCTTCCAGATGGCTTGCTTTGATTCTAAGCCAGTGCTTCTCAGGGTCAGTAGACTTGTTCACCTTCACTTCTCCAAAAAAGGAATGGAAAATTCTCAGGAAGTTGGGAACCAAGCAGAGTTTCCATATGCTGTGTTCTAGTATCTGAACACACAGTTTGCTTTATTTATTTACTCATTCATTCTTCACTCAAAATGTATTAATGCTGACTCCAAGTCCCTGTGCCACTTAGCAGCGGCTATTAAAAAAGAAAGAGACGTTGAACATAATCCTGCACTAAAGGGATTCATAGAATATTAAAGAAGAAAGACCTACCCCAAATGATCATACAACAGGGCGTTTTAACAGAAAGAAAGTTTTTTAAGAAAACCAAAAAACTCTAAGTTTATTGCTCAGGCAATGACTCTGTGGAAGAAGGGATGAAAGGGAAAGTTTCATGAAAAAAGTGAAATTTGTCATGAATCTTAAAGTACTGGTAAGAAATTACTGGACAGACAAGATGTGGGATATTCTAGGCAAAGAAGACAAAGATGCACAAGCACAGAACCATAAAAGGCCTGGAAGTGTCTGAGAAGCCACAAGCAGTTTGGGGCAGATGGAGCATTCAATGTTTGCAATGATCATAATTAAGAGATAATTTACCACTAATAGAATCACATGGCTTTGCTATTTCCTCTAAAACTTTACAAAGAGATACAGTAATGCTTTTTTAATCTTATGCTAAAACATTAACTCTGTCAATACAGGACACAGTTTTGCAACCTCAGTACTATTGACATTTGGAACCTGTTGATGTATTGTAGGATATTTGGCAGCATCCTGGCCACTAGCCACTAGATGACAGTAGCTCCTTCCAGCTGTGACAACCCATATTGTCTCCAGACATTGCCAAATATCCCTTGGGGGGCAAAATCGCTCCCTACTGAGGACCACACGGGTAGAGTAGAAAATTTAAATTAATCAAGCAGTTGCTATATGCCAAGCATCCTAGCAAGCTTTCTGTACATATTATCTCATTTAATTTTTATAACCATCCAGCTACTTACTATAGACTAGAAAAGTGAGGTCCAACAGAGGTCAAAAAACCTGCCCAGAAAAACAGTCAGTGACAGTCATGAACCAGGATTCATGAGTAGGATTCATGCCACTAATGAATCAATAACTATATATATATATATATGTATATGATATATAGATGCTACGATATACATATTTTACCAGTACCTCCATTTAGGATGCTACATGGCACATCATGATTTTGCTGAGTCTGATTTTCTGTAGCTTGTGCTATCATTTTCAAATTGCTAACACTGGCTATCATCCAAACTTGGCTAGTCATCTAACATTTTAGTAAGCACCAACCCCACGCAGACCCCGCAGAACCAAACATTTGGGATGTTAAGCTACAACTTAGAAGCAACAGTTTACTTTCAACATAACCTAGGAAGATTAGTAAAATATTTCTAGATCATTTCTTTGATGGATAATGACTGTGCAATGAGTGCTATGGATGGACTGTAGGCAGTGTAATGGCTAAGAGGCAGCGCAAATTCTGGGATCTGAGAGATCTGAATTTGCATGCTAGCTTCTTTCCAGTTGAATGACATTAGAGAAATTTCTTAAATTCTTTAACACTGTTTCTTCGTCTGCAAATGAGGAACCTAATTAGGCAAAAATTTTGCAAGAGGTTTGTGGTTCTGGCATGAATCATTTTAGAGAAATTACTTTCAGAATCTCAACCCTGATAGGTACCCTCACCTAAGTTGATGTATCAGAGAAAGCGCCTAGCACACCTTTGCGCAACTGCCCTTTATTCATTTTTCAAACGAAATGTGTATTTTTCATCTCTTCTAAGTCTTACTAGGGCGCATCATCCCAAGGCAACAAACCTCCAGCACAATTCAAATCTTGATACCTGGAGACCTTCTTTCATTAAGGTACCACAAGCAAGTCCTCGAAGAAATGTTCCTTGTTTTACACATATTTCAGTTAAATATCATTCAGTATTTCCTGACATTGGAAATGGGAATATTTAGGCTCATTTCTTGGAGATTCTGAATTCAGAAACATGTTAAGCTGGGGAAGTAAGAGTAAAGGCATTGTTCACTTACCACCTTTCTTTTTCAACTTCCTGAATAGTGTCAAAGAATATGTCACTTTTTCAGAAGAGTCTGATGAGGGCAAAGCTAGGGAGACAATGTCCACGGGAGATACTGAAGGTGGCAGTAACTTACTCCATCCAGCTGAGACATTCAGAGCAGGGTCTCTGCCTTATTTAACAATTGTGGAAATCTAAGGTAATATGCTGGCCACCAAAATGTGCATTAGCTTATTTAGCCTTTTTCTCTCAGAACATAAGTCTGATTGAGAGGATAGGTTTAACTGCGTGAAATATTTTCATAAAAGGTTACATATAGATATTTGTCCATAAATTTTTTTTAAAGATTTTATTTATTTATTCATGATAGTCACACAGAGAGAGACAGAGAGGCAGAGACACAGGCAGAGGGAGAAGCAGGCTCCATGCAGGGAGCCCGACGTGGGATTCGATCCCGGGTCTCCAGGATCGCGCCCCAGGCCAAAGGCAGGCGCCAAACCGCTGTGCCACCCAGGGATCCCTGTCCATAAATTAAATCAGCTAAATATTGGCTCCAAGATTATGGTAAGAATATATTAATGCCCATTCTGGGGCACCTGCGTGGCTTAGTCAGTTAACATCTACCTTTGGCTCAGCTCATGGTTCCAGCGTCCTGGGATCGAGCCCCATGTCAGGTTCCCTGCTCAGCAGGGAGTCTGCTTCTCCCATTGCCCCTCCCCTTGCTTGTGCTTGCTCTCTCTCAAATAAATAAAAATAAGTAAATAAAATTAACGCACATTTTAAGTAAAATAGTTTTATCAGAAATGACTGGATTGCTAAAGGTTTTTAAAAATTTGTATTGTTTTGATTTTCCCAGACGTGATCAGATTTAAAAAAGCACTTCCATGTGAGATAGTAACAGGTAGTCCTTTCACGGGTCCTAGTAAAGTCTCTTTGGAGCACTTCCAGAAACTAGTGAAATAAATGAATGATTATAACAATTTTAATGATTGGGTAACAACTCCTTTTGCAAGTCAAAAGTATTCCAATTCTTCAGTTTCGATAAAATTGGAAGAGGACCTAAGGGAACAGTCAGCTAATAGATCATCTGCAATTTTTTTTTGATGATAGATAACTCATGTTATTTTTGGCACATAACTCAGGAGGAACTCAAAGAACTGAATGATGTCAATATAACACAACTCCTTCAAGCTCAATCCACATATTTGTATGAAGAAGTGTTTTCAGCACAAACCTACAAAAATGAAAAACAGAAACGAAATTGATACTGTATGCTGCTATCTTATTCTAATGATACAAGTCCACAGACACATGAAGTAATCAATGATCCATCTCATGAAGACATGAATCTCTCGTAGCATCTTATTTCTACAGGTAATAAGTATCAAAATAGCTTTGACAAATTACATACAAATAACAATAATAACGATCTAACAGTACTTTTGGTCACATAAAATTTAAAAGTGAATTTCAATGTATATCCACAATTTTTGTGGCAGAGTAGAATTCTGTGATCAATAAAAGGCTAAAATATAAAAATACATTGCATTTGAATTATGTGGCTCAAGTAGCATGGAAGAGATCTAAGAAAACAAGAAACTATGCAAAGTTTCTGCATTGAAAAAAGCTGCTTCACAAACAGCTACCACTAGAAGGAATCAAATTTGTTATATACTTCAATTTCAATGGGTACATTTAAAAGTGATATAATAGTTTTACTTTAAAAGCCAATAGAGTGTTATGGCAATACCATCTTTTAAAATCCCGCTGAAAAACTTCCTGTGGCTACTTAAAAATCAATAAGGAGAACATGGGTTTTCCATTTTTTTAGGGGTTACATGAGCAAATATTTAAAGATTGCTAATTGGCAGATGTTAAACGTTTTCCTTTGTGTCCTCTTCATTGTTAATGGAGTTACCTCTAAGGGGGCTAAGGAATAGAAGGAAAAAAGTAAGATTTTTATAATGTTAAGAATTGGTTATAATCCTTATTTTGATAATTTTAGAATTCTGGATACATTTTTATGAGTATTTTAAAAAACACAACATACTAGGACGTCTGGGTGGCTCAGCGGTTGAGCATCTGCCTTTGGCTCAGGGCGTGATCCTGGAGGCACGGGATCAAGTACCACATCAGGCTTCCTGCATGAAGCCTGCTTCTCCCTCTGCCTGTATCTCTGCCTCTCTCTCTGTATCTCTCATGAATAAATAAATAAAATCTTAAAAAAAAAAAACACACACACATCATACTGACTTTGGGAGGTCCCTGTTCAAGATGGCAATTTAGGAGGATCTTGGGCTCACCTCGTCCCAAGGACACCTTGACTCTACAGCTACCGATGGAAAAACTTCTGAAAAAAATCTAAAAACTGAGCAACGCCTACATATCAGACAAATAAGAGCAGGCCCACATCGAGGAGCATAGGAGAGGTTAGGACACAGTCTCGCTTTAAACCACATCCCTGCCTGGGGTGACCCACCACTGTGAGGAAACTTGAAGCCCAGGGTTTCTCCCTGAGGGTTGAAGGGTTTGAAGCCCACATCAGGCACCTGGACTTTTAAGCCTTGTAGCTGGGGGCACCTGGGTGGCTCAGTGGTTGAGCATCTGCCTTTGGCCCAGGTCGTGATCCCCAGATCAAGTCCCGTGTTGGGTTCCCCACAGGGAGCCTGCTTCTCCCTCTGCCTGTGTCTCTGCCTCTCTCTGTGTCTTTCATGAATAAATAAAATCTTTAAAAAAAAAAAAACAAAATGAGACCTGTACCTGATTTATGAGGCCCAGAAACATCTAGTTTAGAAAACCAACCAGGCTCAAGGCTTGGGTCCCTGTTACCTGACAGAGCTGAAGCTCTACTAGGCTGTAAGCAACAGAGAAGCAGCTCTCACAGGGCTCCTGCCACTCACCTGCCCCACCCAGCCACAAGCAGACAATCCAGAGGCACCCAGACTTCCTGTGATGAGGCTCATTTGCTAACCTTCAAGGGTCAGCCTGGGGGGCAGGCATGTCAAGCAGCGCACAGCTAGATGCCTGCTGGCCGGCAGGCGCCATCTTCACGCTTGCTCTAGCCAGTGGGCACCATTTTGTTTATTTGTTTTAAATGCTAGGCTTTTTTCCTCCCCCTTTTTCCCAGCAGGCACCATCTGTACTCAGTCTCTCTGCCACACTCTACAGTGACAGTATCTCCCATCTGGTGCTCTGGCTTTGCAGCTGCCATCCAAAGGCTGCTTCTTGATCCCCTGGCTCTGGGGGCCTGGGGCTTGTGCTCTTGGGTGCCAGAGATGGTATCAATGGGAGAGAGAGTTTTGGGTAGGCTACCACCCCCAAGGTATTGTACAGACTGCAGACTGAAACACATCCCCTGTCCTTCTTTCAAAGAGGCCTGCTACTTGTCCTGGAGCTTGGCTTGCGGGCACAGGTCTCAGGTTTGGCGCACAGAAGCCTACCACTCTGAGGGAACCAAGGCAGGTGGACACAATCTTGGCGCTCTCCCTCCGTCTCTGACAGCTCACCAATATCTCCCCGAAAGGAGCTTATACACTCCACTGGAGCCTCAATTTTTTATGACTGCCACCCAAGGGACACCTCTAGACCCCCTCTCTGTGGCTAGAGGGCTTATGCAAGCATTCCCACAAGACTATATATATTTGCATACTTTAAAAGCTGCTGCCTGATGGTCTGGCTTCTAATCAACCTGTAATCAGATGTCAACTGAGCTCCTCCCCTTTGGGACACTGTCCTGTCTTGGCTCACCCTCAACAACTAGGAGCCACTAACAATAAAAATGGCTGCTTGGACAATCACAAAATTTTGAGAGAACCAGAATTAAGGTTCATCTCTACATGAGGTCATTTCTTCAAGACTGGGAGAGGTGGCTGTTTTATCTAATACACAGAAACTAACACAGAGAATCAAGCAAAATGGAGAAATAGAGGAATAGATTTCAAACAAAAGAACAATATAAGACCTCAGGGGGAAAAAGAAACCTTAATACCTTAAAGAAATGGAGATAACCAATTTACCTGATAAAGTTCAAAGTAATGGGTCATAAAGATGCTCACTAAGCCCACAAGAAGAATGGATGAGCATGGTGAGAACTTCAATGGAAAGAGAGAAAATATAAAAAAGTACCAAAGAGAGGGGTGCCTGGGTGGCTCAGTTGGTTAAAAGAGTGACTCGATTTTGGCTCAGATCATGAGATAGAGCCCCAAGTTGGGCCCAGCATGGAGCCTAATTAGGATTCTCTCTCTCCTATCCCTCCCCCAGCCACACAGGCATGATTGTGTTCTCTATCTCTCTAAAAGAAGAGGAGGAGGAGGAGGAGGAGGAGGAGGAGGAGGAGGAGGAGGAGGAGGAGGAGGAGGAGGAGGAGGAGGAGAAGGAGAAGGAGAAGGAGAAGGAGAAGGAGAAGAAGAAGAAGAAGAAGAAGAAGAAGAAGAAGAAGAAGAAAAAAGAAGGAGAGAAAAGTACCAAACAGAAGTCACAGAGATGAAGAATACAATAACCAAGCTGAAAATAAAATTAATGACTTTGGAGTTTGGTGATGTGTCACACCTGTGATTATATGCATCCAATTCTCTACATTTCCCTGTTACAAAATCATGATAGACTGGAAAATGCACCATCAGGACCAAATACCTACCTTATTCAGTAGAAAACTGAACAAACTAGCCTATTCCAGTTACCCATGCTCCTTTTTAAGGTAATGGTAACCAGTGTTAAAACGATAGCAATATTCCCTCACAAAAAGCAAATATGTTGTACAAATTCCTTATACCTTACAAATCCATTATTAGGCACCACTGGGGATGTTTTTGGGGAAAAAAAGTCAGCTAAGCTCTGCTCAGAGAACAAGATTTCCAAATGTTTTGGTTTCCATTCAAGAATTTCTAGAGCTCTCTGTCCTCTCTCTTTCCAAAGAAATGACATAATATTTATACAGGAAAATGTCTGTGTGCAGCAGGAGGATGGGGATTTATGTTCATAATTTACATGTATAAGATACTTCCACACAAATAATTTAGTGTTTCTATTTCTACACTGTACCCTCCTTTTATGAAAAATAATATAGCTGGGGCTTTTGCTCATTGTCTAGCCCTCAGCCTTGGCCCTCATCCAGCTATAATTTTCAATCTGCAAATCATTCCAATTTCACTGAAATGGAGTCGATATCTGCAAAGGAGCAGTGTCCTCAAGATGCCTGTTGTCTTCATACTCTGCATCTCTCAAATCCCTCCAGGGGAAAGCTTAGAACATCTGCCATTGCTTGGATTTATAAGAGTTCACTGACTATTCACAACTGATTTGATGATCTAGCCATTAAAAATGACTCATCCAGGATATCAAACATACACTGAATTTGATTTATTGTTGTCAAAGATTAACCAAATGTAAATATTTAATATTAAAAAAATACATTCTTAAATTTTTCTTACCATATGCCTTCTAGCCTAGAGATCCTTTGGTGCTTCAGGCAGACATGGAATTTATGCAATTGTCTGAGATTTCAATATTCAGTTCTCACCCATTTAAGATTCTGATATTAAACTTGACCTCTGACCTACATCCTCTTTCCTGAGCACTTATTAAATGCCTCTGAAAGTAGGCAGTGGGCATACACAATTAATGTGTCAGTGGCTGTTAACGATGAAGGACATCATTATGAAGAAGGACAAAGAAAATAGCTGGGTGTGGTGGGGAAGGGAACCAGAAGAAGCATGAAAAAAGTTCTGAGGAATGAAATAACATGATATTTGGTGGAAACTATAACTAGCTTCAGCTTTTATCTCAAAGGGTAAAGACAGGCCAAATCAGGCAAAGCCTTTATGCCATGCTAAGATGCTTGAAGTTCATTCTATGAATGAGTAATAACTAAAAAACACTAAGCAGATCTGCATTTTCTATAACTCATTTTCTTCTTTTCCTTCCTAGTATTCAGTTAAAACATTATGAAGCTGCTATTTTGTGGGTAACAAATGATCAAATACCGATGACCTCGTAAGGGTCAAACTATGAGATTAAGTAACAAAACTTGAAATTGTATTTTTAATTGTGTGTTCATTTGTTAAATATCTGTCTCTATAGCTGGACTGTAGCCTCTGGAGCCAGACAACTTAGGTTTACTTCCCAGCTCTATTAGTTATATGACTCAGGACAAATTACTCAACCTCTCAGACTTGAAGTTTTCTTGTCTCTAAAATGAAACAATACTCTAAGAGTTATTATAAACATTAAGTTAGTTAACATATATGAATGCTTGGGGAAGGGCCTGGAATATCATAAGTGCCCTTTAAATATTAATTATTATCAGTTATTATTGCTGTCATCCTCATCACTGTCTAAATGCCACAGATGCAGGATGAAGAAAAGAATCCTAGAGCTAGAAATGGAAGCAACACCTTTTCATTAGACTCTACAGTTCTGTAGTACAGTTCCCTTGGCTGAAGTTCAATTACTAATCCTAAAGGAATACCGTCTCAAACCTTTAAATGTGGATGTGCAGTGTTAAAATTCCACACCTGAGGGACACCTGGGTGGTTTAGTCAGTTGGGCATCTCCCTTCAGTTCAGGTCATGATCTCAGGGTCCTGGGATCAAGCCTAGGGTCAAGCTCCCTGCTCAGCATGGAGTCTGCTTCTCTCTTTCACTCTGTGCCTCCTCCCCATTGGTGCTCACTCTCTTTCTCTCTCTCTCAAATAAATAAATGAAATCCTCAAAAAATTCCATACGTGAATTCTGAATTATACAAAATATTTACAGTAAATGAAGTTGACTTATGTAGTTCTTTAAAAAAAAAGAAACAAAATATCATAGGCCTTTTATAAAGCACTGATTTACAACAACAAAAAAAGGATTGATTTGCAAGTGTTCCTGGCCTTTCTCCATTTGTGGTTCCCCAGAGAGTGATGCAGACTCTAGAGGAGAGAAGGATAAGGAGTTTGAATTAGGGCTTGGAAGGCACATGTGTGCTTGAGTATGAATATAGGGAGGGTGTAGGGGAGGAATTTGAAGAGATAAGTACAGAAGAGTTATGGTTTCTAAGGGAAAGGATGATGAGAAAAGCAAGGCTTTAAGAATTGCTGTGGTCTACATAACCCTGTTTTGGAGTTAGAGTCAAGAAAAGGACTTGCACTATTTTGAAATTTATTTAGTTGCTGAACTAGATTTCTTTTATTGCAATGCCTCTCTGAGATTTGTCTATCTGGGGGATGAATCTGTGTTTCAAATTACAACTGTGTTTCAAATTCTCTTTCCCTAGCAAACTTTTTAGTATTAGTTGAACTTCTATCAGATATGGTTTCTATAGTCAGCGCCATAAACAAATGAATGAGACATACACGAACAAAGCATCATTCTACCTCGGATTATCTATTTATTTTATGGTCCTCCCTTCTGTAAAACCTATTAGCACATGCTCTCTAAGACCACCAGCTAAAAGCCTGTGATTGTTTTAAAATGAACTCAAAGAACTTTTGAGCCAAAGGAAATAAAAAACCAGTTCAAGCCTATTAGGAAATGTCTCATAAAATTGAACTCTTCGGTCAATTTCTTGCTAATATCTTCTAATGAATGTCTTCAAGCTCATGTTCAAGTTAAGATGTTCAGGATATAGGATGGATCCACAATGATTAAAATTGTTTTGTGCATCAAGGTCTTGTCCATGAAGCAGCTGCTTACTGTGACTGTGGTGCCCAGGCCATTTCAAGCAACAACACTGCCTTGCGTGGGGTTTAAGAGAGTCATTGTTTGAGAACCCAGGCAGTCCAGGTTGCTAATCACCAGAACAAAGAGGGAAAATGAGAAGAGCACAGTCATACCACAGTCATGGGCTTTCTTTGAAGTCTCTCAGCACCAGTGGAGACAATTGAAAGTGAAGGAGGGACCACACGAAGTTGGGAAACCTTGAGTCAGCTTCAGATCTGCCACTTACATCCCCTATGATCATGGGATGGAGTTTCCTCATCTCCCAACTGAGCAGTGAGCCAAGCCCTTACAATTAGCTCTAGCATTCTTTTCTATGAAATGAATTAACAACTATAATTTACCTCAGCCTATTTTTCCCTAATCAAACAAGCTCTGCTTTCTTCAACATCCTATGGCATATTATCCTGTTGCCCTCTCTCAGTATTCTTGATTTTCTTTTTTTTTTAATAATAAATTTATTTTTTATTGGTGTTCAATTTGCCAACATACAGAATAATGAATATATTATTATTATTATTAATGAAGATATTATTACCCAGTGCTCATCCCGTCAAGTGATTTTCATTGGATACTCATCAGGTAAAAACCGCATTCCAGGGGTGGCTGGGTGGCTCAGTTAAGTGTCTGACTCTTAATTTCAGCCCAGGCCATGATCTCAGGGTCGAGGGATCGAGCCCTGCATCAAGCTCTGCGCTGAGCATGGAATCTGCTTGGGATTCTTCTTCTCCCTGTCTCTCTGCCCCATCCCGGACTTGTGCAAATTCTCTCAAAATAAAACAAAACAAACAACTGCATTCCACCTTTGGTAGGTGCAAGGCTTCTTGATGGTATTCACCTGCATGCATAGGTCTTCCTTATCTTCCCATAGCAAAGTTTTACAAAATACACGGTGTCATTTATCTTCAAGTATCTCATACATGAGGTAACTACTTTAATATTCATTACCTTTCTCATAATAATATTTATATTATCTCACAATGATTAATAATAAAAGTACCACTGATTAAGAATTGATGTACCCGATACTACCAAAGCAATCTAAGTATATTCTCTCGACCTAAATATGTATATGTACATATATATATATATACATACACAGACAGACATATACCATTATTAAGCCCATACAGAAGAAACTGAGAATCAGAAAACATTGTCTAAAATCACATAGCTTCTAATTTGCAGGGGTTGAATTTGAGCCAGATCCTCCCATGTTTTTAAATACTCTGAGCGCAGTTCAGTGTCGATGGTCTCTAAAAAGCAATGTATATAAGAAGTTATTTTCAAAAATGCAAAATAAGGAGTGTAAGATCTTGGAAATAAGAGAACTTAGAGAAAAGTGTCCCGGGTCCCTTTTGGGGTCCTGCTGATGTCTGGCTATGCCATCTTGCACAAAATATTCATCTTTCCGAAGACCTCAATTTCCTCTTGTAGAATAAGGGAGACAATCTCTAAGGTTCCTTCTGGCTCTACGGAGGAATGATTTGTTTCTGAAAGGCATTGTTTCTACAATGAGGAAAAATACTCAGAATTTCAACTATTCAAAGCAAAGGTAACATCCTCTCTTGAGGCAAGAAAACAGCTATCGTCAAGGCATCTTCAGACCTTAGTTACAGGGACGATCTTAGTAGATCTTTCCCTGCAATTCCTTCCTTCCAGCACGGATCTTTTTACTTAATAGCACATATCACAGGCTGTGATTACAGACTGATTTGTGTGGTAGACTGTAAGTTCCCAGCAGGTGAGAGGACCATGTCAGTCTGCTCACCATTGAATCCCTGCCTGGTACCCAGCACAGGGCTTGGCATGAAAAACCAGCTCAGTAACATTTGTCGACTAGATCGATTTTAAGAGGGGCTCCTGGTTTCCAGGTTTTCCGTACTGGATGATTTAGAGCTAATATTTCTTTTCGCCTTTCCTAAAGAGGTCTGGTGATGAGTCTTTCCTGCCACAGGGAAGATGTAATTAATTAATTTTCTCTTAGTTCCCAGCGTGTAAGAGAAGCTAGTGACAGGTGCTGCCTCCCACAAATCTACAAATCACAGCAAACACATTGGGGTTCCAATATTCCTTTTCCTAACCCCTTCCCAACAAATACTAAAGATGACAATAGGCACATTTGTATCGATGCAGTCATTTAAATCTCACTTGAAAGAAAGTAGTAAGCTGAGGCTTCCTAATTTAGAAGGGATGGGTAAATTAATCCTTTTGTGCTTGGTGTTCTTGGCAAGAACCAGCTGCAGAAGTACTCCTGTCCCCTCTATGGGCTCTACAGACAGGCCCACACAACCTCACTCATATTTCAGCCTGGAATGTGCAAGGAAGAGCAGCCACAGCCACTTGGGGAACCAGGGGTGGTGGGTTTGTGAACTGCCTCCTGTCTCATCCTGTCACGTACCCCTTGGGATGTGAGATTATAGGGCCATGGGGCTGTGGGGGCTGTAGCCCAGCATGGCTGAGGCTGTTGGGCAGCCACACAGCAGTGGCTTCTTGGCAAGGGACAGTTCAGTCTCTGACCACACGGAAAGCAGACATGCTGACTACAGCACAGAGCAAAGAAAATGAGAGCTTCTGCCTGTGTCTGGTGGGCTAGGATGAGAGGAGAGGAAAGGAGGGGGCGTTGGGGCGCGTGCCAAGCTGGGCTGTTGATGAAAGTGTGGGAAGATTCCAGGGGAGGCATGTTGCCAACTCGGAGGCAGTTGGGCTGATTTCTTTCCCCTTTCTTCTGCTTCAATGAGAATTCCTGCTGGGTGGGGTAGGAGCAGAGCCAAGAAAGGAGTGATTTGCTGGGTGAGCATGGACGCGCGGACCTCGGAAGTATGTGTCTGCCCACTGGGACCAGGGCCAGGGGAGGAAGGAGAAGTTAAATGAGGGGAACTGAGGGGCAATGGGAATAAAGGAGAATAAAAGAAGGACACAAAAGCAAATGTCCTATGAGAAAGAGAAAACAGGAAAGCGAGACAGCAGATCATGTAGACAGGGGAGAGACACAGTTCTGTGCCATAGAGCAAGCCTACCTCCCTCCTAAATGTCAGAATGAAATAATGCTCAAATGAAACAGGCAGCGAAAGACCACAGGGTACAGTAGAAAGTAAACCTACTGCTCCTAAGTTTTCCTGGTGGCTGTTCATTGCCATGAGAATACATGCTTCCCAAAGAGCAAATGCTGCCTTTTAGGCAAAACAGAAGAAGCAAAATGTTAACATGGAAAGCCACATACTACTTCTAAAGATTAGTAGAATATCATTTACAAGTATTTCCTTACAGAAAAAAAAAAAAAGGACACCAGGGTCCTTAAATTGCTCTTCTTGGCCTTTCTGATAAAATATTACAAACATCAAGATCCTCTTGCAAGAAAATCTAGAGCAGGTTAAAATGACAAATGTCGATGAAGTGAGTTCTGCTGTGAAGTGATGCCACTTTTAGAGCTTTCTGAGGTCCCTTTGTGGAGATCTGTGAAGAGCTGTAAGATCATCAAGTGAATGTGGCATTTTTTGTGACAATCCCACAAGTTACATGCAGCCCCAGCACCAGAATCCCACCAGCTTCAATGTCCTACAGAGACAAAGGTATATTTTGGCTTAAGTGTCTATAGGACAGATTCGGTTATTGGTTGATGATAAATAGAAGACCCAGGGCATCTGGGTGGCTCAGTCAGTTAAGCGTCTGCCTTCAGCTCAGGTCATGATCCCAGGGTCTTGGGATCGAGCCCTACGCTGGGCTCTCTGCTCAGTGAGGAGTCCACTTCTCCCTCTCCCTCTCCCTCTGCCACTCCTCCTGCTTGTGCACTCTCTCTCTCTCTCTCTTTCTCTCAAACAAATAAATAAAATCTTACAAAAAACAAATAGAAGACCCCAAATCTTCCTCTTCCCAGGTTTCAAGAGGCCTTGCAAACTTCCTTTCTCCCTCTTAGACTTCAGCCACCACCATGTGAACAAGCCCAGGCTAGCTTGATAGAATCTGAGAGGCCACATAAAGGCCAACCTAATGGTGCTAGCCCATCATTATTGACCAGACTCCAGTCAGCTGATCCCCAAAGAGGTTAAAACCCCCCTCAACCTAGCTAAGATCAGCGAGGCAGCCCCCCCAACTCATAGCCAATGACAAATATGAGTCAGCACAGCTGAGACAAAAGGAGATGCTCAGCTGACCCACAGATTCATGAGCAATAATCAATAAATGTTTTAAGCCATGGAGCTTGGGGATCTCTCTTATACAAGAGATAACTGATCCAATTACTCACAAACCGGAGACTCACCTGTGCATTCGTACTGCAGACCTTTCCCATAATAGCCCTTCTCACAGACGCACTCAAACTGACCCGTGTGTGTCCCACATTTGCAGCTTGCCATGCGGTCACAGCATTCCTTGCCAGCTTCACACAGATAGGAGCAATGGGACATATCCTCTTGAATAAAACTCCCAGAGGGCAGATCTATCAGTGACATATGACAGAGGGTAATAAAAAACAGATTAGCAGCTCGATGTCACATTCTCTAGTTACTAAAATTTAGGTACAAGTTGCAGAAAACATCTTTTCATATCCGTCCAATTCCCAACTGCACCCCACTCCCGCCCAAATATGAATGTGTGTTATTTGCACCACACAGGCTGGGGATTTGTTTCGGCCAGTTAAGCTATTTCAGTCTGGGACCTCATCATAAGCTTTCGAGGCCATGCAGGGTCAGGCAGAAATTAAGCGCTTCAGCAAGGAATCTCCAGATGCGGCAGGAAGTAACATAGTCGGTGCCACAGGTCACTCCCCTGGTTTCCACGCCAGCAGTGTTCCACTGCTTCAGTATGAGGTCGGGCAGCAGTAACTAGATTTCCAAAACTCTTTTTCCAAAAGATAAATAAAATTACAATCTTGACTGCCGCACGAGAGTTTTGATTATGGGCTGCTGGCTTTAGATACCATCATTTCTATACTTATTGGATAAAGACTTAGCAACCCCACACAGGTGTAATCATAGAATCAGAATATGGCTTATTTCTCAGTTGTGAGTAACTTATCACGTTTTACGTGAATGGAGATCATGCTGATTACTTGAGCCATGTTCTGAAGTGAGGCATGCTGAGAATTCAATAACTCAGGCAGAGTTGTCGAGAAAGTGACTTCACAGGGTCACTGGCTGATCCAGAATGAATGGCCTAGAATCAGGCAAATAATAGGTTCCATTCACTCTGTTGAAGAAGTTCAAAAGTCTTAGCCCAAATCCCTGGGCTGGTGCTCGGACCAGATATAGTGATGGGCCCCTCCTAGGAACTCAGATGCGGGAGTTCCAACAAGACACATGCACTGCAATTGAATATCTGGCAAGAAGATTGGTGATGGCTTCATTTAGGGAACATCTGTGTCTATTCATTAAGACTCTGAACAATACACAGGGGCAAAGTAAAAAGAAGATGCCAGCCCCAAGGGAAAGAGACCGGTACAATCAGGTACCCTATTAAAGCTCCATCTAACAGACTGTGGTGTGGGTAAAATGTCTGCAACATGAACACTTAGTTCTAAGGCACTGGGCCATGAGACGATTTGGCAATAGAGCAGCTTAGGAGGCAGAAAGATCTAGCTACCAAGACTGGTACACTGGCATTCAGGTATGGGAGAGGTTAAGTATATGTTTACACGAGGGGGAAAACTATTATTCTGTAACCCATGTTGATTGAGGATGGCCAGAAGCAGGCTGACCTGCTTCTTCTGAACATGGATGGTCTCGAGACCAAAAGTGGATCCATCCAAGTTGAAAGTAGCTTCACAGAACTTAAGGGCAGGGAAAATGAGACTCATTTCCTTTGATTTGATCATGTCTTTGCAGTAGGAACAGGATCTTTCCTTACCAAACCTGGAAACTCAATCGGAGAATTATGCATTCTAGATACTTGCTTATTGTAAAAGTGATGCCTTCCAAAACTCTGTTGCAATATTGTAACCAAAAGAACATTCTGTCCCACCGAGCTTCTGGGTCAACTTGGCCTTAGAGTTCTAGAAGAGCCCACTCCTAAGAGCAGAGGAATGGTATGACTGGAAATTAGTCCTCTACAACACAGCAGGTAACACCCA
The DNA here is from genome assembly GCF_048164855.1 of Canis lupus baileyi. Classification (NCBI taxonomy): domain Eukaryota; kingdom Metazoa; phylum Chordata; class Mammalia; order Carnivora; family Canidae; genus Canis; species Canis lupus. Next base: position 67,323,846 of record NC_132847.1, read on the forward strand.
TGATTTCAGAATCCATTTAGTCACAGCCACCCAGCCTTCCCACTCAACCTATCACTTTTCCCTGAGAAAAGGAGAAACAAAGGAAGCCCCAGAGTTACTGAACTGCTGCCATGTAATAACACTATACTTGGTAATACTTAAATATTTTATTTAATCCTCTTGACAAAACCATATGGTACACATTCTAATACTTCCATTTTAAAAGTAGAGGGGGACTCCTTGGTGGCTCAGTGGTTGGGAATCTGCCTTTGGCTCAGGTCATGGTCCTGGGGTCCTGGGATTGAGTCTCTGCATCAGGCTCCCCGCAATGAGCCTGCTTCTCCCTCTGCCTATGTCTCTGCCTCTCCCTGCGTGTCTCTTGTGATAAATACACTCTTTAAAAATAATAAAATAAAAAACAAAAGTAGAAGAAGTAAGGCTTGTAGATATTAGATAAATTGCTGAAGGTAATAATAATAGTGGACAGTTAATGAGGGCTTCGGTTAATATGCGCTCGGTAATTTTTCTAATCATTTTATATGTATTAACCTATTTAATCCTTGTGACAATCCTATAGAACAGGTACTCTTCTCATTCCCTATTCTATTTACAAGAAATCTAAGGGGTAAAAAGTTAAATAACTTGCCAAAAGCCACTCAGCCAGTAGGTGACTAAGATTTTTTGCTGTGTCCATAGTTACTCTGAGATCCTACTCTTTTTTTTTTCTTTTTTTTTTTTTTTTGAGATCCTACTCTTCAATGCTTCTCTTGGAACTATGATAGGGCTGACCTGCTTCTTCTGAACATCACTAATTGCTTGAAACTTCATGTGGCCATGATTTGCCCATCAAACTGAGTCTTTCACATGGATACCTGCAGGGATCAACTTGCTGTTTGGCTTTGGTCTGGGGCTGGATCTCCTGTCGTTTCCTCCCAATCCATACTTCCCCTCGTGGCTTACAAAGACACATGCCCATACCATGCCTGGAAGTTTGTCTAACCTAAATCATACAACTAAATATCCTTACAAATGGAGTATGAAGAACCCTACTAAATGGGTTTACTGACTTCATTCCTTTTTGTGGTAATGCTCTTCAACTTGTACGTAATCTTACGTGTCTTAGAACTGTCAGGTCAAGAAGTATGCGTTAAGTGTTTATTGTCCTTACATCTTCATGTCTATTTCTGGAAACATTCTGGTGAGATTCACGATACATGTCTCTGAATGTTTACTCCCCCTCTCCAGATAACTGTAAATAGATCTAAGTCACGGCTTCCCGCTCTGTGTGTGGCCTTAAAACACACCTAAATTCATTCCATTGATTCTAACAGTTCCAGGTGGGAGCAGACGGGTAGTCTAGTAAAAATCCATCCCAGCTGTTGAAAAACAAAATAAAGCAAAGCAAATACTCTTGTTGCATGTCAGACTGTCACCTCTATTTAGGAAGCTCAACACAGCTCCTGCTACACTGAGGATACATGGGCATCCTGCTCAGTGAAGACTTTCATAGGGTTTGGTATTAGCCTCTAAGGGGTTTTCAGCCCTAAGAAAGAAGGAACTCCCATTTAAATGCATCACGTCAGGCCACTGGGTCTCCCTTACCTTCATGCAATGCACGGCGAGCTAAAGCCTCAAATTCTTCAAAACTGTGGAGAAGGTAGCAGTGCTCTTCCTTTGGGGTGGAAGCCATGTCATTTAGTTCTCGAATGTTCCCTTGCCATATGCCAAACGTGAAGATCTCTACTCCAAAGTCTCGCAGGGATGCTGCGACTGGCCTGGGGTCTCCCCCATTGGAATATCCATCAGTAATGAGGAATATAACTTTTGTTGAGTTTTCTCTAGAGTGACGAAGAATTTGCTGTAATGAAATAAAGTTAGCATGAGTTGGTATTGTGTTGGCCTATGTGCTTCCCTTCTTACATAAAACAGCATTTGTGAAGATCGTTAGCATGTCACAAGAGGGAGAACAAACACGGATCATTGAGAGTAAAACAGAAATAGGCACAGGCTAGCACCTGCAATAGTCTTCTCACAGACCCACAAAAAAACCTAAAAGCGCTTACAATGGGTCATTATCATCAGTGGCAGCATGCTCATCACTGCCATGAACCTTGGTAATGAAGAGCAGCACATGTTTATGGAATGAGCTCTTACTCATATTATCACTTATTGTTAAAACTACTTTTTACAAATTTTCAGGCTCTCAACACACAAGCCAAATCTGAGTCCTACGTGTCTATTTCCAAGTATATCCAGCTAGCTGCCCATCCACCTAGTTAGCTGAACCATTCCATGATCATATATCAAAAGCCTACTTAGAAGAAAATGTAACAGAAAATGTCTTTTCCAGAGTTAATAATGGCCAACCTACTTTCCATATTTGTTTTTCCACTGCTCCTCCACAACTGTAGAATTCATTCAACCCTTCATCTTTCCTGGACCACCCAGCATTAGCACAAAATCAGCTGGTTTTGGTGCTGTCCTATCTTTATGAGAAAATACTGATTTATTCAATCTGACACTTGGGCTTTATTTTATTTTAGGACAAGTGAGTTGTCCTTTATAATGTTATATGTTATCCCTCCTCTATAGATAGAAGGGAAAAAGTGAAACCTTTTTTTTTTTTTCTTTAAAGGCATCTATTTATTGCCATTGATGCTCCGTACATCAAACTGTGAAAGCACAAGGAATCCAGCGGTGAATCTGACATTGTAATTAAATTGGCTGTTTTGCTTTTCATCAGAACTGGATAGGAAAGATAAAGAAGTGCCAGGGTATGTTTTCTGGCAAGTTCTTAGAAAGAATTCAATGTCTATTAGGCAATAATTCATGTACATTCAGTAGGTAGGAAGAACGACAATCATATCCTATGTTTTGCTAAAATTAAAAGGAGATGATAGGATTTAAAAAAAATAACAGCCTCAATTCACTTTAAGGGGCAGACTCAGCTACAAGCTCCAGATTCTCTCAGATTGTAAGATCCATGTCTCCATTAATATATGATTCATAGCTATTTATTCTAATTTAACGACTCCTACCAAATGTTACTGCTGTTTGTGAGCTAAAGATAAAGCCATTAAACATGAATTTAAAGACAATTCAATCAAACTAAAAATGACTTTGGAAAACATCTGGAAAACCAGCAATTTGCAAAGAAGTATTCAAACACTTCACCTCCTTCTCTCAAAAGCCTACTACAGCTAAGGACCAAAGAGAATCCGAAACTAGCTTGAAGAAGCTCCTTCTGGCCAAATAAAGGGCAATCTGAGTATCAATAAAAATAATAATTGAAGTGAATTTAAACGCATCATACATATTTACATTTTATCACAAACATTTACATTTAAATGTGTATAAACATTTATAGTTTCAGTTAGATCACACTGCAGGTGAAAAGCCCTATTGGGATGCCTGGTTGGCTCAGAGGTTTAGCATCTGCCTTTGGCTAAGTTCCTGATCCTGGGGTCCCGGGATCAAGTCCCTCATCAGGCTCCCTGCATGGAGCCTGCTTCTCCCTCTGCCTGTGTCTTTACCTCTCTCTCTGTGTCTCTACCTCTCTCTCTGTGTCTCTCATGAATAAATAAATGAAATCTTTAAAAAAAAGAAAAGAAAAACCCTATCAATAAAAACAATAATTGGAATGGCCTGAGATATACACACACCCACACACTTTTTTCATTCAGGACAACCTCTGAGGGGAAATCCAATGATCTGTAATGGGTGGCCTGAAGTGAGACATTATTCTATTTGTCTTTAAAGTTATACAACAGGCTTCGAAGGGTAACTCCTAGTTCCAGTAGTCCAAGATGTGGCAACTTGTGTTTATACTGGCTTTGCTTTTTACCACGTGATAAACTCTCCCTTTCTGAGTTGTTCTACTCTGAAATCATAACTTAACCTCCACAGACACTCCCCTAAGCTTCTGCTCATTTCGATTACTCTCTCTTCTACAAGACCATGGGAGCAAACTGTGAGCAAGACACTAAGAGAGTGAGAATTTGGATGGAAGTAGAGAGAGGGGAAAAAAAGCAAACGGTCTTGTTCAGTGTGGTACTCTGGACATTGTCCAGCACAGAGTACGTGTTCATAAGTATCTATTCAATGAATGAATTGAGGAGGGGGTGAATGGATAAACTCTAGGATACTCTGAAGACTGTTACTTGAGTGAGTTGGTCTTGAGGGAGCCGTAGGAATGTGCGGAATATTTGCGTGCACACACATAATTTATTTTGTATAGATTTGTACAAAAAAGATGAGGTTTTCTTGGTGTGCCTTTATTGTCCTTCTGAGCAAATACTATTTTATAACATTAATTTTGGCTCGCATCAATAATATTCCTTAACATTCAGGTTCGGATTTAGGGATTTAGCGGAGGTTTCTTGCCCTCCTGCTCATTGCATGCAAAACACATTAAGCTGTGATTCTATTTTTCTTCTCTTCTTGCAGGGAACTGGTAAGTATTTACAGGAACCATTATATCTGTTGGCACGACAATATATTAAGCTTAAAATAGTCAGAAGAATAGCAGGACTACTAGTCCAAGCAAAGAATTACACAAGATCTCGGTTTGGAATGCACTCTAAAAGACAGAGGAGGAGTGGATGATTTACTGAAAATATTTTACCCCTTTCCCCCAATCTTTCTGCTCTATCATACTTGAATAAAAACATAATTCAATAAAAACATTTTCATCCCACAGATCTAAGAAGTAAATAGATCTGTGGTAATGTTTGTGGAATGTGGTAGAAGCCTGGCACTTGATTCTCCTTTTAGTATTCCTGAAATAGTTTACATCATCTGCTCTCCTCTTGTAAGGCATTTTAGAAATAGAATTTTCTGGTCCAGACTATTGAATGAGCCAAACCCTCTGCTGCCCAAGTACAATGCAACATGGACTTCGTACGGCAAAAGGTTATCACCATCTGTATTGTATCAAGCCTCTGATTAGCTTGTATAAATATCTGGCAGGGAAGTAAGCTCCCCTTGTCCAGCAAAAGTCATTAGAATGATAAAAATGCAGGGTTGTGTAACATTGTTCTAACACCCGAGATCCATCACCATTACACAAGACTGCAACCCCACCCCTACCCCCCAAGGCAGGCCACAAGGGAACTGTTTTGAAAAATGGCCTTGAAAGAAGAAGAGAGGTCACCACAAATCTGACGTGGGGACCATATTTACCCTTGGGTTCCATTAATTAAAATACATGTAGATAAAATACCAACAACCCTCTGGCTCTCCACCATGGCCCCACTTGCCTGAAGAGAAGCTCAGAAGTCATCTTTGAAACTGTTTAAGTTGATACCTATTGTGACTCTATCAGAGCCACTCTCTTCCAGGGAGCCAGAAAGTAGTAAATACTGTCAGTGTTTCAACTTGTTTTCCACATATATTTTTTTCCTTGTTAGGAAACGTTAAGTACAAATAAGACATCATGAGCTGCTTCTAATACTTTCGACATCCTTCAAATTCTAAGATTTCACCAAGCTGCATCTGTTAGCTCATATTTTTCATTTGAATACTCAAATATTCTTCAATTCAAGCAATGTTTACGGTCCCGTACTTTTGCATAACATTTCTGGGGAAGTTCTTCATCTGTTGGCTCATCATTTTCTGGACTTCCAATATTCTATCCGTTTTTTCACGTTTATCTCCTCTTCCTTCCTTTGGAGCTTGGTAGAAATGTCTGAAGCTTTTGTTCCCTACCACTGTCTGTGCTTTATGCACGCTTGTGTCTCTTCCTTTGCCCTTCTAATTAAGAATCAATTGCAAAAAAAAAAAAAAAAATGAATTGCATTTTATTTCTCTTGCGACAATATTTCTTTATCTTGCATAGTCTTTCTTTCTTCCAGTTTCCCAGCCCAGTATGTCCTCATGTCAGTCTGTAGTCTATCCCCTTGTTGTTTTCTTTAAAGATTTTATTAATTTATTCATGAGAGACACAGAGAGAGGGGCAGAGACACAGGTAGAGAGAGAAGCAGGCTCCACACAGGGAGCCCAATGCAGGACTCGATCCCGGGACCCCAAGATCACGCCCTGAGCCAAAGGCAGTCACTCAACTACTGAGCCACCCGGGTGCCCCTAGTTTATCCCCTTGTATCTCATCTTCATTTCATTGTGCTTTCGAGGATCTTGTTCTATTTTTCATAGGGAATTCTTGTACTTTATCTGTATCTTACATTCTATATTTTACTATATATAAATACTATATATATTTACATATAAATACATATTTTACTATATATATAAATAAATATATATATAAATACAGATAAAGTATCTGATCAAATAAAGTATTATTTGAAAACCAGGGGATGCCTGGGTGGCTTAGCAGTTGAGCATCTGCCTTCGGCTCAGCATCTTGGGATCCCAGGATCGAGTCCCGCATCATGCTCCCTGCATGGAGCCTGCTTCTCCCTCTGCCTGTGTCTCTGCCCCTCTCTCTGTGTCTCTCATGAATAAATAAATAATTTTTTTTTAAAGCAGAAGCTTTTCAAAGAAGCTGGAGGGAGAGGTTCTATCAGACAGCACAAGTAAAATAGATAGAACCTCATCCCAGGAGGAAAAATTACTATAAGCCAAGAGCAGGCCCATTGAAATAGTCTGTGAACCCAAAAACTGCAACAACAACTTGAAGATTTAGAAGAATACATAACTTAATACCAAGAGAGGAAGAAAGTAGTACAGTGCAGTGGGGATTGCATCACTAGGATTTAGGAAGTCACAGCCTCTATGAGAACAAGAATGGAAAGCCATGGAAAGAGAACAGGCTAAGAGGGAAACAGAGAAGTGTAGCACGGAGGATTTTATGAGAAAATTATGAAGGAAACACAAAACACAAGGAAAGACTTAAAAATCTACATTGTGGTAGTGAGATAAAATGTCAAAAATTCTAACTGATAAATTTAGTGCAAACTTTAATGTACAAGGCTGCTGACTAGTCTTACTTATAACTATAGAAATACAATTCCAAATAAATACTTCCAAACCAAATTCAAATAATACTCGAAGAATCTTTCTCCCTTATTCAATAAGGCTTATTACTCAAAGACAAAAATTGGTTAAAATTAGTAAATCCTTTGCTGTACTACAACATTGTAACTGTCCCAATTAAAAGAAAGTGATAACCCAAGATGCTAAAAGCACATTCAATAAAACTGATTTCTGCTATTTTAATAAAAAATTATGAATAAGACACCCCATTAATACAATTGTCTATTTCAAAGCAACACTATAAATCATGCTTAACTGTGAAACACCAGCTAATATCCTAATGAGATAAGAAGTGAATCTGTGATTCTATGTATTTTCACTATTATTTAAAATCCTTTTGAAATTCCCAGCCAAGGCAAAAAGACAGAAAACCAGAATAAATATTACACTTCTTAAAGATTTTTGCTGCTTCTTAAAAAATCAAAATTAGAAACAAGGAACAAACTGAAAATTCCATTCATCAAGCTTATCAAATAAAGTACTGAGGTCTTTATAAAAATCTTTTACACATCTCTAAGGAAAAATAAAGAAAAATAACAGAAATATAGGTGAGTGTTTTAACCAAAGAAAGCAAAGACAAAAAAATTCTATTTGTCAGAAAATGTACAGAACATTTAACTTCACTAACCAAAATAATGTATAACAGTAATACTACTTTTTCACTTCCCAAATAGCCAAAGACCTTCTTAATTAAAATTTGGTAATATTTATGGGGAAACAGATCTTCCTATTAGGGATGCAATGTGGACTGGTAATATTTGGAGTAATTGTGACAAGAGCCTTAAAAATTTCACACAATTTGAACTAAAATTCTACATCTAAAAATATCTTAAGGAAATAACTATGGATACATAGAAAAAAATAATTAAAAGGATACATAACCCAGAATAAAATGTAATATAAGAAAATGGAAACAGTATAAAATTCCAATAATATATATTGGTTAAAGAAATTACAGAGCAATCATGAAATATCATTACTATGATATTGCTGCATAATAATAAATTTTAAAAGTAACCAAATGTGACGATTTCATTACATTAGTGCACATGTATGTGTTCACATACTGCATGTGTGGGCATGTATGTATTAGTACGGCTGACAGTATATACATCAAAATGTTGACTATCTCCTGATAATGTATTTAGGGAGTTTTATTGACTTCTATATTGTAATTTTATATCATTTCTAAATTTTCCACTTTCTCCTCTCTATTCTTCCCCTAGGAAAGTCATGTGAACTCAGAACTTTGAGTCTCACCTATAGATAATGACCATTAAATCTATGTCAAATCAAACACTTTAACTCTCAAAATGAAGTTCCCTTGACCCAGCGAATACCTTTGCCTGTGTTCCATAGAACTTTCAAACTCAACATATCCTCTCCATGAACAAATTAGGGTTCCTTTCTCCTGTTTTCAAGATACATCAAATGTGGCACCAGTGTCTATCCCATTGTACAAGTCTACATCCAGGAGCTATTATGATGACTCCTCTCTGATCTATCACCTTTAGTAATCCATCCAGACTCATACCTTTATACTTCTGAATTATCTACCTACCTTGAAATCCTATATATCTAGCCTTGGTTCAGGTACTACTGTCTGGGTTATTGAAAAGCAAGAGTTCTTTCAGGTGTCTCTAGCTGAAGTTGCTCTTCTTTCAAACTCATTTTTGGACCTATCCTCAAAGCTATTATTCTGAAATAGTAATCCAATCATGTTTTAAAGCTTCCATTATTTTCCCTCTATCTATAAAGTTTAAATTTCTTTACATGTCCTTAGACTAATCAGTCCTATACTTCCAACCACATCCCCTGGCACACTCATCTCCTGTGTACTTCCTATGTTCCTCTCACACTATGTTCTCACCACACGGATCTATGTAAAGGTTTTGGAACATCCATTCTTTCCTTGTGTTTGCAATACTTGAAAGTTCTTTAAGATTTTATTTATTTATTCATGATGGACACAGAGAGAGAGAGAGAGAGAGGCAGAGACATAGGCAGAAGGAGAAGTAGGCTCCATGCAGGAAGCCCGATGCGGGACTCAATTCCAGGACCTGAGGATCACACCCTGAGCCAAAGGCAGACACTCAAGTGCTGAGCCACCCAGGCATCCCAATACCTGAAAGTTCTTAACAAATCTTTCTCATCTCCTAATATGTCTATCTTAACTATTTTTTTAAAGATTTTATTTATTTATTTATTCATGGGAGGGTGGGGGGAGAAGGAGAGACACAGACAGAGGAGAAGCAGGCTCCATGCAGGGAGCCCGATGTAGGACTTGATCCCCGGATTCCAGGATTACACCCTAGGTCGAAGGCAGGGGCTATACCGCCGAGCCAACCAGGGATCCCCTCTATCTTAACTCTTATCGACCTTTCAAAATCTAGATCAAGGTTCACCTTGTCTTTGAAACTTTCCCAAATTCTTCTGCTGTGTAGAAAATATTAAGTCCAACTCAACGATTCCACAACATTCCATTACACTAACCCCATCATAATTGTAGTTAACTTATCTGACTATATCCCCAAGCTAAACAAAAGATACTCTATGGCAGGGATTAATTCTTATATTTTCACCTTGTTGATGATAAAAAAATAACTATGAAACAAGTGGATGAAAGAATCAATAAACGTGTGCTTTAGTTTTCACTAGTTATATGTTCAACATGAAGAATAAACTAATACGTTCTAAGCCAAACACTATTCTCACAGTAAATCCTTTTCTGCAGTTTGTGAAATGAAAACTCTTATAAATGTTATATCTAAACTTATTTCACCAAATCTGTATGAAGCCTATATTACATATGAGGCCTGTGCTAGGGTTTTTACTTATACTACTTGATGATACAACAGAACCATTAACTAAAAACCAAACCAAAACTAAAACAATGACAAAAGTAACCTGGGAAGAATATTCTACAGTACCTAAGTTTTCCTATTTACATTATAATACAAAATAGATCATATTTAGGTATTTTTGTATGTCTCATTTAAGTATTTACTCAGACTTCACAGACTGCAATTCTAACATAAAAAAAAAAAAAATCTTGGCTCAAATAACATTAGGCTATTTGTTACAGTCTAGCCAAATTACAGAAGAACCAGAGGGTCAAAAAAGAGCTTAAGCTTCAGATTTATGGTCACAGAGTTTTTCCACCCACATACATGCTTTCATTATTAAAACATGGACACAAATCGTTATCAAATGGACCCAAAGGGACAGTACATCAAATTGGGAAATGGTGTGCACAGGAGTTGATGAGTAGCAGACTAAATTCAGACTGTAAAAACAAGGATAAATAGGCAAAAGACCAAGCAAACTTCCCATAATGCTGAATTCCACTATTCATTCTATAGACACACAAAGAATAAAGAAAATCTGAATAGCGAAGAGCATAGTCATCAGAATCCAAATAAAAATGAAAAAGAGCTAAATGACATGTCACTTTAGGCAAATTGTTAATTTGCTACAAAGATAAAATCAAACCCAACTTTACTATTAATTTCATTATGAATAAATGCATAAAGTGATTTCAGCTGACATGTTAAATGCCTATGCAAGTGACCAAGTAAGAGCCTTTAAAGTCAAAGATAATATGGAACTTATTCATGTTCTTCACATTAAGGAGGGCAAAGGAGAAAAAATAAAATGATCTCAAATGATATTTGGACATCAGTTTATAATTTTACAAATGACTGAGGAAAAAATATAGCAGCAATTACTTAATAACACAGTTATTAAAAACCAGTGGGCAAAATCGTGTTTGAAACATTCTCACTAAATTCAGGAAGAAGACAAGAATGCCCCATCACTTCTATGGGAGAAGTCCAGCTAATCTAATGAGGCAGGAAAGAGATCTAAGTATAATTTAAAAAAATTATTCCTATTTCAAAAAAAATCAAATTGGAAGGAAATATTGAGAGATGTTGAGAGTGATGCATGAGAATATTTTAACTACAAAATTATGTAGTAACAGCTGACCAATAATCCTTGAAAATTGAACTGTGGTAGATCTACATGGCAAAATACATTTAAAAGGTAATTTTAGGTACCATACGGGAAAATTTTCATTAAAATAAAATAAATTAAATCAGATTATAAATTAGAAACTGCAGCTTTACTGCATATTTACATAATTATATATGCATTTACACATATACATAAAAAGAGAGATAAAACTATAATAGTTACTATATTTTCCTATTTTATCTAATATTATTAATGGGGACATGACTCCTATAAAAAAGGAAAGAAACAAAAATTATTTTTTAGAGAAACACATGCAAACGGAAGTTAGCAAAGACTTTGGTTACCCCCAAAATTAAAGGTATCTGCACAGTTTCAAGATAAAAATTCAGAAATGATGTTTTAACCACACTTGGCTGGCAATAAAAATTGGATATTAACTGTATTAGCTTAAAGAAAGTAGGAAATTTATTAGAAACGTATAGAAATATCTCTTCAAATCCAAGAGCAGAGAGAAATACTGAGGCCCAAGAGGGCTAGAACCAGGGGAAACCTGGGTGGCATAGTTGGTTCATTGTCTGACTCTTGGTTTAGCTCGGGTCAGGTCATGATGTCAAAGCCTAGAGTTGAGTCAGAGTCCATGCTCAGCAGGGAACCTGTTTGAGATTCTCTCTCACTCCCCCTCTGCTCCTCCTACTCATGTTCTCTCTCTCTCTAAAATAATAAAGTTTTTGTTGTTTTGTTTTGTTTTGTTTTATAAAGGGGAGGAACTGGAACCGGGAACATTCAAGCTGCAGAAACCAGTGGCTACTCCTCCAACCTTCCATCTGTGTCCTTCTAGGGCCATGTTGTATCTTGTCTCGGTTTTTATCAACACATCTTCATTCTCTCCTTACATTGATAGAATTCCTCTGGTTTTCTGTGCACAGTCTTAACTTTATATTCCCCACCTACTGGTCCCCCCACCCCAAAAAACCTACTTTCTTGGAGCATTTTTATGCCCTACTTCAAATTCTCGAGAGAAAGAATATAAATGATCCATCTCAACCTCTGAATTGCCCCTCTCAATCCAAACAGAAAGGGGCAGCCTCTCTAGGTGGGCAAAGGACTCAGGACGGGTACGATTCTCTGAGAAAATGACTGGTAATGGACTCAGACTATAGAAGAAATGAGCTACAAAGAAAAGAGAGAATTGAATGCTATGCTTGGACTTATCCAGTAGAAAAACTGTTTTGAAACAGTTTATCAGAGTAAACTGTTCTTCCAGAAAAGCAGCAAATGCCAGGGAACAGCGTAGATTTTTGGGAGAATTCAACTGTAAAAAATTTCCTCAGAAAGCAGAAAAATCTTATTTATGAATCAAAGCTGTCAGGAAAGAAATGATGTCTTCTTACAAGGTATATTAATAGCATCTATGAAGAAAAAATTTATCAGGAGCTTAGACAATATAAAGGGCACAGATAACCTAACCACTACATTGCAAGTATTTTGGCTTCAGGAAAAACCTAACTTTTCAAAAGGCCAGATATACTTCAAATCAAATGTACTGACACATGGAAATTCAAATGAGGTCAAGGTTGAGGGGAGATTTTAAGTTCGTGAACCTACTGTGTATTTTATTTGTTATAGTTATCTTAAATTTATCAAAAAACACATTTAATTGGGATATTTATTAGCGTTCCAAATAAATGACACTTTGTTTTGCTTTTCTTTTTTTTGTCTGTTTTGTTTTGTATTTTGGCTTGTATAAATGACCACATCAATTACTATTCTAGAGCAAGACTCTGTATTTCATATATTTAAAAACAACAAGCCTGAAATTAAACCCCAAACGATTTAATGTTGAATAAATTAGAAGACCTATTATACATATCCTTAAATCATCTATCAGTGACTCTAGTAATGTACACATTTGTAATTACTCAAAAATGTTGACTTTTAAAACTACTTTGAGAGTAATATAGTCTGGTGGATTAACCTATTCTTATAATTTAATTACATGCTTGCACTTTCCACAGTGACAGTGTTCCCTAACTACGCACTAGATACATAAATAAATCTAGTTCATTGCCTAAGGTATTTAAAGAAAGATTTTTCCAAGCATTGATGATCATGGAGCTGATTGCTAAAGCGAGGGTTCTTTTTACCTGAAGAAACAACTAGAATAGTCATAAGGAGATTTTCTTTTTGTTTTGTGATATGGGATGGCATACAAAAAAAAGAAAAAAACAGAATGTGATGATGCAGGGGAACACTGTGTATCCCAGATTAAGAGAAACTCAATTTAGTTTTGGAAGACCAAGTTTGGTATGGAGGTTTGGCATATACATGTATAAACTTAAGTTTGGGCCATATAATTTGAGAGAGGGACTAGATGTACCTAGGACAAAAGAAATGAATTCTGTTGAGTCATATCTGTAGTTTAATCAGGAGTGTGAAGTTGAGTACTGACTATGGATTAGAGAAAGCTAAGAATACAGGAACTAGATAAATGAAGAGGACAGAAGCAGGTATGTTGCAAATAGAAGATGATCTTTCACTGCCTCAGTGCCTTGGTCTCTGCAATGGCTGGTAGACATATCTGTTAAGGCATATGAGGTGAGAGATGCAAGCCAGTGAAAATATATTACATAAAAGTGGCTCAGGAAAGTCAATTCCCTGGACTAAATGGGGGTCAAGGGGGTGGGGGATAAGGGTGATGACTTGGGACTAGTAGATGTTTAGAGAGTGTCCAAATGACAATCTCCAAATATTCACTCCTCCTGGTCCTGCATCTGCTCCATGTGGCCATCTGCTTGGTCATCCCCAGACCTAGTCCCCATGATGGCTGCCCTTTCTGCCTCAGGTCTTTGCAATGAATTTCGACGATAAGGATGTATCAGAGGGCCCTGCACCTACCAGATCTCCAGACAAGATAGCACAGGGTAGTACTACCTGGTGGTTAAGAATTTAGATGCTGGCTCAGACTGCCAGGTTGTGGATCCCAGTACCTTGACTTACCAGCAGCATAACTTCGGTCAAATTACTTGTATTCTCCGTGTCTCAGTTTCCTCATCTGTACTTGGGGATAATTCTAACCTATTGGGGGAGATTTTGCTCTTGCAAGGATTTAATGAATTCATCTGGGGGAAAGGGCTTAGAGTGGTACCTGACAAGCAGCAATTACTCATCATCATTATCATGATTAGTAAAAGAAATTGCTAGCGTGTTGCTGGAATATGTCAAATAGATAAGCCAGACAATAAAACCAGCATTTTGTTCAAAGCTGTGAATGAAAACAAATAATCCTGTTTGTGGAGGCTGAGAACATAGGTCAGGGGATTTAGGAAAACTAAGACTTTATAACCAATGATGATACAGCCCCACCAGAGGCAGGAAGGAGGTGATAAATGCCCTGGACAGAAAAACAGGAAAATAACTGCTTGACCTTTGCTGTTATGAGGATGACGTTGGAAGATTGGTTAAAGGACAGTGTGGACCTGATGTGGAGAGGGAATGCAAATTCACAATTCAGATGCCTGGAGAGTCCCTTCTTTTTTTTTTTTTTTTTTTTTTTTTTTTTTTTAAAGATTTTATTTATTTATTTATTCATGATAGTCACACAAAGAGAGAGAGAGGCAGAGACACAGGCAGAGGGAGAAGCAGGCTCCATGCAGGGAGCCTGACGTGGGATTCGATCCCGGGTCTCCAGGATCACGCCCTGGGCCAAAGGCAGGCGCCAAACCGCTGCGCCACCCAGGGATCCCCTGGAGAGTCCCTTCTGAACTCACTGCATGCAGTTCTCCACAGAGATGCTGTGGAGCCTGTCCCCTTGACCAGATTTGGGGGTGTAGGTGGGGGTGCAGGTAGCGATTCATACCTGCCTGAGATTCTACTCAACACTTTATATTGTTCCCTTAGGAAAATGGTCTGAGAGGTGAATTTGCTAAAATTATTATACTTTCAAAAGTCAGGCACCTCCTAAACAGTCCTTTGAGAAGATGTCATATGCATCCTTTCGTTAGAGTTTGAAATCAGATAAGCACAACAGTATCCTTGATATACTAAAATTTAAAATGCTAAATATATGAAGATATGTCTTTTCCAGAACTCCAAGGTTATAATAAACATCACTTTTTTTATCCTGGAGCATATATAAAATCAAATAAGATGTGACCTTTGTCCTCATCAAGCAGAAGGGAGACAAACATCCCATCCCCTCCAGAACAAGTGCTATGATGGATTTACTACACTGTTTCCCTATAATTTCCTTATTTAATCAGATATGTCCCTATAGTGTTCCTCCGCATTTGGGCAACATGTCAGATCGATGAATATGGATTACTCTCCAATCCCTGCAAAGTTGTCTATTGCTAGGACTGCAACAATCTCTGTCTATAAATCCTGATAGTAGGTCTTATGCCTTGAAACTGTAGGAGAAAAAGGAAATTTTGAAAGAATAAAAGTAATAAAAAATAAAGAAAAAGCAGGTGCCTGGGTGGCTCAGTCAGTTAAGCATCTGCCTTCAGCTCAGGTCAGGAGCCTGCATTTCCCTTTCCTCCCGGCTCATGCTCTCTCTATGTCTGTCTGTCTGTCTCTCTCTCAAATAAATAAATAAAACATTTAAAAGAAAGGAAAGAAAGAAAAGGAAAGGAAAGGGAAGGGAAGGGAAGGGAAGGGAAGGGAAGGGAAGGGAAGAGAAGAGAAGAGAAGAGAAGAGAAGAGAAGAGAAGAGAAGAGAAGAGAAGAGAAGAGAAGAGAAGAGAAGAGAAAAGAAAAAAGAAAAGAAAAGGAAAAGAAAAGAAAAGAAAAGAAAAGAAAAGAAAAAAGAAAAGAAAGAAAGAAACCAATGAGCCATTGGTGCTTCCTGGATTTGTGGGCTACCAGATGTGGTCAGAGGGCAAGCTTTGGTGCCTGGAGACCACTCTACCCACTTGCAGAGGAGGTGACAGTGACAGAGAATCGATGCCTTCCACAGAGCAGCTCTGAACAGTGACAGGTGAGAGTAGGTCTGTAAATGCCATAGATCCTCCTCAGTTGTGGTTACTCTACGGCTGGAACTCCATGCTGCCCCCTACCCCACACCCCTGGGGGAGTTTAGCTCTAGTTACCTTTCTTATTGTTGGTTCCTATCTCATGTTCCTAAAGTTTAGTAGGATCACCTCCCAAACAAGCAACTTGCTCTTGAACCCTCATCTTAGGTTCTTCTGCTTCTGGTGCCCCCAAAACTGTGACATTGGCCATGCCTCTGGCTTGCTTCTTCTCCATTAAGTAGGCACAGAGGCAACTGAAAGCTTCTGCCCAAGTAAATTTCCAACCAGTGTGTAAGATGCTAGTCTCGTCTCTTCTTTACTGAGTTGCTGGAAAGGAAAGTATTCCATGAGGGGCAGAGAGATCTGCTTTCAGCCTGAACCCTGCTCTCCCCAGGATCCCAATGCCTGTTCTGCTTCTCCGTCTCTGTTTACCTCTCACTCCTCAATCCTTTAGTGTTAGAGACTAGAGCTGGGTGCTAGGCATGGGGGTGAGGGCCAGTTGATTTTGTAGGAACTCTTCTGCACTGTGAACTCTGAGTGAATATAGCATTCTCAGTTATTGATGGCTCTCTTAAAAATGTGGAATGCTCAGTGTTCTTTTGTTTTGTTGAAGATTTTATTTATTTATTTGAGAGTGAGAAAGAGAGAGAGAAAGAGAGAGCATGAGTGGGGGAGAGGGGCAGAGAGAGTAGACTCTCTGCTGAGTAGGGAGCCAGATATGGGGCTCAGTCCCAAGACCCCAATTCCAGGATCCCGAGATCATGACCCAAGCTGAAGTCAGATGTTTAACTGACTGAGCCACCCAGGTGTTCCTCGATGTTTAAGCCATGGGTCCTGGTGCCAAATCTGAGACAAGAGAGTCCCACATAACTTCTGCTGCAGGTGAGTATTTACAATACAGATTTTGAGGCCACCTGGGTGGCTCAGTGGTTGAGCATCTGCCTTCAGCTCAGGTCGTGATCCCAGGGCCTGGGAGTGAGTTCCACACCAGGCTCCCCACAGGGAGCCTGCTTCTCCCTCTGCCTGTGTCTCTGCGTGTCTCTCATGAATAAATAAAATCTTTAAAATAAAATAAAATGCAGATTTTTACTACTGACTAGATTAAAAAAAGCCTAAATTTTGGTATCTTTATTGCTAGAAAATTCCAACAAAATAACTGCCTGAAATCATTACTTTTGAAGCAACATTTAAAAGCCAAGCATGCATATTTTGAAGGAAATCGTGACTAAAAAGAGAGCAATCTTGGCTAGAAAGATGTGAAAAATGTGAAAAACATAAACAAAAATTGCTTAACTTCTTTCAAAGTGAATTTCAGATTCATCTGGAAAGGTAAAGCCTATAAAATAGGATTAAAATGACAAGGCTTGCAGATATGACTCAACTGGTGTAGGTCAAAATATGTGAGCCAAGCTGAAAGAAATGCCAGGATCAAAATACACCATCAAACAACACATCTGAATGTGCCTGAACATTCTCATCAACAACAGCAGGCAAACAGACTGTCTTTTACTGCACAGGACCAAAAAAAAAAAAAAAAACACACAATAAAAAAAAACGAAGCTTGAGAGTTAGAGAATTAATTGAGGAAAATGGGTCCTTTGAGGCAACCATTTCATTTACATGTGATAACATTACAGGGTTAGAGCCCTTCTTCCCTGAGAATGTTCTTTGATGAGAATTACCAGCCTGAGTGAGAGACACTGACAGGGCAGTGGGTGAGCATCCCTCTCGGTGTGTGACAAGACAGAGGAGGGCCACATTCTCCAGACCTCTCAGCAAGGTGATGGAGTCTGTTTCGCCCACCATCTGTGGCCTCACCACCCTGCTCTGCAGCACATCATGGCCAGCTGTCTAGTGACAGTGTCCCCTCCTCAGTGAATAACTAGCTTGCCAAGCCATGGGAAAAAAAAGAAAAGCCACTATCTTCTGTGTGCAGAGTTGTACATGAATCTGGATTCTCAAGATCCAGTGTGGCACTAGGAGAGTGAGTAACAGGTCTGGAGGGCCAGTGCTTTCAACTCAGTAGATTCACCTAAGAGACTCAATGCTACAGCATTTGGCATCTGATGAAGAAAAGACTAGAATTGTATCATTTCAATTTCTTGATAATAAAAGTGCCATTTTATTTCTTTTTTTTTTTCTAGTTTCTGTGTGGAGTATCAGCCATCACTTACCCCCCAGCCCCGCTACGTCACCATTTCTCACTCTTCTCCTGGGGAAGAAGGTTTTCCCCAGCCGCTCCTTTTCTCCTTCTCTTTAGCCTTTGGCTGCCAGGAAAGAGCTCTCTCAGTTTTACAAAGGCGAGCTCCCATGGGCCTAGAACTGTCTGTTCCTGGAGAGGCAAGTCCATTTAATTTAAGATTCAATATCAGAAAGCTATACACCTAAGCCACAATCTCCATGAGCAGGAGACAAGGGCATGTTTGATTCTCCACCTGTCTTTGTACGTTGTTTTATAATCCAATTGATCTAGAACTCGGGAGAGGTGAAGAAAGGTATAATTTACTGAGCCCTCCCATACCATAGCCAGATTGTTTCTAAATTTTGCCTACTCCAAGTAATGCTGGGATGAATGTCCTTTTACAGGAATCTTTGAGTATGTCTTAAGTTAATCGTTTGTAAGAAATTCCTTGGATTGGTGGTAATTACTTTGTTTAAGATTTTCTTACTTTGAAGTCTGTAAACATATTGACAATTTATCATATTGCTCTTGAAATATGCTCTGAAGTTTTAAATATATAGATGTATCATGAATGTTCTACATTGAGAAGATATTGAAGACACAAGCAAGAAGGATAAAGACTTGGTGGAAGGTCTTCTTTGGCTGAGGGAAGAGACCCTCACTCTAATACGCACAAGGAAGTATGGGTGCACATGAGTTTAGAGGTGGAGCTGATGGAAACTTGAAAAAGTTCATATCTGAGAAAATTTAAGTGTATATATCTTAACCACATACATACATTTTAAATATCACCTTTGAAATTTTTTTAAAAACTAAATCTAAGAAATAGTGAAAGGGATTATAAGGGAAAGGAAGGGAATTGAGTGAGAAAAATTTGAGAGGGAGACAAACCACGAGAGACTCCTAACTCTAGGAAACAAACAAAGGGTTGCAGAAGGGGAGGTGAGCGGGGGGGGGGGGGGGGGGATGGGGTAGCTGGGTGATGGGCACTGAGGAGGGGACTTGATTGGATGAGCACTGCATGTTATACTGTATGTTGGCAAATTGAATTTAAATTTAAAAAATGTAAAAACAAAAAAAAACACAAAAAACCTACATTTTTGCATTAGCAGCCAATATATCCTAACCAGTGTTGTGGGATGGGCAATACACAATGAAGGCTATTCGTAGTGGTTCCCCAGGAATGAAGGAAATAGTGCATCGAACACACGTATCTATCTACCTACCTATCTATAATATATTTTATATATTCTAGTAGCAACTTACAACTGGAAAAATATCCAACTTGGACCTTCCTTATTCAGCGACTGAGTAAATTCACCAAGTTAACTAGCTTTACTTAGTAAATGGTTCAATCATGGAATAGGTCCTGCAAAGAACTTTCTTCAACATGTTTCTCTCTACTAATATTGCAGAAAGTTATTTTTTTCCCTTAATTTTGCATTACATCTATTCACATCTAGAAACAAAGTAGCTAGCACTATTACGACATACATAGTAATGAGACTCTATCCTCAAGTGGGTAGCTTTCACATTTCCTGCACCTCTGAAAGAAATATATGCTCTGATTTGAAAAAAAAAATCTTTATTGCTTAACTATTTCTACAAATAAACAGCAACTGCTTGATGACCTCATGAGGACAGAGGGCAAAGACGATGCGTACTTTAAAAATTGTCTTATGAAGATTGATAAGAAAACACACCTTAATGTGTTGCAGATTTCACCTTCTGACCACTATCATTCATTTCAAGTGAAGCACTGTGACAACACCCAAAGCACATCATCAGCTCTCCCAGAGTTTTCCCCATCCACAACTGGCCTCCAAACCAGAGCAGGTTACCGTATGTAAGCAGAGTCTATGCCAGAAATCCATTCTTCATATGGTCTGGGGAGCTTTAGAGAACAGTCTCAAAAATCAGGGAAAGGCAGACACAATACAGAACAGGAAATTCCTTGTAATGTAGATGTCTCTTGACCTGACAGCTTACTCTAGAAAAGCCAAGGAAGCTACCATGTTTTTCTGAGAAATGTTAACCTGGGTTCATTAAATAAATGATAAAACACTGATTTTATTTTGTAGGATGCATTTTTCCCATCACGTTCGGTATACTATTTGATTTGGAAGTGGATGCCACATTATTTAGAAGCTTCTGGTTTCTGGGAAACTAACACAAGACGGTTTTGTTGCCAAAATGTAAATGGATTGCTCTGGAACTTTGATAGTTTTTACTACAAGAAGTGTAATCTAGCACAAGGATGAAAATGTTTCAGTCAGGCAAGGCCTGACTCTTCTAGCTTGAGCTGAGTCAGGCCAGTGCCATTTGCAGAAGAAATGAAGTGGGATTTCTACAATTTCCCTGGTTAGACTCATGCTCTTCCAGGCACACCGGTATGGCAAAGGCTGCTTAACCTCTTCAAGGATGGGCATGAGCCCAAGCTGTCCCGAAAGAGATCTACACAGAAGTAATTTTTTCTTTTTCTTTTCTGTGGGAAGTGCTTTAATTCTTTAATATTTTATCTAATGTTTTATTTCAATTTGCCAGCATATAGTATAACACTCAGTGCTCATCCCATCAAACGTACATAAAAATATTATGTGGATTGCCACAGAGTCTCCTTAATAATGGTACTATCTTTGCCCTGTGCTCCTCCCCGGGGTCTGGCATAAGGCCCTGATAGTAGGAGCTCCAACAGCTATCTTAAACCACTGAGGTGACCTATAGATGGTGGAGCAGAAAGAAGAGACTCTGGATCCCTGAAAACATCACAGACCTATGATATTAGAATTTTCTTACAATTTTCAAAACAATTTGAGACAGAAATAAATGTTTATTGTGTTCAAGCCAGTGGCACTTTAGATTTTTCAATTACATCCAGCTAAACCTACTTTTAGCTAATTCACTGGTTTATAAGGAAGCTCAGAAGGTAAACTAGAAAGGATTACACCATTTCAGGGTCCACCCATGATTGGTGTGTTAGACCATGGAGTAGCAGTCAAGGACCAGGAAAGGAAATCCCATGAGCCAAGTGCGGACTCTGATGAACTGAGACAAATCCCACCCAGAATTGCTACATATTCCAATTAGTCAAGAGTAAGACAAAAAGATTTTTTTTGAATGCTATCTTCCGATTTTAAAATATCTGTTAGAATTAGAAAATAAATTGTATGGAAGGGGTGAGGGAGGAAAAAAGGAAATATATATATACACACACACACATATATCCAAATGAATGCATCCATTGAATGAAAAGGCCTAAAAGCCACTATTTAGGTCTTCTGGGCTTGAGTGTTTGGCTTTATGTCTTTTTTAAAAAAAGATTTATTTATTCATGAGAGAGAGAGAGAGAGAGGCAGAGACACAGGAGGAGGGAGAAGCAGGCTCCATGCTGGGAGCCTGATGTGGGACTCGATCCCGGGACTCCAGGATTGCGCCCTGGGCCAAAGGCAGGCGCTAGACCACTGAGCCACCCAGGGATCCCCAGGCTTTATGGCTTACGTAACACTTTTGCAATTCTAGAAATGGAATCCACCACTTCTCCCTAGATTTTGATATAACCCAAGACATGGAGGTAACATGGTAAAATGTGGGTGAGGATAGGAAATGGCAGGGAGGGGAGGAAAAAGATGACAAGTCGGAGGACTGGATTGACTGTGACATTTACTTAGTTTTGTGATGAGCATTTAGTTATCCAACTTCTTCTAGAATCTGATGCTGCTCCTGTAAAACTTGACTCTGCACAACGGATTCTGTAAAATCCTAACATGAAAGCACTTGGTGCATTATAAACCACTTTACAAATTAAAGGTATATTTGATCAAGAATGAATATATTTAATAATTCCATGGCCACTATGAAGAGAGAGCCTCTCTGAGCACATTTGTGCCAGGAGGACCTGGTAGGGGGCAGGGGATGGGAGAGCCTTTCCTATCCTTTGACCATGGAAGTGAACTAGAACAGAACAGTCCAACCTCTCTCTGTGTCTAGGCATTCAGGTCTTAGACCAAGAGTTCTCATGCTACATTTCAACCAAACATAACGTACCACTGGCAGCCAATAATGATAACAGAAGCAATAGGTGTACATTTGTTAAATAAACCTGTAATAATATAATACAATGCCCTATGTTCTGGGAAAAACAAAACTAACACATGCAAGTGGTAGATTCAGAAGACATTTGGATTCAATATTTGAGATTTGCTCTCTCTTCTTCAAATATGGAATTCTGGTACCATTTTTGCCTGGGAAATATACATCAGGTCTGGATCTACTTTATGCACCTAGGACTCATTCAATTCACACTTCTAAAGTTTGGATGGGATTACAAAACAAGTTCCAAGCGCAAAAGGAGAACTGCTTAAAAGTTTAAGAAACACCAAAGAGGAAACATTTCCAGAGCTACATTTAGGAATAGAGCTTTTCAGCACTGGGAAAAAAAAAAAAAAACTTAGCTTCTGCATCCATGAGCAACTCTTGACATCTAAATCACGTTCTGAGTTTGGGACAGCTGAATCCACTGCAGACTGTATGACTCCCCTCAACCTTTCCCTCTAGGAAAGGAAAACTCAAACCTTCCCTATTCCTTCAGCATTTGGGCCATCAGGAAGACTGCTGCAAAATGCACAAAGGCTATTATTGGTCTATTGTTTGGAAACAAAATGGCCCTAATTTCCTTTATCAGGCTTTTAGTCTAGTGTCATCTCACACATCTCCAGATTTTATTAGAAAACTTACAAGCAGATTCTTTCTTCCCAAAAGGCTGAGGGAGTAGATCTGTCTCCTGGTAAAAGTGTGAACGTATACCAATGCAGACATATAGCAATGATGCTCTTTCCCTAAAGCTGCTGCCCATCTATTCCCAGTCTTCTGGCCATCTAGAGCTCGAATTTTTTGGTGAGACAGCACATTCCCCGGGAGAGGATCATATTTCTGGAACTCTGGAACAATGGAGGAAGCAGAGATTTTTTTCAAAGGAAGTTTCGTGCTGTTTGTTTAATAGATATTTAACAAAAGTTAAGTAGGAACAAGGGGCTCTGATTTTCTTACACCTTGAAATGCTGAAGAGGTGGGGAGTCTTGCGTTCACATTGGGGCCAATCCAAATACATAGTTTAGGAAAGGCAATTTATAAACACCCAGTGGGGAGAAAAACTAAGAAGAAAGGTAAGGGAAGAGTCATTCCTTGGAAAGGATAATCTGAAGAGCTCTCTGTTTATTTTGTAAAAGGTTTTCCTGTAACTAAGTTCAAGGCGCTAAATCTTCCTTCCATTCTACTGACTGTGTTTCTGGAAGGATCTGTGCGCTAACCACAGATTCACTGCTTTAGTCCTTGCATGCTGTGATAAGTGCTCGGGGATGATGTCTAAAAGGAAAAGATCTACGATGCAGTTGACCATTGAAATAAAATGTGGTAAGTGTGCACACATATATACCTCCCATCAAGCTGTACAATTCTGATGCCAAATTAAAAAAAATGAAGCCCACTGTTATCCTCTTTGTTTAGTCAATCACATATGCTGAAAGCTAACAGCAAATTGCATGCTTGGTAAAGAAAATTCTACATCTTGAGATTTCTACGTAAGAAGAATAAGGGGTCTGGATGTGAGGGGTAGCTATGAACTTGCAAGCACGCATGTAGGTCTACATTAATGTGTTTATGTATTTGTCTGCCTGTGTTTGTGTCCATGTATAGTTGTGTGGACGTTCAGTTTCAAGCGGAAAAGGCTTGAAAAACTAATTTTTCTGGGGAAAGTAATTAACCTCAAAAACGTTCCTGTGATGTTCAGTTTCCCAGCTCACAGTCTGTTCTAATAATACCGTTCTGCACACACGTGGGAATCTGACAAACTGTCTCATTTCCATGATGAAACGTATCAAGTTTCATATCCAAACCCAAACGACACAGCTTACCATTTTCAAACTAATTCCGCATTGAAATAGGCTTGCCTGATCCCCACGCAGACATCCATAGTCAAACCTCCACTCATGTCATTTTTAAACATCACTCCTCTTCTATCCATTTTCTCCCAATACCATATTTTAATTATACCTAAGAATGCTCATCAGAGGTCTGGAAAAGGTACAGTAAAGATATGTTAAGTTTCCAGGTTAGCCAGGGACTGAGTCCAGCTGCACCTTCACATACCCCGATCCAAATGAGAAAAGAAAAATAAAATCAAGCGGAAGTTCAGCAAACACCAACTTTTGAGAAGTCTCGGCCTGCTAGATTACAAATGGATCCAGACGGAAGAACAGCACTGGGAAACCTTGTTGGCAATTTCACTTTCCAAGACAGGATGTAGTACTTGGAAGGAAAAAGCTGAAGACAGAGCAGGTCTTGAGGCGAGCCATGTGTACTCGATTCATTACCCATTTAACTGTTTTGGATCAACGTACTCAGAGGCCCCACGCAAACCTGGCCAATCCAAACAGAGGAGCTGGTATATGACAAGTTTTTCCCTGATGCAGCAGGGCTCTTCTCAGATGGAGTGGGTGGTGACATCAGGAATGAGGCCAGCCCTAAGATCTCCTGAGTCCTTGGTGTGGGACCAACAGAGAAACTGGATCTGCAGAACTGAACCCTGCCTGGTGAAACTACTTCAATTAAAGGGGAACATCTTTAAGGAGTTACTTCATCTCCTAAATGCAAAGGTTTTGCAAACTTCATAGAGAACGAAAAAAGCACAAAGGAAATGAAAAATCAACTGATAAAATGAGAGATATTATCACCATGAACAAATTTAGAAAGTGAGTGAAACACCAAGAGAAACTACTTGCCTCATCCTTAAAAGTGGGAGGGTTAATACCACTAAGATGCAAAGAGCATTTGCAAATCAATAAGAAAAAGAATCACCTTCGAACAAAAAATAGATAATCCCAAACATTTTAATGAATATTCAAAAAAGAAGAGTTATATATGGCCAATAATTATGAAAAAAACGTTCGGCCTCACTAATAAGGAAATGCAATTCAAAATAGGATTCTATTTTTCACATATAAAGTGGGGTGGTGGCGGGGGACAGATTGTTTAAATGATACTAGCCTATGTTGGCTGCATCCTAGGTACTAATCCAGGCCCTACACACAGAAGTGCAATTTGGTACCAATCTTCTGCAGGGCAACCTGGCACATGTACCAAAAGCCATAAGAAATGGGCATGCTCTTTGATTCAATAATAGCTGCCACTTTAGAAATTTGCATTGAGGAAATTATTAAACATATGAGCAAAAATTTAGTCAAACAGTGCTGTTTAAAACAGCCTAAATATATAATAATAGATATTTACATGATAAAAATAAATTTATATTCTATAGTGGAATACTATGTGACTTTGAAAATGGATAAAGCAAGAGTCTATTTCTTATTATGGAAAGAAAACTGAAAATACGGTGGAATAGAAAGTCAAGTGACAAAAGAGAATGTACAATATAATCCTTTTTTGGGCAAACACTTTCCGCAAGCACAAAACATACCTTTCCTCTAAACAACTGCAAAAAGTCAAGAAAGGTGTGTATCACAATACTACAGTGTACTTATAGGAATTTTGTCTGATTATTTTATTTTCTAAAACAACCACTTATTATTGGCAAAAATAAAATGTATTCCAATATTTTCTGTATTGAAATCAAAATCCTGGTTGCTTTCACTTGAAATATGTGAAAATTAATTAAAAATTAATAGTAGGTAATAAATACATAAGAATTGATTTCAAAGGGATATGAAAAAGGGAGAATTTGCATTGCCAGATATTTACATATATTGTCAAGTCATAATAATTAAATCACTTTTGCAAAGCTTAAAAATAATAGGTAAGACAAATTAATAGGCAGCCAGAAGATCAAATACCCATAAGCATTTAGTGTATGATAAAAGTGGCATTCAACTAAATTGGAAAGGATGGATAGCTTTCAAGCGAATGATACTAGGACAACTTGTCAACTATTTACTA
Organism: Canis lupus baileyi; assembly: GCF_048164855.1. Lineage (NCBI taxonomy): Eukaryota > Metazoa > Chordata > Mammalia > Carnivora > Canidae > Canis > Canis lupus. The sequence goes on from NC_132847.1 coordinate 67,349,931, forward strand.
AAAAGTAAAATTAGATATTGCCACACCACATGCTAAAATAAGTTCCAGGTGGATTAAACTGTTAAATGGGAAGCCATTTCTCCAATTTGGGAAATGAAAAGTCCATTCTAAGAAGATAAGCAAATTTAGGATCTTAAGGACAATGTTTAGAAGATTTGAATAAAGTTTACATCATCCATCTAACGACACTGCAATAAACAAAAGTAAAAGGCAGTGACCTGGAAAAACATTTGCAACACATACAAAAAGGAGTTACCGGTCTTACTATATAAAGAGCTTTCACAAATCATTAAGAAAAGAAAAAAAAAAAAAAACTAACACGTACTAGCAGTGCAAAATAGGCAAAAATGATGACCAGGTAGTTATTAAAGGGAAAATACAAATGCCCAATAAATGTACTGGAAAATGTTCATCCACAATAAAACTAAAAATGTGAATTTGCTGAAATGATACCTGTAGATAACTATGACACTGGCAGATATTTAGAATAACTGTTCAATAACAGTAAGGCAGCCTTACTGCTGTGATACTCTACTGGTGGGAATGTAAATTTAATAACCCTCCAAGGGAGACTTGGGCAATATGTTTCAAGAAGTTTACAAATGTTCATAGTCTCTAAATCAGGAAGCTCTATAGAATTTCTTCCTAAGGAAGTAGTCAAAAGGGCGCACAAGTATGCGTGGTTTGCCGTAACTTAGTTAATAAAGACCCTAAATGTCCAATAATAGGTGACAGGTGAAATAAATTGCAGTGTACGGATTCAGTGGAATAGTATGCACCTGCTGTAGATCTCGAACACCTATATTAGATATAATAATATACTTGCGTAGATCATTTTTGATACAACAAATGAAAACCGCAGGCTACAAACCAGCGCGCTACCGCTTTGTGAAACCTATGCCCAAACGTGCCACGGTGGTTCTTTTAGGGGGAGGGCTGGGGTTACAGGGTTTTCCCTTCCTTTCTTCCTTTCTCTTTCATTCATTCTACCAACACCGGCTTGCCGGTGCGGTGCGTGTCAGACAGCTCTGCGTGTTCCAAATGTTCTTCGACATTGGAGTCTGCATGACTTGGTAATCAGAAGAGAAAAAAAAAAAAAGTGATATTGTGCAAAAGTCCATCCTCTAAAAACCGACCTCCTCTTCCAGATGCTAACCCAAAATCCTATGGAGGTCCCAGACTCAGAAGAGGAAAGGCGTGCAGGGAGAGGCGCACCGGAGGCGCAAAGCCAGGAGGAAGGACCCGAGGAGCGAGGAGCTGGCCGTGCGGCTGCTCTGACCTGACCTTCCGAGGCGCTGCGTAAAACGCACTCACCTGTCCCAGCCCCCGGCGCGGTGTGCCTCCGGCAGCGGGGCGCGAACCGCACCCCCGGGACCCCTTCGGAAGAGGGGAAGGGGCCTGCCCTCCGCTGGGCCCCCTCCCCGGCCCCCCAACCACGGGAAGGAGGGGACGGCTCTGCGTCCGCGCGCCCCGGGACTGGCCGGGGGCGCCCGGGCGGGAGGCGGGAGGCGCGGGGCGGGGGGCGGGGGGGTCCCCTTACCGCCGCTTGCTGGAAGGCGCCCTTGGTGTAGGTGCCGCCGCCGCGGTAGGCGATGGCCGGGATCTCGCGGCGGAGCAGCGCGCACTTGTGCTGGTGCGCGCGGCGGTGGGAGATGTAGTCGACGCGCGGCACCACGTTGTTCTTGGACGAGAAGGTCACGATGGCCACGCGCGTGGCCGTGGGCACCACGGGGAAGTCGGACAGCAGCTTGCGGACGAACCGGAGCTCGCTGAGGAAGTTGGCCTGGCCCACGCTGGACGACTCGTCCACCAGGAAGACGAGCTCCAGGCGCCCGCTGAGCTCCCGCAGCCGCCGCACGCGCCGCCGGAACGCCTGGCCCAGCCGCTCCACTCGGCGGCCCGCCGCGTCCTCGGCCGGCGCGGGCTGCACCGACAGGCGCCCCGGCGCCCCGGGCGCGGCCTCGGGGAACAGGCGGAAGCTGAAGTTGCGCGACGGGGACAGCTGCTGAAAGGTGGCCCAGCCCGAAACGAGCGCCAGACCCCAGCAACAAAAGGCCAGGCGCGGCCACATCGCGCTGGGGCCGGAGCGGCGGGCCCGGGAGCCCGCGGGGCGCGGGGGGCGCGCGGGGGGCGCGGGGGGCGCGCGGGGCGGCCGGAGCCTGGGCGCTGGGGTCCCGGCCCCGGGGACGCGGGCGGCGGGCGGCGGCTCGGGGGCTCGCGGGCTCGCGGGGCTCCCCGGCGGGGCTCTCCTCCGCCCTCTCTGCCCGAAGCCTATAAAATGTTGGAAGGAAAGGGGGCAGTCAGGAAAGATCTCCCGCGTGGAGATCCCTCCCTCGCCCTCTTCCTCCTCTCCGTCTGTCCCTCGCGCTCCCCTCTGCTCTCTCCTTCCTCTATCTCTGCCTCTATCTCTCTCCTCCCCCTCTCCCTCTCCCTCTCCCTCTCCCTCTCCGCCCGGGATCAAGCCAAAGCCTCGGAGATTCCATGACACCAGAACCCCGCGTCTGTCAGCCTGTCAACATTCCCGCAGCAAGCGCACCAGCGCCGAAGCCCTGATTGATCCCATATGTCTGGCAGGAGCTGCAGAGGAATTCGCTGGAGATGGATCCAGATACCGAGAGTGCCACAGTAATTGGAAACACTTTGTAGAGGAAAACACACACAGGCTGGCCAGCCAGGGGAAAGCATCCTTTGAAAGCCGCTTGCTCACCTTTTTGGGTCTCCTTTTCGGTGCCCCACAACCCTCTCCACATGCATGTTTATTTGCCTTTCCAGGTGGGGATTTCTGATGCGTGCTGTGTGGTGAGTGTGTAGACTCTGGAGGGCCCCCTCAGGCCACACCACGCGGGGATTGCAGCTACCCCTCCCGCAGCATCGCACGGGGATTTGTCCTGCTGCTTCACCCCTGCGTTCAATTCTTTTGTTCGTTTGCTCCTTCATTCATTCAACAAATAGCTTTGAGCACCTATTATGTGCCAGGACACCAGGAGTATAATGAGGAGCAGAAATCCGCATGGATCTTGTCCCCAGGGAACTTACAGGGTAACAAGTGAGATGGTCTATTAGCCGGATACTCCACCGAGGGTATGTAGAATTCTAGCCCTCAATACCAAGCCCTGTAAAGGGGATCTTAGATAGCCAGACTTGACCTTGAGGAGGTCAGGGAAACCTCTAAGGACATCTGTGCTGGAATCTGAAGAATGAATAGAGGTCCTCTTTCCCCAGTCCCCTCTCATGTCTGTTTCAACAGGCAAGACCCAGAGAGGTCTACTTCCTTGACTTTGAGTGGTACCTGGCACACAGCTGCTGTGAAACATAAGTTGCCACCTGGGTGTGGTTTTTCCAAAGCAAGACCCCAAAAGTAAGGGCACACTTTGCATTAGAGGCCGGGCCCTTGGTTAAAACATTAACCATTAAAACACTCTAGCTAGCAGTCAGGGGTCTTGTGTAGAAAGGCCCCCGCAGTTACATAAACCACCTAAACCAAGTTATCTCCCATCCTTGGAATCAGTTTCTGCATCTGTTTCATGATGGAATTCAGTGATCTTAAAATCTCCTCTATCTCTAGTATCAGAAGATCTAATGCCATCTAAATTTAATGGAATTCCTTCACTGAGAGATATCACCGTGTATTGGTTGAAATGTGAGGGTTCTGGAGTCAGTTTGGGATGAAATCTCATTCACTAGTTGTATGACCTTGACATCAGTTAGCATATCTGGAAAATGGAGTAATTATAATAATAACAGTCTGGTAGGGTGATTGTGAGGACTTAATCATAAAAACCTAAAGTTCTTAGGACAGTGCTTAGAATATGGTGAGTCCTCTATAAATGCTGATTCTATTATCACCACCTTTAATCATGAATGTTCTTCAAATTCTTATTTTCCCAACAGTATTTATTGGCCATCGATCATATGCCAGAATGTTCGATACTAGGTTTTAAAGTTGAATAAGACTCAGATCCAGTCCTCCAGAAGTTCAAAGGATATCAGAAGACAATATAATTGGCAAACACTGACAAAGCAGTAAGACGACTGCAGGAATGGAGAATGGGGAACAGGAAGGAGAAAGGTCAAAATCCTCCTGGGGAATGAATGAGCAAGACCTCATTTGAGCTGAGACTTTAAAAAAAAAAAAAAAAGTTTTTCCAAATTGTATCTACTCTGTGTTATTTCAAACACATCATTAAGAGCTAACATTTCAGGACTTGGATGTGCCAGGCACCATGGCAACTACTATGTGAGCTAGCTCATGTGCTGTCCACAAAACTCCAGGGAGGTAGACAATTGCTCTAGGACTGTTTGGTTGCAAGCAATAGGCACCCAGCTTCTCCTCGTTTAAACAAAAGGGGATTTTTTGGCTCATAGAGCTAAACTGGGGAAAGGCTAGGGGTGGAGCTGGTCTCAAAAAGGCTTGGAAAGGAAATCAAGAACTACCTAGGTCTTCCATTTTTCTCTCTTCTCTCTTATGCTTCTCTTTGCATGCTACACTTGGTCTCTGTCTTCACACTTAGGATCTGAGAAGGAAAGACTCTTCTCCTTAAGTTTGAAAAGTTATTAAGATAACAACCACCATGGCCTTAAAGAAGGACTCCACTAGAGCAGCCATGAGTTATATGCCCGTCCCTTAGCCCACTCTGTGATTGAAGGGATGGGCCATCATTAATTGTCCTAGCTGGGCTCATATGCCCACTGTGACAGAGACTCCTAGTCACCTACCCACTATATCGGTCTCATATTCTTCAAGTAATAGAGCTCCTGAGTTTTAGCTGGGCATACAGTGTTGATATATAAATATATATATAAATGTATATGGCCTACATATCCCAGCCACCCAGGCAGCTGAATGTGGCCATATGACTAGGTTCTAGGCAATGATAAACATATATATAGTGGTTTTGTGTGGCAGTTTCCAGAAAATCTCTTTAAGAGGTAACTGCTATCTTTTATCTGTTGTCTCTTCCTTCCACCCCATCTTTCTACCTAGAACATGACTATGGTTGCAGAACTCTGGTAGCCATCTTGGACCATCTTGGACCGTGAGAATAATAGTTGTATTCTGAGATCCCTGGGTGGCTCAGTGGTTTAGCGCATGCCTTCAGCCCAGGGCGTGGTCCTGGAGTCCCGGGATTGAGTCCCACGTCGGGCTCCTTGCGGGGAGCCTGCTTCTCCCTCTGCCTCTCTCTCTCTCTCTCTCTCTCTCTCTGGGTCTCTCATGAATAAATAAATAAAATCTTTTAAAAAAAAATAGTTGCATTCTAGCAATGGGTGAGTAACAAGCTGGAAGGGGCCTAACTTCCTGCAGACTTTATGGAGCAGAACCACCATTTTCATCTCAGATTTCCCGTCTACCCACTTTGACGTTGACTCTTCTGTCACATTCAGCTGAACTTGATCCCGACTAATAAACCCAAACCTGTAGCCGGAGGCTATGTTTCATTGCCTTACAAGAGTGCTGTGGCAGAAAAAAAGAACATAATGAATTGCTCATGGGCTCCTACAGTTGTCCCCGAAGGTGACACCCCTCACTTCTGCTCCATTTCATTGGCCATCTCTAATTCCAAAGGGAATGGGGACATACAATCCTACCATGTTCCCAGTAAGCAAAAAGCTAGAAAGATTTGATGAACAGAACAAATAATTACCAGATTGAGTCGCATGACAATGAGAAGACAGTTGAATTCACAATGCGAAGGAGAGGGGGAAATGGGGTGTGGGAAGCAAAGGAATGCTAAAAGCCTGGAAAGCTTAGCCTACTCTAAAATTTAGGAGGTTCTTACAGGAAAGAGTTATAAATCAGTTTCTGCAAGGGCTTTCTGATCTTTAGTTTGGGACAGTGAGTGTACCTGATGCTGCTTTATTTACATATAACCATTATGTGCATTATGGAACAGTGCCTGATTCTAACAGGGGATTTAACTGAGCAGCCATGGAGATTAGGTTATAGTCTTCTTTTCCACCTTTTTCATCCCAGCTCATCTCGGAATCTATGCCTCTTTGCATTGAAAACCACTGGGTTATATCAAAATACAGTTATTAAATTTTTTTTTAAAACTAAATGTGTCATAGGGGTGCCTGGGTGGCTCAGGTTGTGATCTCTGGGTCATGAATTCAGCCCTGTGTGGGGTTCCATACTGGGTGTGGAACCTGCTTAGGATTCTCTCTCTCCCCTTCTCCCTCTGCCCCTCCCCAACCCCTGCTCACACTCACACGCACTCTCAAAAAAAGAAAACAAAAAACAACAAAAACTAAATGTGTCATATAGGAATATGCATACTTCTTCATGATCACATTAAATGACATCACCTATCAACTGTTCCAGAAAATGCCTTATTTTCAAAGCAGTGAAGGCGGCGGGATTTTCAGGTATTTGGCATGGGTCTAGGCACATTTAAAGCTCCCTGGATAATCCTGACAAATGCCCTCAGGGTGAGCACATAAGCCAATGTGGCATCGTGTAGTTGCAATGAACTGAATGAGCCGGACTACGTTCATCGTCCTCACGGTAAGAGAGCGAGGGGCCACAGAGAACATTGTTAAGACTGCAGCTCCAATTTTGGCACTACTCTTCCGAGCTCCCTAGTGCATTTTACTCTCTAGTCTAAAGCAGTGGTTCTTAGTGAGAGTTGGCTTTGCAGGGAACATTGGGCAAAATTTGGAAATATTTAGGGGGAGAGCAGCGTTACTAGTATCTAGCGTACAGGCCAGAAATGCAACTAAACATCCTAGAAGGTACCAGACAGCCCCCACAACAAAGAATCATTCACACCGACATGTCCATAGCACCAAGGTTCAGAAACCCTGGCTTACACCACAAGAATTAACAGGCACAGAAAACGATAAACTTTCACTAGATCCAAAAACTAAGGTTGAGAAGCAACCAACAGGTACTGAAATGATAACTGGAGTTAAGCTCAGGGGAAAGAAAGAAACAAACAAACTATCCTGGCTTCATTCCACGAAATAAGGACTTCTGTGAAAAAACCTGGGTGGATGCAGTCGGGGGAGGGGGATGCATTGTATTTTTCTCACCACCTGCATGTTGACTCAGAGTACCAGAGTTTGATTGGCCAGAGACTGAATTTCCATCCCTTTCTATTGAGACCTGTGCTAGCAGACACCCACCCTGCAGTCTAGCCATCTTTCCACGTAAAATCAGGTGCTATAAAAAGATAGGACGCATGTGTGTTTGGGGAAACGTGGAGAGGGGGCCAAGGAGGAGAGCAGAGGCATACCGGCAAAGATCCTTCTGAGACATCAAGCATTAAGTCAGGTAAATGGAAGTGGAGCAGGAAATTTTTCAGATTCCATGTGTGTTGGGAATGGTGTCTTGTTTTAAAATCTGTTACAGTGTTAGCTAATCACAGGACAGGCATTAATGACAGGAGGAAGATGCCCCCTTGTGACTGTTGTCTACAAGAGTATCTTTTTGTTGTGAATTTAACAGAGATAGTCTCCTACATCCAGAGGCTGGAAAAATAAACCACCCGGTATGTTTCTTTAAGTGGAATTACCTGAAGATGGAGTTTAGGATAGAAAAGCCCTAGCAGTAGACATTGCGAACAATTAGAAAGCAATATGGGCAAATAAATGTTGTAAATCTGGTTACAACACTAGATACAGCTTTAAAACATTTTCAATGCACTTTATTTTATGTGTTTTAGCTCACTTAATCCTGCCATGAACCCGAGAGGGCTATCATGGTCACTCTGTTTCTGTAGGTGAAGCAATAGATCTATAAAGTGCTCAGAATCCGGAAATATAAACGGTTTATTGCCATCATCTTTCAACGCGTGGAGTGTTCAACATGTTGTGCTTTGGTAGCAATGCAATCTTGCGGTGAGTTGGTGCACTAATGTACTGTTGGTGTCAATCTCTGCATTCCTATCTGTGATGTACTGCCCTCAGATAATTTAGTATCTGATTTCCACAGGATAAACCTGAGCCTTTTACGAACCCCCGAGGAAAGAATCAAAGGAGTTCTGATCTGGTGGTCTACTCCACACAACTCCATCAGCCGATGCAGTTCTGGAAATTATCCAACGAGTCCCTTCTCTCTCTGGCTCACCAGGGTGATGTGCCAGCCTGTTGGAAGCACTCCTGGCACCCCGCCCCAAGTCTGTCATATGCGGGCACTAATTGGTCATTTTACATGATGAAATTCATCTCTCCAGACATCTGGCTTCAAAGAAAATGGTCCCAAGACATGTCCTTTCCATAGGTCACATCACACCGTCACCTTTGCCTTGTGTTTGGGTGGCCCAAGTCCAGTGCAAGTTGTCTTGATTGTCTCCTGACCCAACATGGCATCTACTATTTGTTGGCCTCCCTATTCAAATGAAAAGTAGCTTAGTCTCAAAACAGTCTTGGGAAAAGCAGGTGTTCTTATCTAGGAGATCCGAGCACCAGGACCAGGAAATGTGCCAGAAGCCCATTTCCAAACAACAGTTGGGCTTATCCTTGGCTAAGCTTTTCAGGATTTGCATCTTGAACAGGTGAAAGGCACATGTGTTGAGAATCTTACATGTGGTACTGCCAGACACCCGAAGCTTCTAGAATGCTCTGTTAGGCTGACTTTCTTCAGGCTGGCCATTACATTCACAGTGACCATTTCCTTTACTTCTTCAGGAATAGTCATCCACAAAGGAGAGGGCCCCACACATTGCCTGTATCCTTGATACTATCTTTAGATTCAGAGACAGGACCAGCCCTTGTGTGCACTCAGAGGTAGCAGCTTCATGTGCTCATCCTTCATCATCCTCAATCTATAAAAAATAAAATAGTTTCATCTATGTTTCTAGATCTTACAACTGAGGTCAAGGCTTGAACCAAACTCTGTGATCTCCAACATAATCCTAGAGGTTGCCCTGCTAATAACAAATAGCAATCACGGTAAAAGTTTTAAAAAGGCATCTCTTTTCCTTCTCCCACCAGTGTGGGAAATACAAAAGGATCAGTAAAGGTAACTAATTTCCTATTGACAAAGTTTACCTCCACCACTCTCATTTGGAGGCAGCTCAAACTATGGTTACATTATACATTTTATTTTTAAGATTATCACACAGTAAAATTGACTTCACATGTGTTACTGTTCACGAATTCAGACACCTCTAACGGATTCATATAACTACAATCTCAATCAGTATATGGAACAGATCCATTTGCTCCAGAAAACTCCCTCTGTAGTTATACCCTCTCTTGACCCCAACCCCCAAGCAAACCACTTATCTGTTCTGTATCACTATGGTTTTGTCTTTTTTTGAGGATCATATAAATGAATCACACAGTACATATTTTTTGGAGATTTTTTTTCACATAGCGTAATAACTTTGAGGTTCTTCTGAGTTTATGTACAGGTTTTGTGTCAGCTTAAGATTTCATTTATTTAGGCTAAATATCCAAGGATGGAATTACTAAGTCATACAGTAAAAGTATATTTAATGTTATAAGAAACTGCCAAAATGTTTTCAGAGTGATACATGGGCCATTTCTTGTTCATGATAGAAAGAAATGTGTGAGACTAGTAGTGGCTATGTCTCCCATCCACATTTGGTATTGTGTGTGTTGGTGGGCAGGTCTATATTGCATATATATCACCATTCAAATAGGTTTGTAGTGGTATCTCATCATGGCTTTTTTTTTTAATAATAAATTTATTTTTTATTGGTGTTCAATTTGCCAACATACAGAATAACACCCAGTGCTCATCCCGTCAAGTGCCCGCCTCAGTGCCCGTCACCCATTCACCCCCACTCCCCGCCCCCCTCCCCTTCCACCACCCCTAGTTCGTTTCCCAGAGTTAGGGGTCTTCATATTCTGTCTCCCTTTCTGATATTTCCTACTCATCATGGCTTTAATTTACATTTCCAAATGCTTAATCATATTGAACATCTTACTCTTTCTTCGTTCCCGAAGTTTCAAGTTTCTATCTGTCTGTAGAACTTCTTTTATAAACTTTCATAGAGCAGATCTGCTGGCACAAATCCCTTAGTTATCTTTCATCTGAAAATGTGTTTATTTCACCCTAATTCCTGAAGGCTATTTTGCTGGAGATGTGTAGTATATCTATAGATACAAATCATATAAAGATCTATAAATATATAAATAATAGGCAGATCAATAGATATATCCTCATATATATAATTATAGAATTATGTATAATTGTAAATTGATAGTCCCCCCCCCCTCCTTTTTCTATTATTCCTAGTCTTTCTATTGGGCTCATTTAGTACATTTTAAATTTCAGTTCTTACATATTTCAGTTCTCAAATTTTCATTTGATTCTTCTTCATATCTTCTATTTGCTGGAGTAATCTATTTTTTCCATTTGTTTCAAGAGTACTTGTTTCAAGAGTGTTTATAATTGTTGAGACATCTGTAAGATACCTTCTTCAAAGTCTTTGTGATATAATTTCAATTATATAATCCTAATATCTGCCATATTTTCCCATGCACGTTGTGAATTCTTTTTTTATATGGTGAGTAATTTTAATTGCATCCTGAATATTTTTAAATATGTGATGAGATTCTGGGTCTTGTTTAATTCCCAAAGAAAGTGTAGATGTTTTCGTTTTTGTTGGCAGTTAACCTGAGAAGTTTCAGGTCACAAGATCCAAAGAGCTTTTTGTGGGTGTTAGTTTCAATGTTAGCTCAGATTTCAAAGTTTTTGCAATGCTATTGGACTTCTCCCATGTGTGAGCTCCCTAGTGGTCAATCTGGAACCTGGGTGGTGTTCAGTTCCTAATCAAGATCAAATCCATGCATGAGCAGCCAGTAGGACCCCAAGCCCTTTGTTTCCCATGACCTACCTAGTATATTCCTATTTTTCTGGAGCTCCCCTTTTCAGTCCTCTATCCCAAAAGCTGAAAATTTAGTTACTCTGCTTTCCTGCATGCTTCTGGGACTACGTTTGCATTTGGACCAAATGGCAGGAGCACAGATTTTGGCACATCCTCCTGGATTTACAACTCTGCTAATAAGAGAGAACGGTTCTTGTTCTTCTTCCAAGATTTGGCTCCTGCAAATTCTGGTTGGTTTGCAACCTCTGCAATCCTTGCAGCTGCCAAGAGATCGCCTGAGGTTTGGGAAGTATGAAAGCAGAGAGAGGAAAAACAAGCATGCTCTCTCTATATATATATATCTCTCTCTCTCTCTGCACCAATGTCTGCCTACTTCGGGGTTTCATACTGCTGCATTCAACCCTGAAGAATCCTGGAAGGCAAGAAAATGGTAAACTCATTGCTAGCCTTTTGAATTCCAGTCTTCTTCCCCAAGTCCCCTGCTACTATTAACTTTTCTGAGTCCTCAAATAGTGGCCCCATGCCTCCTGTACAGACTTTATAGTCATATTCAGTGGAAGAGAAAGGGTGGAGTAAACTTATTCCATCTTGAGCAGAATTGGAATTATTACTTTATATTTTGAATAATTATTTTCTTCCATTACTCTTCCAGGATTATTAGTTCATTTAAAGTTTTATATCTTTTCTTAAGAAAGTTAACTTAAGTTAAAGTTAATTAACATTTTCTTAGGAAATTGTCCTTAATTAAAATGTAAATTTAAAAATTTATTAACAGATTTAAGTAGCATACATTTCCAATTATTATATTCTGGTCTACTTATATGGCATCATTTAGTTTCTTTACAATAATAGACATGGCTCATTTTACTTATTTTCTCTTGATTATTTGCACGAACATTTTATCTATTGTTCCTTTCAGAGACCCAACACTTGTACTTTTTGTTTTCTGATACATTAGCTTCTGCTTTTACCCTGAACAGTTTCTTTTGTAGTTCTTTGAGTCTTCTGTTCATTTATTTTGACTTATTCTGTTTTTTAAATAGAGCTCTTAGAGATACTACTTTCCACTGAGTCTAGCTTTAGCTAAATCTTACGTGTGTGCATGATTATTTTCCAAACACCCTATAATTGGACGTTTATCTCCTCTTTGGCCCAGAAATTATTGAAGTGAGTGATTTATTTTATTTTTATGTTATCATTTTAACTCCAAGTGTTTGTATATTTTGTTAACCTATCTTAAAATTAATCCCCAAGTTTATTTCATTGAGGCCAGAGAACAGGTCTGTTCTTACTGAAATCTTCTATGGCCTCGTATAGGTCCTAGGAGTAAAACATAACATTAGGTCTTGAGAAAAATAAGCATTTTTATTTGTAAGATATAGATTCTTCTCTTATAAATAAATTTTATTGTACATATTATCTAAAGGCTCTATATCCCTATTCACTTTAATCTGTCCCATCTGTTCAAGACTGAAAGTATGTTAAACTCTGGTACAGTCATTTTTTGACAATTTAACCTTGTATTTTTAGCTTTGCTTTATATTTTTGTGATATGTTGTTTTATGCATAAATGGTCAGAATGGTTATATATTCTCTGTGAATAAAGATACACTCATTAACAAGGTGATTTCAAACTTAGCAACATAAAATTAGTCTTTGTTCATTTATCATATTTATTTTTTTTAAGATTTTATTTATTTATTCTTGAGAAACACAGAGAGAGGGGCAGAGACACAGGCAGAGGGAGAAGCAGGCTCCATGCAGGGAGCCCGAAGCAGGACTCAATCCCGGGACCCTAGGATCACAACCTGAGCCAAAGGCAGATGCTCAACCACTGAGCCACCCAGGCATCCCTAGTATATTTATTTTGAACTTTACTATGTCTGGATGGCACCTCAGCTTTATTATAATTATTACTATGATTGTTATTATCGATATCACTATTTTCAAGTTGCTTGCTATTACCTTACCTCAGTCTTTTTTATCCCTTCTTTAAGTCTGTCTCTCTTCAATATGCTTTAGGAGGGTATTAGATTTCTGATGAACTTAAGAGATAAATATATATTAAATCTTAAGAGAGAAGAATATGCAGATGAACATTTATAAGATTTTAGGGTAAGAAAGCATGTTTTAAACATGCAAACAAAAGACAAAGCCACGAAGAGAAACATTAATTGATTTGACCACATAGCAATTAACACTTTTATTCATCATAAAATATCATTAAACAAGTTAGAAGGAGAAAAGATTAGCAAATGGCAGAAAAAAATCTTGTTATCCTTACATATAGAGCACCCTTGTAAGTCTACATTAGCAAAGACAAGTGAAAATATGGACAAAGGGCAATGGAAAAGAAATTCACGAAAGAATAAATTCAGATGGACGTCAAGCATATGAAAAACCATCCAACCACATTTTTAATTGTGAAACTAGGCATTATAATAAAAACAAGAAACTTTTTTCTTTGCATTTCATGTTGGCAAAAATCACCGAATATATATCCAGCCCCAGACTGGCTAAGGCTGAGTAGCGGACACAAAGCCGTGTGCTTCTATTCTTCCATTACCTCATCGAAGTTAAACCTCACTAATTTACCTTAGCATTCTTTGCTGCTGGCCCCAAATGTGGTCTTACAGTCCTTCTCATAATGGAGTTCCAAGTCACCACTACTAATTAATTGATGCTGGAATCTATCTGCCATCCCTAAAATCTGATAAAAGTGGGTCTCTAAAAATGCTCAATATATCCTGCTAAATTGGGAGGGGGGAGGCAAGAAACACACTTGTGTAATGTGAAAGAAAAATATACACACAGAATAAAGAACAATGCAAGGAAATATATAAATATGTAATAATGTTTATCTTAAGGTAGAGCAATTGCTATCAATGGTTATTTCATTCGTTGTATTTTAAACTACAGACTATACCTTTGTATCTACATCCAGATAGTGTTGAGGAGGTCATATAGAGGATACGACTGCCGGTTGACCTTGAGCAGGACCCAGGCAATGGGAGGCTGCCCAATACCTCCCCTGTCCTTGGCATGTATCTTTGCCCACCATTCCCCCCAGCATCTTAAAGAAAGCAGCCTTGAGAGAGCAATGTGTTGTTGAGACCATCTGGATGGTATATCTGACTAAACTCAGTTAAAAATCCTCCATATAGGGGATCCCTGGGTGGCACCGCGGTTTGGCACCTGCCTTTGGCCCAGGGCGTGGTCCTGGAGTCCCGGGATCGAGTCCCGTGGCGGGCTCTGGGCATGGAGCCTGCTTCTGTCTCTGCCTCTCTCTCTCTCTCTTTCTATGTCTATCATGAATAAATAAACAAAATCTTTTTAAAAAGTCCTCCATAAGGGTATTATGCTGAGTGAAGTAAGTCAATCGGAGGACAAACAGTGTATGTTCTCATTCATTTGGGGAATATAAATAATAGTGAAAGGGAATATAAGGGAAGGGGAAGAAATGTGTGGGAAATATCAGAAAGGGAGGCAGAACATAAAGACTCCTAACTCTGGGAAACGAACTAGGGGTGGTGGAAGGAGGGGAAGGCGGGGGGTGGGGGTGAATGGGTGATGGGCACTGAGGGGGGCACTTGACGGGATGAGCACTGGGTGTTATTCTGTATGTTGGTAAATTGAACACCAATAAAAAATAAATTTATTAAAAAAAATGTCCTCCATACAGGGCACCTGGGTGGCTCAGTGGTTGAGCATCTGCTTTCAGCTCAGGTCATGCTCCTGGCATCCTGGGATTGAGTCCTGAAGTGGCTCCCTGTAGGGAGCTTGCTTCTCCCTCTGCCTAAGTCTCTGCCTCTCTGTGTGTGTCTCTCATGAATAAATAAATAAAATATTTTAAAAAATCCTGTATATAAACTTTTGAGATTCTGGTAAGTGGGTGTGGAGGTCTACTGATCTTTCCGCTGACAAGTCTTGTATATAAATTCCCTCGCTTTATTAAACCTACCATCTATCCATCTGGAGTGGTCTTCCTCTTTCTTTGAGCTCCCTCCACTCTCCATGTATAGGGGCAAGCTTCAGATGACTCTTGGGAAACTTTCAAGTCTGAGAACCAACAATATAGATATGATGAAACATGTATTAGTGGTATCCTATGGTTAAGTAATTTAATACTGCAAACCTTCCAAAATGTCCATGTCTCATATAAAAATTTTTTTTCAAATTCTGGCTTTGTATGTAGTGGTTTCTGACAATCTACTGTGTATAAGCCACTCTGAAACTTAATGGCTTAAAACAGTTATTATCTTTTATGATTCTGTCAGTTAATTGGGATCGGTTGACTGGGACTCATCTGGTTCTCATGTGATTCCAATTACACAGAGGCTGTGGCTGGATTTACCTAGAGAATCAACCGAACAAGACGTCCAAGCTGGCTTCTTCACTCACATGTCTGAAACTCAGTGCATCTCCATGTAGTTCTCTCTCCAAAAGAATAGCCCAGACCTTTGACATGGAAGCTCACAGCTTCAGCAGGCAGGAAGCAGAACCGCTGGATCTGTTAAGCGTGATGACTAGAGATGGCATGGCATTGCTTCTGCCATAGGCTAATGGTCAAGCAGATAGAAAGCCTATCTAGAGTCAAGAGGGTGGAGAAATAGACTCTACTTCTTGATTGGGAAGTAGTGAGATCACACTGCAGAAGATCATGTGGAATGAAAATTACTATATTGTGGACGTCGTCGGAAAATACACTCTGCCAATGAGTATTAGAAGCAAACTTATCACTTTTAAGGATCTCTTACTTGTTCTTCAACTTGCCAGTCTCATACCTAAGGATTCTAATCCTTCAAAGATCTTAAGGAAGGACTCAATCCTTTGATGGGTCTTAAGCTGATACAAAGTCTAAAAAAAAAAAAAAAAAAAAGGAACTTTTATTTGCAGTAGCTTAACTTATCCCTTGTGGAATGTGATTTGATCTAAGACTTACAATGTTTGCAAACTTGAACAGTTTAAAATGAAATAACATACTCCACTAACTTCTGTTCATCCTGTTAATCTGTGCCTTGTTTTCTTCTAGCCAGATGTTTCTTATACTTCATTTGCCTAACAATATTCAGATTCGGAAACGATTCTAGCATGAAAACGATGCACCAAACATACCCACATTTATTTTCCATATCCCTGGCTCTTTCTTGATCTGTCTTGCATTTTTCAACATCCTTAATTTCTATTAAACCCAGATGGAATCTATGTTTGCCAGGAAAGAAAGAAAACCAAACACGTGCCAATATTTTATACTCTTCCAGGCTATATGGAAAAGGTCTGAAGATACATTATGCTCTTTAAAATCATGCACACCAGGCTTTTAGTTGAAGAAGGTGTGGTAGGCAACTTCTGAAATGGCCCCTAATGATCCCTGTCTCCTAATATCCATGCCCTTTTGTAATTCTTTACCTTTGAATATAGGTTGGACTTAATGACTTCCTTCCAACAAATAAAATATGGTAAAGGCATTGGGATGTTACTGTCAAGATTAGGTTACAAAGGACGCTGTTTTCCATTTTGTTCACTCTCTTTCACTCTCTCCCCGCCTTGCTCTGAGGAAAGCCAGCTGCCACATCATGAGATGCCCTATGGAGAGGTCTACATCGCAAGGAACTCACGTCTCTGGCCAACAGCCAACAGGGACCAGCAGCCTGTCAACAGTTATGTAGTGAGTTTCAAAGTAGAACTTCTGAAGCCTGTCAACAGATGTATGTTCTGAAGCAGACCCTTCCACTGTCAAGCCTTGAGATGACTGCAGCCCTGGGCAGCATCATGACGGCAAACTTGTGAGATGCTATGAGTCAGGAAACCCAGCTTAGCAACACCCAAAATCCTGGACTCCAGAAAATGCCAGATACTAAATGTTTGTTGTGTGAAGCCACCAAATTTTAGGGCAATTTGCCATGGCAGCAGCAATTTGGATACCTAAAATCCAAAGAGAAAGTTCATGTCTTTGGTTATGAGACCAAAGAAAAGAGCCCCTGTGGTCCAAAGAACATGGGGGGAAGTAGCATTTTTTTTTCTCTTTTCTCTTGCTACTTCATCCTGAAGGCAGTCCTGGTGGCACAGTCAATACACAGAGTGGGAGGATAAAACTTCAAAAGAAACTCTGGCCTTCTAGATGGTGGACCAAGGAAAGGCACCACAAAAGACAAAAAGTATAGGGGAAATCCCAGGGAGTAGACAGCCAGAGAAAGATTCCCTAATTCTATGTACAAACTGATACACATTCTCATGCATGAGCTGCAGGTGAGTGAACAGACACAAGGAAACATGGCTTTGAGAACTGAACTACAATATAAACCACTGCTCACAGCACTGACTTAACCTCTATACCGTGCATGTATGGAGCAGACCCAAGCAACACAGAAAAGCTTTTGCAAACTAAATTTACACCAGAATCACCACCCCCCACCCCCCGAAAGAGAGAACTTGTGGTCTAAAGCTAACTGGATTGTCTGCCAAAACAAAATAAAACCAAATGAAAATGATTGGAATCTCCAAAAGATTGTAAAAGGACCCAGAATCTCACAATATAATATCTCACAATATAATATTCTAAATACTCAATATACAATCCAAAATTACCTGGATTGTAAGAAAATGAAAAATCTGATCTCTTTTCAAGGGAGAAGACAATCAACAAATGCAAATCTCAAGATGGCCTAGATGTTTGTTATCAGACAAAAATGTTAAAGCAACTATTATATCCATTCTCCCTAAGGTAAAAGTGAATATTCTTCAAACTGTTTTTTTTTTTTTTTCCCTCTTGGCTTTACTATTGCATGCAGAGATAACACTTCACCTACATAGACGCATTTCTTCCATAGAGCCTTTGTGTTCAAACTGAGGATTTTTTTCCCTTTTTTCTGTTTTCTCTAAAGTTTTACTGTTGCATGCAGAGATAACACTTCGCCTACACAGAGGCATTTCTTCCACAGAAACTTTGTTTTCAAAGTTCAAAGCCACCCCCCCGCCTTTTTTTTTTTTTTTTCTTAAGTTTTACTGTTGCATTCAGAGATAACATTCCACCTACATAGAGGCATTTCTTTCACAGGAAGGTGATATTCTTAAAATGCATAGAAAAGTAGAATTTTTGAGCAGAGAAACTATAAAAGTGAGCCAGATAGAAACTTAAAAACTAAAAAATACATTATCTGGAATTTTTAAAAAATTACTGGATGGATCCATTGGCAGAAGGGGATGACAGAGGAAATATTTAGTGAACTTGAAAATAGATAAAAATTATCTAATCTGAAGGGCAGTCAAAAAATTTTGGGAAAAAATTTTTGGAAAAAAAAAGAACAAAGTCACAGTTACCTATGGGATAATGTCAAAGTTTAATATTCATGTCACTGGAGTCTCAGAAAGAGAAGAATATGACTGATGCAAAAATACATATATTTGAAGAAATTATAGGTAGACACTTCTTAAATTTTGGGAAAGACATAAACTTATAGATTCAAGAAGTTCTGAGAACCCTATATAGAATAAACTAAAAAACTAAACAAAACAAACACCATTCTTAGCCAGATATATCATAATAATATCATAGAATAATCAAACTATCAAAAACCCAAGTCACCTAGAGAAACAATCTGAATGACTATGGATTTCTCATCAAAAACCATGGACGCCAAAGACAGTGAAATAACAACGTTCAACCACTTAAAAAAAAAAAAAGGAATTATCAACCCAAAACTCTATATGCAACAAAAATGTTCTTCAGGAACAATGGTAAACAAAGACATTTTCAGCTGATGGGAAACTGGAAGAACTAGAAACTAGCAGACCTGTTCTAAAAGATACTAAAGTAAGCTCTTAAAGATGAAGAAAAATGATACCAGAGGGAAACATGGAACTACAGAAATAAAAGGTGACTATATCTATCTTTATATAGATATAAAGGTAAATATAATAGATTACTTTTCTCCTTTTGAGTCCTTGAAATATAACTATCAAATGCAAAAAGTATAAAATTGTCTGGTGAGGCTTTCAAGGTGAGTATGTGAATATTATTACAACTATAACATAAAGAAAGAAGTATAAAGGAACTTATGTGGATGTAAAGCTTCTACATTTCTATATGCTCTAATTAAAAACAAAGACTGGCAGATTATATTTTAAAGCAGACTCAGCTATATGTTGACTACAGGAAATCTACTTTATATATAAGCATAGATTGATAAAAGTAAAAGGAAGGTAAAGGATATATTATGAAAACACCAATCAAAAGAATACTACAGTAGCCATATTAACATCAGAAAGAGTAGACTTTAGAACAGGTAAATATTATCAGGATAACAAAGGACATTAAATTAATTATTAAATACTAATAAAAAGGTGAATTCTCCAAGACGTAATAATCCTTAATGTGTGCTCGTAACAGCAGGCATCAAACTACATGAAGCAAAAACTGATAGATCTAAGAGGAAATAGACAAATTAACAAATACAGTTGGAGATACCTACAGTCAATAATCAATAGAAAAGCCAAATGTAAAAATCAGCAAGGATATAGAAGACTTAACACTAATTGCCATTTATAGAACATTTCATCCAACAACAGCAGAATACACATTATTTTCAATCATTCATACAATAGTCACCAAGATAGATCATATTCTAGGCCATTAAAAAGTCTTAGTCAATTTGTAAGAATTGAAATCATACAAAATATATGTTTGCTATCAACGGAACTAAGCTAGAAATCAATAACAGAAAGGCATCTGGAAAATCCCAGGACACTTAAAAATTAAACAACCCATGGGCCAAAGAAGAAAACCTCAAGGGAAATTAGAAAATATTTTTCAACTGAAAGAAAATGAAAATGCAACACATAATTTATGGAATGTGGCTAAAGTGGTACTTACAGAGAAATTTGTAAAATTAAATGCTTAGATTTTAAAAAAATGTCAAGTTGGTTATCTAACCTCACATTAAGAAACTAGTGAAGAAGAATTAAACCAAATCCAAAATAAGCAGAAGGAAGGAAATAATGTATACATTACTACAGGCGTGTACTCTCCAAACATATGAACAGATATAAATGGATTGGAAAACAGAAAAATAGTAGAGAAAAATCAATCAAACCAAAGAATAGATGTCTAACAAAATGCTAGCCAGACAACACATGGAAGAAAAGATATGCAAATTATCAACATCAAAGGGGGGATAACACTACAGATTCCACAGATATTACAAGGACATTAAAGGAATAACACTACAAACAGCTCTATACACATAAATTCAACAACTTAGATGAGATGGACCAATTTCTTGAAACTATCAACTACCAGAAGTCATTCCAACTACCAGAAGTCATGAATTTGGAATTTGGAAAAATGAAGTCCAAATTTTTGCTGACTGAAAGGCATTCATCTCATAAAACTCTCCAGGTTTTATTCTGGACCGTTGCCTGCTCCCAGGTGCTGTTTCTTTAGCCTCAGGCTGATTTCCCATCACCACCCTCCAGCTATCAACAAAGTTTAGTTCCAAATTTAGGCCATTGATTCTTTGGTCTCCCCTTTTCCTTATAAACTCCTAATTTCATCCCTTCACCACTCACCCTGTCCCTATTTTTGTTGAAAGGAGAATTGATATCATCTTCAGAACCTTGGGCAGCCTAGGCTTCTACAGAAAAAATTTTGAAGAGTGTCTGATTAGCTTCTCTATCTAGGAGTCCTCTCCTTACTTATTATCTGCTGCCAGAACTTTCTCAGCAGTGATGTGTGCACTTTGTATTACTGTACATTCGGGAAGGATCAAAGCACTCGCCTATTACTCTGCACATGGACAAGCCCTCAATCGAAGGCCTTTCTCCATCTAGCCACACTACTCCCCATATCAGCCAGTTTTCAGCAGCATGTGGCTGGTCTCATGAGCTTTATTTCCCACTTTGAAGAACCAACAGAGTCTTCAAAGGAACTAAACTCCTTGCTAGAATAATCATGGTAAGGTTAGGACACTGAAAGGACATCTGCTATAACTCTTTCTTCTAATTTATACAACTTGTCTGTAGACTCTGGTTTATGGATTAATAACTTCTAGGGTTCCTCCCCTCTTGTTGGCTTTCCAGTTAGTTTCTGTGTGTTTATAATAAGATGGAAAATACATATTCCAAAAGCACAATTCTCATCTCTGTTTGAAAAATGATTAAGTAGCTTTTTACCAATTTCTTATAATTTTGGGTCATATCCCCAAACTAACACTGGACAAATACATATTTGCAGCTAAGCATTTGCCACTACCTTGACAGGTATGATACAGTGCATTCCTGGCAATATTTTAAGAGAACACAAGAGCAATGGAGTTTGTAATAGATTCACTAATGAAGCCAAAAAGTTATGATGTTTGAACTTCCCAAGAGCCACCCCCTTAATTAATATGAATTTTCTTTAAACCACCAGAACTGGGCCTCATTCCTCTCCCACACTCCCCGGAAATTCTGACTCCATCCAGGATCTTCCCTGTGATTTAAGACCATGAGGACATGGTCTTTATGGTGTCTCCCAAAGTGGAGTTCTCCTCTTAGTTACATGTTGACTATTAATTTGTCATGGAAGTGATCCCCAACTTTACAGAAACACCTGAATGCTGACACCAAAGCCTCTCTGAGCTGAGCCCTTGCCCTTTTATTTTCTCTTGTAACAAGGATCTGTGGCATATGCTTCTCTAAGAAAATACAACTCCAGATCCTTTCTTTTCTGTCTTTCAACACCTAGCAGGCACGGCTTACCCTTCTTTTTTCACATAATTACCTCTTTATGCTCTACCTCTTTTGTTCTTGTTTCCCTTTTTAAATCCCTAGGAGTATTAAGTTCAGAGCTAGATTTTCACTTGGAAATGTTTTCCATATTTGTGGCACCAGTGCCACCAGAGGATTTACAGTAGGTTAAATGAAGAAAAACAGAGTGCAAGGTGAATGAAGAATTAAAAAAAAAAACAACACCTCATCTGCAACAGATAAATCAAAATGCAAGTCAATTATTTTCTGCTAGAACGTATTTCATGAAATAATTCATAGGTATTCTGAGAACTATAGCTGGTTTGATTAGTCAGAAAAATGAATTTGTATAGTCTTTCTCCTTTAAAACAAAGATTTTCAAATTGGAATGCCTAGGGAATTCTTTTAAGCTTAAAAAAAAAAAGATTGATTGATTTCATAGAGAGAGAATGCACGCATGCATACACATGGGGTCAGGGTGGGGAGAAGAGAGAGAGGCTCTCAAGCTGACTCCACTGCTGAGTGCCAAGCCCCATACAGAACTCAATCCCACAACCCATAAGATCATGACCTCAGCTGAAACTAAGAGTCGGATGGTCAACTGACTGAGCTACCCACGCTCCCCAAATGCCCAAGGACTTTTTAAAAACACTAATACCTGAGTTCTCAGCCACAAAGACTCTAAATTAACTTGTATCAGTTGCAACCTGGGCAACAAGAATTTTTAAAATTCCCCAGGTGACTCTACTGCGCAAAGAATGACTTTCTCGTGCAGCAAATTTATCATGATCACAATCACCAGGAGTTTGAGAAAACGATTGATTGTTCGAATTCCTGATTCAGTAGGTTTAGATGGGGCCTGAGGATTTCCGTTGCTAACAAACTCCCAGCTTAAGCTGTTCTGGAGGTCATACTGTGAGAGCCACTGCTTTAGAGCACTTTCATCTGTGTATGAATCACCTTCAGAAGCAGGAGATTCTGTTAAAAGGCAGGTCTACTTCAGCTGGTGTGGGACTGGAGTAGAAATTCTGCATTTCTAATAAGCTTCCAGGAGGTACTAATGCTGTAGGGCATTCATGACATAAATATGCGTTTGTGAAATAGTGAGAAAAAAAATAGCACCAAGCACCATTTTAAAGCAATTCAATATCATTGAATTTTAATATTATATGGATATATGAGAAAAATTTCATGATCTTTGAGAAATTACCAAAAACTGTTTAATGTCATAGAATGAGAAATTCAAAATTACATTTTTTCCAGGTCTTATATGTTTATTCAGAAAGTGATATAACTATGGAAAGATGCATTTTTAGCACTATAAAATCCAATGTTTTAAAATCCTTTTGTCCCTGTAATTCTGTTTATTACATTTTTATAATCCTGAAGAAATTCTCTTATCTGAAGTTTTTCATGCATTCGAGTACTTTGCATGATGATGTCTGATGTGATCAATAATAAAGGATGCAGTGAAGCTGTGGCTATAATCATAACCCTCTTGTAATCTAAAAACAACAGGGGCTTTCTTTTCTGTGCTGGCAGCTATGAACTTACTGGGCAGTGACTGGGAAGAACTACTAATCTTTTCCTTGATCAATTAGTATGTCCAGCTGAGCACCTGGATAGGACTTTACAAGATGGGTAGCATCATAAGCCCTCCATTTACTTTGATCTGTTCCCAAATATCCACTAAAGACTTTTTTGTCCCAAAGACAGAGCACTGAGTTGCAAACTGGAGCATACGCTGACACAGATTTGTACTTTCCAGTATTCTTCAAAGCACAAATCAGAGTTTCATGGTCCCCCATAGCTTCAGTTTTCGGAACTGCCTGATTTTTTGGAAACATCTGAATGTGAGACTTCCAAATTCTGAAGAAGTAAGCAAAGAACCGAACAAAATGGCACTGTAGTGTGAAAACTGAACCTTTTAGACTTAAGATTCGAGACTTTAGAGGAAGCAACAGATATAAAAGTGGTAAGGAAGAGAAATATTAGAAAATGATAATTTGATAAGGCCATCTTTCAAAAGTAGGAATAAGATATTTAGCAGATTTTAGTAAAAATAAAATCAGTCATACGTATATTTCTCTCTTGCGAATTAGGATTATTCTCAGCAGCCTGAGAGTTCACATGTGATGGTAGAGAGGCTCTAGGTGATCAGTATAAGTCAACAAGGCCTGACAGGGTGACAGCTCATCAGGGCTCTCTGTAAAATGAGAAGGTTCTATTCGACACCGCTTCTTAGTCTCCGGGGGCAGAAGGAGGGCACATAATGCTTTGAGAAGCTTATGAAGGCCTCTAGGCCCTCTCTCCAGAAAAATTCATAATTTCTATGTGATTCCATAGATTCCAGATGCCCTAAAGATGATGGATGAGGATACCTAGAACCCCAGTGCACCATACACTTCACACAGTACTTGGCATAGAATAAGTTCTATATGTTGGTGATGATGATAAGAAATAGCTTTGTTTCATGAGGTGAAGAATGAGGAAAAAAAACCCCACTAGTTTCATAAACGGAGTTTCATTCAGGCTAGGGATTAGTGAAAATTCCTCCGAGATTCTGGCAACAGGCTGTCAACCTGTACTGTCAACATTTGTTATTTTGAATTCTCATTCTTTTCTGTTTTTAATCAATAACTTTTGGCAACTTGGGAGAAGATCTATTTAAAAACTACTGACGATTTATTTATTAATTCCTTTGTACCAAGCTCTCTGATAAGCAATTAGTCTGCATTAGCTCATTTAATCCAAACAAATCCTAGTAGATAAGGTTTACTAATGAAGAAGTTGAGGCTTCTAGTAACTCCCAGGGGTCCCACAGACTATTGTGTGGCAGGAGCAACTCTGTTTCACAAAGTGAAAAATGTGTGGAACACAAATCATTTTTGTAATAAACACATCTTCATTGGCTCAGGAATTACTAAAAATTCTAGCAAAGATCTGTTAATACTCATTTTCACTCTTTGTTGTTTTAGATTGTCATTATCTCCTGGCTTTCGTCAATATTTTAATGTGAACTCTGGATGAGGTTAACTAGGAGCTGCTAGCCAGAGGGCATTCTAGCCCTTGGATACAACATTCTGACCAGACTTGTCATTTCCATGGCATAGTTCCAACACTGCCATTTGGCTTCTTTTTCTTTGGCTTTCCTCAAGAACCTGCTACCTGGATTATAAACTGAACCTTCTCTATGCTCTATACTTGCATACCTTGTTTTCTTTTTCATTCATCTTGGTTTCATGCTGGACATGAAATTAGCTAGAAAATTCCACTTCAAAATGTCATTGCAAGGTTGTGAAGAAAAGAACACCAGATTTTATAAGACTATCATGCCCAAGTTTATTGGTAAATATTTGCCATTAATATCAGTAGGTAATGGAAACTGCTCATCTTGTGATCATCTGCTTCTCTTTTTAGGCTTCCAGCCTCTCCTTTCTCCTTCCATCATTGAAAAGCTTTCCTGATGCATATTCCTATTTTGGCCCCATATTTTCATACTCTACACATTCTCCTCGAGTGACCACATCCACTCTTGGACAATCATGACATGCAAAACTCCATTCCCAGCCCAGACCTCTTTCCAGACTTTTGACTTGTTTAATCATTTACAATCTGGAGCAACCATCCAGTTTTTCATGGGCATCTCAAACTCCACATGTCCAAAATAACGTTATTATCTTCAACAATCCTTCTACCTCCTGAAACATCCACTTCCCTCCCATCATACACCCATGAAGAATTAACTTCTGATGTTTCTCACAACCCCATAACGATCACCTGCATTAATTTATCCTTGTGAAACTCAGAATCACCTACATTCATTGATCAATGAATTATTAATCTCTACTTTCTGCATATGTAAGTAAGAAGAATAACATCCACTTATCCCAGAAGGATGGAGAGATGAGAGGAGTTCCATTTGTGTAAAGGCTCTTTCAAATATATCTTTGTGTGATTAAAATGATGGAATATCTTTGAATGGATTTAAGTATAAAATGCAAAATAGTCTATCTCTGTAAGTTTTTTTCCTTTTGGCTTAGAAAATGTTAATATTTTTACTCAAGCCATCTGGGACTTGGAAACATCATGTGCTTTTGATGACTATACGTGCAAACTATTTTTTGCATCTTCAAAAATCACCAAAGGAATGCTATTACTATGTTTGTTTTTCTATTTTTCTGACAACAAATTACAATTTACTTGCAATTCAAACAATTCTTGAAATATATTTAAGCAGTTCCAAGTGAACATCACAGATATCAAATGGTCAAATTAAAATATTAATAGCTATCGATAACTCAAGGGCTTCCTTGACTTACTGTCATTTGTTTGGGTGTAATTTTCTCTCATATTTAAAAAGTCCTTTAGCACCATCTGCTCCTATAATACTTTGCCATGCTTAAAAAATTTTATTCCCAGGCACGGCAGTTTTGAAACTACTCCATCAAAGTTTCTTAAAAAGAAAATAAGTTGGAAAAAGAATTTCCATTCCTCCTAGCTTATTTCTTAACAAACAACAGATGAAGAAGACGTTTGTTACCCAAGAAACACAGAGCTACATGAATATTTTGTTATAATCAGACATTTCCCTTCTGATTTTCCCTCTGACCCCAAGGCTAAGATGCCTGAGGAAACAATATTTTATGCGCTATATGCACAATCTGTGCAATACTTTTCCTTTAAGATATGCAGATCTAATTTTATAATCTAAACTATAAAATGAAAAAAATGAACTATAAAATGGGGTGAATTTTCATGTAGTCTCATCCATTTTATAGATAAACATGTAGACTAGATGGCCAAAATAAATTCCCCAAGGGAAGTTGATAGACTGAAGCAGTAACACCAGTAAAAGAAATCCAACAAAGTAAATAGATTCTTCCTCTATGAAACTGAAGCATATTCTTAGATAAAAAGCAGACCTTTCAGGGCAAATCATGGCTCAGTCGATGAAGCATCCAACTCTTGGCTCAGGTCATAGTCTCTGGGTCAGGGGATGGAGCCCTGTATCAGGCTGCTCAGTGGAGCCTCTTCACACTTGAGATTCTCTCTCTCCCTCTGCCTCCCACCCCACCCCCACTCGCCCACCCATGCTTTTTCTCTCTAAAATAAAGAAACCTTTAAAAATAATCAAACTTTTCCAATTCTTGACAGTGGTATTAGAGAATGAAGCAGCTGACTTTTCCAACGTGTCCAACTGCAATCAGTGATACTGGTTTAGAAACATAAATAAGTGGTGTTGGGATAGCGATATTGAAATTGTTGTAGATGGAATAAGAATAGGCCAATTGTCTTCTTAAGGAAGTCCAAGTATGGATGTTAAATTGTTTACAGACCTCTTCATCCTTTCAGTCAGTATTCAATATATATCAAACACCTGCTATGTCTAGATTCTGTATTGGTTTCCGGAATGAATCAATAGTTTTCTTATAACGTATCATAAAATGTATCCATCACCTTGTAGCTATAAATATAAATGGACCTCCATCCTCTGGCACTTTCTACCTGAATCCATTTTCCACCCACTAGCCAGAATTAACTTTGTAAAGTTAAAACTAAATTGCATGGTGAAGTTCAAACTCCCTAATATGGTTTACAAAGACCTTTATGGTTTGACTCTTGCTTACCTCTCTCGCTTTGCTGTTCTACTTTGTTCTCTGGCCACAATGAATTATTAACCATTCACAGAATAAGTCAGACCTCTGCATGCTGTTTCCCCTGGCCAAATGCTTTTCTGCCTCTCCTTGTCCGACTCTTTTCCCCTGACTTTTATTTCTAGCCTAAGCATCTCTTTGGCTAAAACTTCTTCAAGGACTAAAGCATGGTCAGGTGAGCCTCTTCTGCAGTCAATGCTTTACTCCTGAGCTATAGCCACAGGTGAACTTCTTATGCACTCTAGGCCTTTCACCTTGTAGCCTCTACCACAGCAAGTGATTTATTCGTCTGCTCCTGATAGACTGTATACCCCTCAAGGACAGGCAATATGCCCTGCTCGCTCCGAAGATCTCATGGTGTGAAATACAGCCTTGGCACATCTTAGTGATGATAATTTGCTAAACGAGTAAATAGAAAATCGAACCATGCCTTCTTCCCATTCATCTTCTAAGGTCATTTTACAGTGGCAAGTGTGTAAGGAACAGTATTCTTAGCCTACTTGATTACGTGAATTGAGACATCTGATGGTAAATGCACATACTTAAGTATATTCTCTTTACCCCCTCACACATTTTAGTTCTAATTTATCATGAAAATT
This sequence comes from Canis lupus baileyi, assembly GCF_048164855.1. NCBI lineage: Eukaryota > Metazoa > Chordata > Mammalia > Carnivora > Canidae > Canis > Canis lupus. The sequence continues at coordinate 67,377,708 of NC_132847.1, forward strand.
TTTCATCCTGAAATCAATAATGCCCAATCTTCCTACTGAGAATATTAAGTGGCTTCTTCTTGCTTTATGTTTTATGCTGGATCAAAATACAAGGCATCTCCAAAATCAACTTAAATCTTTTTTTTTTTTTTTTGAAAGCAGGGTAGAAACTAAAACAAACTACTCTAGAGAAATAAATATGCTCTTGGTAGAGAGAGAGACTAGTCGGTCTGGATAAATTGTTTTGGTCTGCATGGCCTACCATATAAAAAAATACTGAAAAAGTTTTATTTCATTGGTAGTTTTCTTTCAATATTTGTTGATATGGCTATAGCACCCCAGTGTTATAGCATAATTTTAAGTGATAGCTATAGATCTCCAGAGCAAATCTATAAACATACATCTACATATATTTGGGAGGACTTAGATCAAAACACTAACAATAGTTACCTGTGGTTGAATTTTATTTTCATTTTCACTCCTCTATATTTTCCTAAACTTTGTCAAAAAAAAGTCCAAAGAAAACCAATAAACACTTTACACACGGGAATGAAGAGAAAAGATAGTAATATTGCTCAAGAGAGAAATTAGTAAATACGGGAGTTCTGTACGTTTCATGCTATCTTTAATATTCTATAATTTTATGACTTTTCAGCTGCACTATGCGAAAATGTAGATTTCAGTCTATATGAGACACAGCAGGGATTCAGATAGAAATGTCTGTCAAATGTTCTTTCACAATCGAAATAATCAGTGAGATAGTTTACATATAACTTTGATCATAAAAGGTGAATGTCTTGCACGTGGTGGGCACTCATGTGTTAAATGAACAAATCCATCAATTAATTGATCAGTGAATGTTAAATGACCTTGCTGTTAAAATTCCGTCTCTGCTGCCCTCCAGTGGCTCGTGTACTGAACTCCTAAAGAGAAAATCCAGTGCCTTCCATTCCCACACCCTTATTTCAGGGGAGTATGAATGTTCAGATTTAGGGGCTTGGTATTCTTTTCGGGACAGAGTTTTGTATCCAACCTCTGTGATATTACCTTGGTAGGTCAAGGCCAAATGCATTATCGGTCCTCCTTTCACTTGCAGAAAGTCAAACTGAAGCAATAGTAATAGATGGTGCCAATAAACACTAATATTCTTATGTTCAAACTTCCTAGAGATTTTTCATTTGTGTCACTGCACTCAACTTCTAGCAGGAAATTGTGGTGAGGACTGCGTGGGTGGCTCAGTCAGCTAAGTGTGTGACTTCAGCTCAGATTATAATCTCAGGATCCTTGGATGGAGCCCTGCGTCCAGCTCCACGCTCAGCGGGGAGTCTACCCCTCCCCCGGCTCATGCTCTCTCTCTCTCTCTCTCTCAAATAAATAAAATCTTTAAAGAAAGAAATTGTGCTGAGAGTAATGATAATAATTGCAATTATTTTATTAGAAATAGCTCTGGCCCCTTATTAAGGGGTAATGGTGTTGTCCTGTGCCACTAGGCATGAAGGTTCCCATCAATGGTACATCTTAATAAGCAGCCTAGAACTCTAAACTTACATACCATCTAGGGGCAGTACTCAAGAAAAATGTTAATTCAGCAGCAGGTATTATCAGCAAATATCAGCACTGCCACTGGTGAATGTTAGAAATATATTTTAGTATTGCCCTGGTCTGTGAGAGTTATATCTTGAGTTCTGTTGGTCATTACAGTGATGGCAGGAGGGAACCTAGATTCCAGAACCTTTAGTTTCAGGTTTTTTGACATTGGCTATGATCTGTTCTGAGATATCCTGTGCTTCAGGCCTCATCCTGCAGTTTTAGACAATAATTTTGAATTGAGTTATATTCTACATGACTTTTTTTAAAAAAGGGATTTATTTATTTGAGACAGAGCATGAGAGAGTACGAACACAGGGAGGGGCACAGGAAGAGGGAGAGAGAGAATCTCAAAGCAGGCTCCCCACTGAGAGTGGAGCCCAATATGGCACTTGGTCTCATGACCCTGAGATCATGACCTGAACCAAAGTCCAGAGTCTGACACCCAACCTACTGAGCCACCCAGGTGCCCCTATATGACTTCTTAATATGTTTTTCTTCCCCTATTATTGTAGTTCTTCTGGAATATCCTTTTAGTGTTAGCCAAGGAATCTCTCAATTTCTCCCTCACCTGCTACCACCATACCTCCCGGTGAGGTGATTATTTCTATCTTTCTGCTTATCTGCAGTCTATCTTTTTAAATTATATTTAGTCTCTTACTTTATTCATTTTTATTTTGTCTCTTACTTTCTTTTTTTTTTTAATTTTTTATTGGTGTTCAATTTACTAACATACAGAATAACCCCCAGTGCCCGTCATCCATTCACTCCCACCCCCCGCCCTCCTCCCCTTCTACCACCCCTAGTTCATTTCCCAGAGTTAGCAGTCTTTACGTTCTGTCTCCCTTTCTGATATTTCCCACACATTTCTTCTCCCTTCCCTTATATTCCCTTTCACTATTATTTATATTCCCCAAATGAATGAGAACATATAATGTTTGTCCTTCTCCGACTGACTTACTTCACTCAGCATAATACCCTCCAGTTCCATCCACGTTGAAGCAAATGGTGGGTATTTGTAATTTCTAATAGCTGAGTAATATTCCATTACTTTCTATCTCTTACTTAAACAATTTTTTCCTTTTTGGTAGTATGGAAGTAGGAGGTACCATTCTTCATAATAATGAGTATGTGTGTTTTCCTCATTCTCAGATTACTAGAATTCTGTGCATGGTGTTAGTGTTTTCATAAACACTTGGATTTATTTAGCAAATGTATCATTTTTGCACTTTTCACTTCATAGTAATTTTGTGACTTGTTTTCAACTCTACTGGGAATATTATAAAAGAATATTATTTTTAGAACTAATCCTAAGAGAATAATTTTCTCACAAAAGGCTTTTTTATAATACTGAAGCATTTGAAAAAATAAATTAAATGTCCAATAAGCAATGTATGATATAAACTCAGTGGTATCATAAAGTATGATAATATTCAGGAATTAAAATTGGTTTTTAAAAATACTCATTTGCTTGTTACAAATCCGTAAGATATCAAGTTAAAAGTTAAAAATTATAAGACATTTTGGGAGTTAAAAAATAAAAACAAAGTAGTAAATTTAAGCAGAATTTTCCCCCATTTTTAGAAATGAAGGTGCATGTATGTCTTGTGTCTATGTGTTGTGAACATGCACACAAAATGTCTGAAGGAATATACTCTAAGCTACCAACAGTGTTTTTATCTGTGGTGCAGTCGTCTTTATCTGACTCTGGAAGCAAAAACTATCCCAACTCTTATTATTCTTCACAAGGCTTTTTAACCTACTCCAATTGTGCCTTAAACTTCAGCATGTATTTTCATACAATTTCCTAAACATTTTCAAAAATTTTTATTGTAATGCAATAAAATCTAACACATCCCAATACTATCTCTATTCTATCAGTTCCCATCAACTATTAGCAGAATATATTTGAAATTAAAACATTAAGATAATTTCACTGACCAATGGACATTATTGAATAAGGGGAGAAATTCAGAAGTGGAAATTGCACTGCATTTGAGAAGCAAAGACATCAAGCTTGGTTTGTAAGTATAAACTGATAAATTAAGATGACATTTGTCCTTAAGAACTTATGGAGAGATACACACATAAAAAAAGGAAAAGACTTAATTAACTATGGTGTGCTTTTCATTCTTGTTGCAACAAAAGTGAGCCTTGAACACAATGAGAATTTGTTTTAAACCACCAAGTTCGTGATACTTTGTTATGGCGGCCCTAGGAAACAAATATAATTTTCTTAGGAAATTATCCATTTTTATCAAAGTTTTAAACTGTTATTTGTATAGATACTGTAAAGCATTCCCTTGGGATTTTTAATTCCTTTCTGCTCGTTTGTTTCCACTCAATTAAATTTTGTATTTTTTAACTTTCTTTTTCTTTTTGTATTATTTCTTTTTCTTTCTTTTTTTTTGTATTTTTTCTTTCTTTTTCTTTTCTTGTATTTTGCCTATTATTTTGCCACAAAATGGAGACTGTATTTATGAATTAAATGTACTGTTTTCTATTCTGAACCTCAACAATTCTTGATTTTATCTTTACTACTTTCTTATTTCTTCCTTTGGTTTGTACTATTTATGTTTATTCCTTTTTCTTTTTTTTCCCCTTGAATTTTGATCTGGGAATTTGATTCATTTCTTTTCATTCTTTCATTTTTATTCATAAAAATGTTTAAGGCTACAGAATTTCCTCTGATCAATACTTTAAATACATCCAATAGATTCTGATATATAATGTTTTCATTATCATTACTTTTAAAAAATTCTTTAATTTCAGTTTGTATTCCCCCTTCACCTAGTAAGCAAGAGTTGTTGAGTGGAAGTCTTTTAAATTTCCAGTTGGACTTTTCTTGTAACTTTTATTTTTTGGTTTTGTGATAGATAATGCATATTTCTACTTCATGGTACTGACTGATATCTTCTTCATGACATGATATATCACCAATTTTTGTGACTGCCATGTGCCCTTGAGTAGGTACACTCTATTACTAGAGTTTGAAGCTTTCTATATCCTTGAGATCTCATTATCACTTTGGTATTTGTGGTCTCAAGTCTATCGTATTATTTTATAATTACTATATATGTCTGCTGAGTTCTTTTTCCAGACATTGTGTCTTTTCTTCATTCTTTTTGCCTTTTAAAATCTCTTTTGCAGGACACCTGGGTGGCTCAGTGGTTGAGCATCTGCCTTCGGCTCAGGATGTGATCCCGGGTCCGGGGATCGAGTCCCGCATTGCGCTCCCCATGCAGAGCCTGCTTCTAACCTCTGCCTGTGTCTCTGCCTCTCTATCTGTGTCTCTCATGAATGAATAAATAAATAAATAAATAAATAAATAAATAAATAAATAAATAAGATAAAATCTTTAAAAATAAAGAGAAGTAAAATCTCTTTTGCTATTTAGAAAGTTCTAGTGTTATCCTTCTCCTTTTTTTAACGTCCTTAGTCCTCTCTTTCTTCTTTATTAACCTTTTACTCAATATTTTATTTTTTTCTGATATCCATTTACTCTCCCCTACTCCCCATATTAAAAAAAGAATGAAATTATTCTACCTTCCTCTTTTGCTGTGCCTTATCCTCTCATATTTTAGTTGCATTGTTTATATTCATCAAAGAATAACATAATATATACCATACAACGAATTTTTTCTACCACCTGTGTCTTCATTTTTCTTTTGGTCTTACTTAGATCTACAACCAAACATATTAAATGTGTGCCATTAGTCTTTTTGGCTGAGCTTTAACCAGTCATATCTCTGGTTAGAAAAAGCTCTTGCTCTAGTAGATTTCTCAAGAAAGGCTGTTGAGTATAGAAATATCCTATTCTCTAGTATATTAGCATAGATATATGAAAGACAACTTGCCTTTATATAATTTTTCATTCACACCTCCTTTCTTTGAGCTGTTTTAAAATGTTGCCAACTAATCCTTTGCTTTATATGCATTTCTCTAAGAAATATGATGCTGGTCTAATTATCTTGTCCTTGTAACTTATTTGATTTTGATTTTTTAACCTGGTGGCCTTAAGAATCTTTTTCCTCATGTTTAAAGTCTAATAATTTTAGGTCTAATAGGGTATATCACCACATTTATCACTGTGGGTCAATTTTCCTTGGTATCTGATGGCCCCTTTCAATATGTAAACAGAGGTCTTGTTTATTTCCAGAAAGTCTAGTTTATAATTTTAAGTATTAGTTCTGTTGTATTTAATTTTTCCTCCTTCTGAAACTGCACTTATACATAAGTTAGTTCCTCTTTGCATGAATACCATCTCCATCACTCTTCTTTGGCCTTTTAAAAATCTCTTCTTTATTTTTCATTGCCATGGTTGTTTCCATACTATTAATCATTGCACTTTATTAAGTGTTCACTCATATCTTTTCTTTCTTGGGTTCCCCATAATTTAATCTTTATTTTTTATGTGATTCCCTTCCCCTCTCTGGTTCAAGCAACTCCCATTTCATTTCTTCCTATTCTTGGCTCTTGGATTTTTTATGCAACCGGTTTTTTTGTTTTGCTTTGTTTTAATTCCCAGATGCTAGTTTCAGAATATTTAATTCAGCTTGGAATATTGTGTTATAGTTTCCTTCTGCTTTGCTTTTCTTCTGTTTGGGGAAAAATTCATCAGATAAATTCTATTTTCATTTTTGTTTTCTTTTAAAAGTAATTTGTACAGATGAAGACTGTGTCCCTGCTTGGGATAGTTTATGAGATTCTTTTATTTTTTTAAGATTTTATTTTCAAGTCACCTCTATACACAATGTGGGGTTTGAACTTATGGCCCCGAGATCAAGTCATATGCTCCACTGACTGAGCCACCTGGCATCCCTTATGTGATTCTTAAATCAAAAACACTTTCTGCTGTCAGTATAGCAAAGTGTAACAATTCTTTCTAGATGGTGCTTGTTTTTAGTAGGGAGTAAAGAAAAAAATGTGTGCTCTTTATTTTTATTTCGTCTTCCAGGGTCTTAAATTTCCCTCTTTTGCTTCTATTTCTCATTCACTCTGAAATTTCCAAGACATGTCTCTCTCGTCTTTTTAAACCTTATCTCCCCCTCAACTTTACTCTTTTCTAATTGTTTTCTTACATGCTATGCACATTTTTAAGCCCCTTTAATGAGGTCACTAATCTTCTACAGTATTTTCATGCTTAGCATTGATTTTCTTTCTCTGGAAGTGATTTTTAGATCAATCTTAGGTCTGCTGACAGGTCACTTTTTCTCTCATGAAGTTTCTAATGGGCTGCTATTACTCTCAAATAACATTTCTGTCAGGAGTATGAGATAGAGTTCCCTGGTCTTTTGGTTTTATTTTTCTAATTTTACACATAATTTAAACTTTGGACCATCTCTGCTACAAAAGTTCTGCATGGTTTTATTTGTTTTGTTGTTGTTGTTGTTGTTGTTCTGACTTTTTTTTAAAAAAGAGGCTATGTTGAAAGATTTGAATTTACATCACTGCCTTTGTTTTTTGGCTCTCCGGATTCCACCGATTTTAAGTGATGGATTTTAATATATTGTCGTCAAGTTAATTAAAACTAACTTTGAAAATAATATATATTTTTTTAGACAAAAACATACCACAAAGCTGCACAAGATGCTTTTCAGCAAAAGACATGTTTAAGTCTTCAGGTCTCTGCTCAAAGGGAAATTTCTTTTGAGATATCAGAATCACTACCAAGCATCTGTGAGATATCTAAAGAACATAGGACAGTTGCATGGGTATTGCAAGTGGGCAAATACTGTTGAAGTTTTCTCAATGTGAAAGATGGATTGGGTAAGATAATTATAGCAATTTTGATTTTAAGTCTCAATAGTGTTATAGAATGGTTATTAAAAAGGTAGTGTGCAACTGCTAAGATGAAGCACTAGTTGAACAAGAGTTTATTGTGAAGAAGTACTATCAGCTTATCTAGACTACTTTTTTTGGACAGGATGGCTAGATTTAGGGATTAATGTAAATATAATATATCTGAAAATGAATGCATTTGACAAATCTTTTATTAAATCCTTTGGGAGAAATTAGGAAAATGTAGGCTGTATGTTTCTTATTGTTTCCTATAGGCTATTATGCTTATCTTGGTGACAGATACTCTTTCCTTCATATAAAAGAAGTCCATCGACACATTCTTTTTTCACTATCATTGTCCTAAACAATTTTTCCCTTATTTGTTCCTTGTTTATTTTTATCCCAATTTCTCACCCATTTATGACTTTGCCTTGAGCTTTGGAATTCATTACAATTTGCTGGCTAGCAGCTATATTTGGCTAGAATTCATATTCTCTTGGATGACTCCTATGAAAAGGGACAGGTATAAATTGAAGATAATAAAACTCTAATATAAAACAAAGGGATAAAAGAATGATAGAGTGCCTATTCAGATTTTGAAAACTATTTTAAATGCTGCACACATAAGTTAAAATAAGTGAAGTTCATGAGATTTTTTCTTATATATATTCCTCTTTTTTCTTAAATATGTTATAATGTTTAATTTTCATAATTATTGACCCCTAGGTTCTGAAATTTTTTGTTGTTTTGAGGAAACACTCCCAACATGATCAGCAGATGGCACTGCTAACTTAAAGAATCAGTTTCTAGATGCATTAAAAATTGGAGACCCGCCTTCTTAAAACAGACACTATTTTTTCATCGCACATGCAGAATAATAAAATAATAAAGTTAAGCAGATGGAAGAAATTTAAAATCACCCATAATTACAGATAAAATCACTATGAACATTTTAGTGCGTACCTGTGCTTTATATTCACATATTTAACAAAAATGGAATATATCTTATAAAAGCTTAGTAAGTAGGCTTTTTTAAATGAACCATGTATTATAAACAAATTACCATGTCATATTTCAACAACATATTTTTTATGGCTGTAAAACTATATCATAATTTAGTTAACCAATAACATGTCTGAAATTTGGGTTATTTCCAATTTCTTATTCTAATAAACAACACTGTCATGAACATCCTAGTGCCTAATTCCATACTTCTAGGGTCACATACTTGTCCCTATAGGACAAATTCCTAGAAATAGAACTTCTGTTTTAAAATATATCTATATTTTAAAGTAATATTTTAAAATTGATCCCAAGAAAGGAAATGCTAATTTACACACTTTTTTCCCTTTGACTTATATACATTGTATATTAAAGTATCATTTGCTTCAAAATAAGTACAAAGTATAAGTTTTTAAAAACTCTCTGTTTTGATTAAATATTTTCAAACTTTTTGTAGTTTTATGACCTACTTGACTTTTGTGAATTTCATAGAATTCATGTCTTTTACCCCTTTTGAAAAACAGAATAATTCATGGTCTCTCTATTCACTTTGTAAGAACTCTTGACATATTAAGGTTTTCCTTGCCATTAAGTTATCCTAAATATCCCAATGCCATTAACCCAAGAATAATGTGGGAAAGCATTACTTTACTTCAGAAAGAATATATTTCTTATTTTTAAGGTGTACTGAATTATTCTTTGAGTGTTTTCTAGGATTAATTTTAATAATTATCCTCAGGGACTATGAAAAGAGTTAGTCTATACTTGAATGCTATAGAATTCAAAATTTATAATCCTGTTATATTTCTCAACTCCTTTACATAATGTTATTTATTTTTTGACAACTTAGTTTCTCGTGGAAAACAGATGCTGAAATTTTCTACAATTATGTTTCTTTTCACTTACATTTCTTTTTTTTTCTTAACGTATTTTACCATTATATTACTTGATGCATTAAAGCTCATAATTAACATTTTCAGTATGGATTTTGCCTTTGGGTCAAAAAAAGTTCTTTGCCTAATTTCAGTTGTTTCTCTTTCTCTGTCTCTTTTTTTATCTCAAAGTACACTTAGTACTTCTTAATGTACTTCTAATGTATCAATTAGTACAATATTAATATATCAATCAATAGATACTTCTAAGGTGGTCAAAAAGTTTGATCTTTTCAATAGCCTTAAGCATTCTACTGATCAATGCTATCTATGTTTTTTCAATGCCTTCCTTCAAATTGTAGCCCTACCATACATATTGTGGATTATTAGAGTCTAAATTCCATAATATAAATGCTATAAAGAAAGATATGAGTGTCTCTTATGTACTCCCTGCTTAGGGAACTGCCTATTTGGAATAGAATATTTCCATTGAAATTAACAGATTTTTAAAAATAATGGTCATTCACTTAATGGCAGAGTTTTCAGGAATAATTTAAAATCCTTGAGCATGAGATAGGTGTATTTCCTTATCAAAACATCCATAAAAAGTAGGAATTATTATTACAATATTTTAGAGATGAGGAAACAGAGATTAAATTATTCCCCCAAGGTAAGGCAGCCAGGATCCAAACCCACATGACAAAAATATCTGAGTTTGTGGTTTTATTTCCACAACCATGCCAAAAGGGAAAAGCCTGTGATTTTTATTTTTTTTTGTCTTTGTCGAATCACCTGTTTGAATTTTTTATTTTATATAGTTGACATAAGCTCTTTATGCACTGTAGTTAGTAATCCATTACAGTGTCAGTGACAAATATTTACCCTTAGTTTCTCTTAGGTAGAGAATGGTTCTACCTCATTCCTGATGTCTATGTGTGAATTCTGTTTGCATAAGGCTCCTGGATATTTTCTGACCTTGTTATCACTCTTGCCAAAAGAGAAGAAGCATCATGATCCTATCAATGAGTTTCGGAGCAAACTTCTCCCCCAGCGAGACAAGAGGAACAAATTGTGTTCTGCTCCTTCATGTTGTGAGTTTGACAGGGGCAGGCACCATATGTAAAGAACTGGGTTGGTTAAATGTTGTCTGTGAGTGGATGGGTATATCTGCTGAATTCAGGGACTTTATACTAGTAACACAGCCCATAAGTGTCCAGCAACATTCTCCAATATTAGCATAATAATAAGAAAGGTGAGGAGCACCTGGGTGACTCAGGTGGTTTAAGTGTCTGCCTTCAGCTCTGGTCATGATCCCAGAGTCCTGAGATTGAGCCCTGTGTCAGGCTCCCGACTCAGCAGGGAGCCTGTTTCTCCCTCTCCCTCTACCTTGCTCATGATCTCTCTCTCTTTCTCAGTCTCTCTCTCTCTCTCTCTCTCAAATAAATAAATAAATAATCTTTTTTTTTTTAAAAAAAAAAAGGTGATCTCTTTTTCTTCAGCAAGTTCAGAAGCTGGACAGAGTAGAGAGGTACTATTTATTGGACACTTTGAATTTCAATAATTGGTGTTTTCTTCTTAATGATATGTTTTTTACAATATAAAATATTTTAACTTTTGTGAAGTCAAATTTATTGCTTTCTTTTTATTCCTCAGATTGCTTTTATCCTTAGAAAATCTTTTGCCATGCTCATTCAGATTTATCTATATTTTCATCTAGCTATTACATAGTTTGGCTTTTTGTTAAGTTCATGTGAAATTAGCTTGTGCACATGATATGAAGTGAAAATTTCTTTTCTAAATAAAGTACATTGGCACAAATTTTAAAAATTTCCTTTTTATTCATAAAACTGCTATAATTTCATCATATACCAACTATTTGTGTGTGTGTGTGTGTGTGTGTGTATGTTATTTGTTTACCCACATATTAGTAAAATCATGTCTCTGGACTGTCAGTTACATACCCTGTTCATTCTTCTGCCAAAGTTTTATTTTTCAATTACCATAGCCACATATATATTCTTTATTGCAGTATAGTTGACATGCAATACATATGTATTTTTTAATCATGTAAGGAAAGTTCTACTTTGCATGATCTGATTTTGTGAATACAATGTTATAATCTACAACACAACCTAAAATACTGTGTTTCAGCTACCAAGTTTGCAAGAAAATATTTAAATCAATTTCCTACAATAGCTTTTATTATTTTATAAGTATGATATTTAAGCATGATTCCTGTGTACGAGGCGCCTGTGAGTTAGGCCATAGACCGTATTGTGGATTGTGCTACCAGCTGGCCTGTTGCATGACAGAGAATGGTCACCACCAGTCACAAATTACATCTGTTTGTGCCTCTATTTGTTAGACAATCTGGCACCAGTAACAGCTGAGAAGAAAGATTTGCAAACAGCTTGCTTGATTGATGTGTCTAGAGCTATCTCTAAATCCAAATAAAATGTTAAGTGCTATCAAGAAATCATAAATCAGGCATATCTCTCTTTGAGCCATGAGAAGTTCTTGCTAGAGCTTTTATGACACCCATGTGTAAGTGTTACGATTGGCTGATATTCAAAAAGAGAATCTGGAACTGTTGTTTCACACAATTAATTAGATCACATTTTTAACCTGATTGAGCTGAGAAGTGTACCACAGGGCCTACCATTTAAGTCATGATGATCTAAAAAAAAAAAAAAGAAAAAAATAGGGTTTTTAATCAGGTAAGAGGAATATAACATCAACTAAAAATGCAGAAGGTGGTTGATACCAAGGAGTATGTTGGGAAAGCAGGTAACCTGTGGTCTAGGTTACCTCTGTTTGGGGGTAGCCAGACATCAATCAGGACAGGCATGAACAATGCAGGGTAGCTGAGCACGAAGCAGTAAGACACAACCCTGAGGAGATCCCAGCACTGACACCTCATCGGTTATGACAAGAAGTTTTCACATTTTTATATCTATGAAGACTCTAAATGCCCATGAGAGAGTGCAAAAGTACCTCTTTTCAGGCAAAACTTAAAAAAAAAATCCTAATTTGTTATATTAGATGCCACCAATTAATACCACTTCTGCCTAATTTCGGGGGGAAAGTAATATTCTTACTGGAAGAATATTATGAAGCTCACAGAACCAACCGGAAGGCTAGACAATCAAACTTGAAAAACGGGTAAAAATCAAAGAAAGTTATGCAGGAGGCACTAGATCAAAGCAAGGTCCAAGGAGTCACTGGGGTCTGGTGACATCTTGGCACCAGCACTTCTGTCCTGGACTTTGCTGCTGCCATGCACTCTGACAGTGAATAAATTCTAAGTAACCTTTGGTTTTTGTTTGACTCATTCAAGACTCACATGATTGGTTAGGAGCATCTGACTGGCCAATCCTGTGCCTGTGCCCACTTGGTTTGGAGGCAAGGGGGAAGAATCTGAAACCTTGAGTCTCTTTAGCGTAAGAAAGTGCCTTGACTCCTTAGGAAGTCCCAAAGAGTAGGAAGGGAGAAAGTCTTAGTGTTGAGTAGCAGAGAAAAAAAGGAAAAGAAAGAAAAAAAAGAAAAAGTAAAAATAGACAGGCACCCCCCCCACACACACACACATAAATATATCAACAATGAAGTTCTACACCCAAAATTTAAACATTGTGAATATTCGTTACTTATATAACAAAATTGTTGCTCATAAAACTAAAAAATAAAAATAAAAAAACTTCTTTTTTTCTGCAGTAATTTGTTTCTAAAAGGATATTTCTTAAGGTCTGGGTTTTTGTTTTTTTTTTCCTACTTTTAGTGAAAGAAGTATCTTCTGTTTATTCATTCTTTTGAGAAGTAGCTGGTATATTTCCTAAAACGAGGGTCCAAGCACCTTGTTTTGGTGCTTGGAAATCCTCTTGGATTTCCCCAAGTAAGGCTGATCTCTAGCTCCTTGATCCAGTAGCCCAAATGGAGTGCAGAGGGATCTGGCGTAGTGGGCAGTCCTGGCAGATAAATCTCATTTCTGAAGAGTTTCTTACCTATGCCTCTCAAAACTTACATACCAAATACCTCATCCTAAAGGCTGGATCTCACTCCTGGTGCAGCCTAAGCTATGGCAACCCATGCATAAGTTGTGTCGCCTACAGGAAAACTATTCCCCACCTAGGCCCACCCCTATTTTAGCACTCTGAACAGTTAGTGGCCTGGGCCTTGGTAAAACTTTTCCAACATCGCCATTGTTAGCATCCAGTTCTGTGTCTCAGAACTCTCAGTATAGCTAGTCTTGAACCCTGTTGGACTCCCCTACAACACCTACACCATTAAAGTCTGTAAGCACCACTGTCAACGGCCTTCTGGGGCAAGGATTTTTCTATGATCCGATGATCTATTTCGAACTCAAGCACTGGACCATATAAACTAATGTGCGTTTATAATTCTTCATAATTTTTGGAAGGCTCTAATTTCTAGGGCAATGTCTTCTTAATGTTCAGAAGGCTCTAATTACTAAGGCAAATGATTTGCAGGTCAATCCTGACTCATCTTTAAACAGGTCCCATGTGCCCTGTAATTAATAGAAATTCTAGCATTTGGATGGTACCCTTCCGTAATTTCTTATATGAATGCAGTTGTTTCTCCATTTCTTGGCTGATTCCACTAGTTACTGGGAAGGGAAATGCTAGACATCTGTTGTCAAGTAGCCAACTTGTCCCACAGATGGCAATGTGATCTGCAATTGTTATTTTTTACATTTTTTTTTCACCTCCTTCTTTGAATTCTTGTCTCCTTACTCTCTTTCAGCATTGACAGAAAGGTAGGAGGCAGAAATGAGTTAGGCAAGAAGGGAAATAGCACATTTCTGTCATATCCCCACTTCTAGGAAAGCCTGCTTCCTGTGAGCTTTGCTTCTCTCCCTGCCCTCATATCTACTTGGTTGACAACTGCTCAGCTCAAATGCCACCCTCCCTAGGGAGTCCTCTCACACTGCCCTCCCCATTGCTGGACTCCCCATAAATGCCTAGAGTGTTCCGCTAGAGTGCTCTAAACATGACTCTCTAGCACTTATCCAGGTTATCTTAATTGTTGATTTATTTACTCATCCCCCACCACCACCACCCCCCTAGACTGTGAGCTCCCCAATAGAGATGGGCTCATCACTAATTCCCAGGGTCAAATTCAGTTGGTTAAAAGAACGAACAGGTTTGAGACAGGAGAGTCTAGAAGAAAAGTTTCTTTAGAACCTCTAGATTGTTTCTAAATTGGTAACATTCAAGGTCTCTCATGCTTTGTTCGACCAATTTGAGAAGACAAATGTGAAGAATAAAGAAAGAGCTGGATCACTGGAGCTGATAACCATTTTTGTTTATATTCTATTAAAAGCATTAGTGCATGGTTAATTTATTAATCGTAGATAGTTACTAATAGCAAATAATTATGTAACAGAGCTTTTGATAATAGTTTCTATATAATCCCAGTACTTGATAAATACATGCACTATACTGAACTGGTGGGAAAATGAATCACTCACTGTGAAAGTGCCACCCATTAGTGCCACTGCTCCCAAACGATATACAATCTTGTGTTTTATGGCTCTCAGCTGCACACTGCCTGGAAGATGCTTTAGATGTGAGCCAACTTTTTACATCTAACAAATGCCCAGTAAAAAACACTTAGAATTCCAGTTGGACTAAACTTGCCCCTTCTCCAGAGGGCACATAAATGAATAAATACAAGGAAATCCCCTCCCATCGCACACACACATATGCATGCACGCAATCCTCAGAGCAGCTGTGTTATATTATAAGTTGGAGGCCTTTTGTTAGTTCAGATGTTTCAGGTCTGCAAAGGCACTCTGGAGAAGAAATAAATATTATGAGTAAGTCTCGTTTCCATGCTTGTAGTGGGGAAACACTTACTAGTACCATTTACTACAGTCTTATAGTGAAACAATCTCGTAAAAGAATACCAGCATTACTCACTCGGCACATGACTGCTAAGACAAGATGGTGTCTGTTTTATTCCCTAAATATTCAAAACATGATTTCATTCAGACTCTCCCAGATGGACTTTATTTTCAGTAAAACTAATCAGAATCATCACGGATCGTGCGCTTGCTAAATCTATCCTTGTTTTTATTTTTTTCTTAAACCATTCATCTCTCTTTTACTTTTACTGAATAGTGCATATAAATAAAACCTCTCAAATGAGAAAGATTGTATATTAGCATTGAATTGCCAAAGACAAAGGCAGACTGGAGCTGTGTGGGAACTCAACCTAGAATCCAGGTCATTCCACTTGAGGATTTGGTCTTCTGCTGTGAAAGCTTAGAGTCTGAGGTTGACAAATTTGGTAAGAAGACAATGTACTGGAGACTGATATAAATGTGGATTTAGTCATTTACGAGGAGAAAGGACTCTCATAATAACAAGAATACTACAGGTCTGCACAATCATTGCATTCTCTTATTATTATTAAAGAATGTGTGAAGCCAAAGCATAATAAGATTGTTTAGTGAACATAAAGTCAGAACAAAGGGACACAGAGAAATTTATTTTTAATGACACTGAGAGCCTGATATGTCCATTTCCCTATGAAGTCCTGTCAAAGGGATTACAAACACTTTGCCATGCTCCTGCCAAAGCCTGGTACATTCTTTTCCCATTCTTCACTAACTTTTACTAATCCATCTCATCTTAGCTTAATTATCACTTTCTTAGAGACACCTTTTTTGG
Source organism: Canis lupus baileyi (assembly GCF_048164855.1). Classification (NCBI taxonomy): domain Eukaryota; kingdom Metazoa; phylum Chordata; class Mammalia; order Carnivora; family Canidae; genus Canis; species Canis lupus. Next base: position 67,393,618 of record NC_132847.1, read on the forward strand.
TCTTCTCATCTAAGAAAGAGTCCCTACTGAACACTCCAGAGCACTCTGATTTCTCTTTATAGCACTTACCTCAGCATGTACCTAAATACTTATCTGTTGCTTTAGGGGCTGTCTGCCTCTAGGCTGTAAGCTCTAGGAGAGCAGGAACCATATTTGTTTGGAGTCCCACTAGCTTCTCAGTGCCGACCAAGTGCCTGGCACATCTGCAAGCATTCAGCACATACTTGATAAATGAACAAATGAGAAAAGCTCATCCAGGAGGTGTGTGGGGCAATGGCTAAGGGCACAGGTGCTACATTGTTTGAAATCCTGCCTCTGCTTCTTTAGTAACTATGCCAGCTTAAGCAAGTTACAAAACAAGATTTGTTATAAAATGAGTGATACTGCCTGCCTCACAGCATTCTAATAAGGATTAAATAAATTAATAGATAGAAAACACCTGGAACAATGGATGGCACAGAGTGAGCATTCAAGCAGAATTAACTCTTAATATTATCTAACAAAGGATAATTCTAAGAGAAACTGAAAGCCTGATTGCTAAAACTGTTTCCTTGGGATGTTACAGGGATGGGTACAATTCGTATAAACCTCTGAAGATATTTATTCATGTTTCCATGGTTTAGTAATTATCTTCCTGATTAAAAATACTTCCACTAAATACGGAATGTATTAAAACATGTTACACCCAAGCCCTTCCAGCCTGGAAGCCACTTTATCCTCTTTTCATAGTGTTTTGTGACTATGTACTGATCCATCGGGCATAAGCATCAGAACTTAACTCTAATGGCAGCTGTATTTTATTTTTTTCTCCAAGTTCTTGGGAGGGTCATCTCTATAACAATTATGGACAACAATATTCAAGTTGGGTTTTATAAAATAGCATTCAGAAAGTAGAAAAGGACATAATAAATATACACAATTCTGTAACAACAGAGGTAATCATTGTTGTATTTGTCTTATCTGGTTTTAAAGACTTTACTGATAAATACTGTGGGGCAAAGCAGCATATTTAACAATTACATGTTATAATGTCAGGCAAAACTGGCATGGTTGTTAGAGTCTTAGTCCCTGGTTCATTTGTTGAACCTGTATTTATTGAGTGCCTAATTATACTAAGGGTGGTCTATAACACTTTGGGTTTGAATTGAAGAATGATACAAATAGGACTCTCGTTATGTGATGAATTGGCATTTTGGTCATCAACACTTAATACATTTTTGATATATTGTTGTCTGGTATTTTCAATGACAAAATGCTGGTAACCACTGTGTGTGAGAATGTAGTGCTAAAAGAACTAGTGTGGGGGGACCACCTTTTTTTATCCCCCCACCCTACATACACATGAAATATGTCCTTTGATCATTAGCCATAGGTGCTACTCAAAGAGCCTGTTTTCATGCACAATTGAGCATTATTTACTTGAAGTTAAAATACATCTATGTCGAAACCTACTTCTTCCTTTCTTTTGATGACATTTTGGGATTAAATCCCAAATCAGGCCTTTCTGATGTACCTTTCTATATTTGAGCCTTGATTTATTCATCTTCTCCCTGTTTGGAATCCCCATGTTCTTATTCTCTCATATAGGAGACCTGCTGTTTTTCAGCCCATAAGATACGATTTTTACTTGTGTCCACATGAATATCCCAAAGACTAAACTAATGCACTAAAATAATAAAAATAAAAATAAAATAAACTAATGCACTGAGTCTCAGAATTGGGCCAAACTCAAAGATGTTATATGATTACTCATTCATTGCTGAATTTCTCCTTGCAAAAAAGAAAAAACAGAAACAATTGATAAACAAATTGAAGAAGACACAAATAAGTGGAAAAAATTTATATTCATGCATCAGAAGAACTGATATTGCTAAAATGTCCATAGTACCCAAAGTGATCTATAGATTCAGTGCAATCTCCATCAAATTCCAAGGGCATTTTTCACATAAACAGAAGAAACAGTTCTAAAATTTGTCTGGAACCACAGAAGACATCAAAAAGCTAAAAACCTTGAAACAGGGGATCCCTGGGTGGCTCAGTGGTTCGGTGCCTGCCTTTGGCCCAGGGCGTGATCCTGGAGTCCCGGGATCGAGTCCTGCATCGGGCTCCCGGCATGGAGCCTGCTTCTCCCTCTGCCTGTGTCTCTGCCTCTCTCTCTCTCTCTGTGTCTATCATAAATAAATAAATCTTTTAAAAAAAAAACCTTGAAACAAACTAAATTAACAGGAGAAAATTTAGCAGTGTATATAATACTTAAAGTTCTTAATGTATAAATATCTTATAAATTAAATAAGAAACAGACAAATATCCTAGGGGGAAAACAAACCAGGAACAAACTCATAAAATTTACAAGAGAAGAAGTATTAATGGTAAATACACATATTTCATGAGGTTACTTTCACAATAAAATAACATGAAATATCTTTTTTACCCATCAAATTACCATGAAGAGTTCAGAAATGAGAATGTTGTGACAGAGGGCACATAGGCAAAAATATCCGGAAGGAAATTTGAAAATACATACCAAGGGCCTCATAAATATTCACATGCTTTGACTCAGCAATTCCATTTCTATAATGATCTGAATGAGATATAATGATCCATAATTAAAGCATCATATGAAATAGAATGATGAGGTGCTGACATTTTATTCCTAATAGAAATTGGAAACTAAAACAGGTGAATGGTTACACAGATAATGTGTCTGTACATTAAAATCAAGGTTGTAATTATCAGTGTTGATAGAAAGAACATGAAACCATATGCTGTGTGCTTCAGATTTTATTTAACATGCATTTTCTATATATTTAACACGAAACAAGTTGGGATATAAATGTACAAACATGGTGATACTGTTGGTTTTCTAAGTCTGAGCTTGACTGTGAAATGACTGGCTGTTGTTTTTATTCTCAGTATTTTATGACTGTGTTCTAGTGAATGGCTAAAATCAGAAAAAGACTTTTCAGAAGAAAATGTCAGAGAACAAAGACTGCCTAAAAATCACATCAGTTTATTGCAGCTCTCAAATACTTCCTAATCAACCACTGTCTTATTAGACTATTGTCAAAGAGACATCTCAGAAACCTTACTTTGCTCATGTGGATAGACTATGTCTCCTTGAGTATGTATTTGAAATAATGCAGAAAGGCCTGTACTCACAACTCAAAATCTCTAGGACTTCCCTGGTCAGCACAGTTCAGTCCAGCCTCGGCCCTGGGCTAACCTAAAGCAACCCTTAACTCTGGTCCACAGGCCACACACACCCAGGCTTTGAGAAAGAGCCAGAGGCACTGTTGGTTTGCCTACCCTAATCCTATGATTACCAGAACATTACAAAAATAAGACTTATCTGTGGGTTTATATTTTTTATTAAATTAAGTCTCCTGAGAGCATCATGGTTATGCATAAACCGCATTTATTAATCCTGGCATAGCTCAAAGAGATTACTGCAAAAATAGACTATGAATAAATTGACAACGTCATCCTTATGCAGTGTGCAGTGTAATTTTCCTAGTGTTATTTTGTGCTGCTGAGCCGCTGAGCTGCTGAGGGCCTAAATGAAGGATTCTCTTTCCCGGAGGTAGTATAGTTTTCAAAACTGGAAAATTCCTTTCCACACAGTGTTGACATGAATACACACTTCCTGAGCCCTTATTCGTCTAGCATGGTCACTTTAAGTGTGCTGCACTATTTATAGAAGATGCGAGAAGACGCATCTAGCATCTAGAATTCAGTCAAGATGGCTGAATTCAGGAATATAAAGAAGCATGTTCATAATCTATGTGTGCAACTAGCAATTATTAGCTAGGGAAGATGAAGGGCAGCTTGACTGCATTCATTTTCTGATCTTTCAAACGCATGGCCAAAAAGAGGGCTAGTTTTGGGAAGCAATTTGCAAAGCTACTTTAAATAGGGTTTTAGCAGCTCAAATACATTACGCTTCAGATTTCTGAAATGAGGATTCCACAAATCAAATTAAGTCAAACTGAAATTTAATAGGTGCATCGATCTCCTAAGGATGAGTCACGGGAAATATGGTCTGCAGTCTTGGGTTTTTGTCCCCACGTTAGCCATTAACTTGGTAAATTTGAAATATTCCTCCTGTCAAGGTCACCAGCAACCACCATGCGGCCAGATCGGATGGCCACTTCCCATTCCTAAACTCTCTCGTCCTCTCGGCAACCTTTGACCAGGTTGACCACTCCCATCTTCTTAACGAACTTCCTCTCTTTCCCCCAAGAATGCACAGGCCTGGATCTCTTCCAGCTTCTCGGGCAGTTGTTTCTCACTCTCTTCTGCCCTATTAACTTGCTCTTCTTCAAAACAGCCTCTTAGAGCCGACATTACTAAGAGCTCAAGGCCCTGGGCCTCACTTTTACTCCATCTGTATGCACCCCTGACAATCTGTGCCTTCTCATGATTACACACCTATGTGCTGAAAACTCCCCAGTTTATACTCAAGCCCAAACTTCTGAGCTGCAGACCTGTATCAGTCCTAATACTTAGCAGACATTTTTATTTGGATGTCACATGAATGTCTCTGACTTCACAGCATCTAAATCAAAAATCATGATTAAGAACATTTTCCTCCCTAAACCAGTTTTTAATTTGGTCTTCAGCATCTTAATACATGACACCATGTCCATCTGGGAATTCTCTCCCCAAACCTCAACATCATTTCTGTTCCTCCTTCTGCTTCACCAAGTCCTGTTGTTCTGAAACCCCTGATAGGAGCGGCAATCTTTTTAGAATCTAATCTCAGAAGTGACATACCATTGCTTCTGCTGTGTTCTGGTCATTAGAAGTGAGTCCTTTAATCCAGTCCACACTCAAAGAAAGAGGATTCCACCATTGGGGGCCATCTTGGGGGCTGCCTCTACCACTCCAGCACTGTCAGGGCAGCCTTGGCGAGGCTTGCTCTGACCCTTCTGCAGTGCTCTGAACCCTGCCAAGAGCTTCTCTCCTTACACCACCACATGGCCTACTGGAAGCAGTTGTCGATGTTTCCTTTGGACTCCAGTGTCTGGCCCGGTGCCTAGCCATGACCTGCTGAACTGAACTGAATTGTGCATCTCCCAGTCAGGGTCAGAATATATAAACAGTACTGGGACTCAACCGAGAAATGAAGCTCCTAAGACGGGATGTTTCCTTTGGAGGTGATCTCACAAGGTCCTAAAAACAAATCTAACATATTTGAGGAATATGTGGTAGGAATCTGGAACACTCCAGTTATAATGAAGAAGTGGAAAGGAGAAAGGAGGATGAATCTGTCATCCTGGCAGGAGCTTACATAATGGTTTTCAGTCTTCTGGGTCTCTTCGTAATATCGTGGGAAACTCTGAATGAGGTTTGTGATAGAAGGAAGCAGAAAAGATGAGGCTACAGAAGGGAAGTTTGCTGGGTACTCAGGTACCAGCTTTATCATAAGAAGAACCAAGGAAGGAAGGACATTTGCTTACCACCACCCTCAGGTTCCCAAATGGCAAAGGCCAAAGAAGGCCCAAATCAAATCTGCTCTTCTCCTGTACACAGAATGTGCCTGGCATTTCTGCTCACCCTTTCCCCCCCTAATTTAGCTGGGTAAGTAACACAGATGACCCTTCTTCTCTACCAAAGCACAGACGTCAAGTGTGCAGCGCTCCACAGCTCTAGCTCTGCTTTCCCTCCAACATTTGGTGGGCCTCCAAACCATCACTTCCCCAAGCTAAAAAAATGCAGTTCTGCATGATATAACACTCCACATGCTACTATGAAGGAGGGGGGGGGTACCTAAGAGACTAAACCAAGGAAATCTCACTAATGCTTCACCCCTGCTGTCAAGAGCAACCACTAGCAAGGCCTTAAATTCTTAGGGAGAAAGGAGGATATGGTTCCATTTATTCCCATTATAACCTGGTTATAATGCATCAGGAATTCTGCTAGGTATAGGAATCACAGGCATAATGGACCCAAAATTCACCCGTCAACAGGCTCACCTTCTTGTGGAGAGACAGAGCCAAGAGCAGCTTAAGAATTCCCCCCATCCAGGGTCCTATGGGTTAAAAGAGAGGGGGGCACAGAGTCTGGGCTCTCAGTGAGCACAGAAGACGTCCAACCTGGACAGGGGTACCAAATGGAACTTCTCAGGGAAGGAAGAACCAAGTGGAATCTTGAAGGACAAGCCATGATTGGCTGAAAATAAACGGGAGCAACATTCCTGCAGAAGGGAAACAATGCGGAGAGGCATGGAGATCAGAAAGAGCATGTCAGTGATTTCAGGGCACTAGAAGTTACTCCTCAGACAAGGAGTGTGAGGAAGGCAAGAGGAGGAAGGAGACAGGAGAGGGTGACCAAGGATTGCCACACCAGGGAGTGTGGAGGTTACCCCAAAAGCAGCAGGAAGTCATAAAACATCCCAAGCTGGGGAATGACGTGGCCACATTTATATATAGAAGGAGCTCTCTCTCACACATTAGTGTAGAGACCTTATTGGCAGGGGGACCCATTCCCTGCTGCTGTCATAAATAGACAGTAAATTAATGAGAGCTACAAAGTGAGGCGTGGGGGCAGTTGAGGAAGGACAATTCAGAAAGAATGTAAACTTGCTAAGCCTCAGATAAATACAGGGTTAAGGAAAAAGAAGGGGGTCAGGGATGATTTGCAGCTTAATGGTTTAAGAAGCTGAGTAGAAGATGGTGGCATTCACTGAAACAAGAGATAAAGGAACTCCCAGATTTTAGGAAGATGATGAGTTTAGCATTGAGCATTCTGATGTTATAGGTACTTAGGACCAATTTCCCCAGGTACTAGGATCTTGGGTTCATTTAAATTAAGACAGACTCTTTGGCCAGTAGAAATTTAGACTCTAGGTCTTGAGAGTTTTGGGAAAAAAAGTTTGAATTTCATCAGCTCTGAAACTGTAATACCTTCCCTAAGCTGTCTCCCAGTACTCCCCACAATAACATCCCTCTTTTATATAGGGCTAGGGTGGTCAGGAAACAAACAACGGAGACCACCATAGCTGAGGATACAGCTAGCTATGTTGGGTTAGCTCTTCTCTCCTACTATCTGACCCCCGGGGGCACTTGAATGTTCAGAGTCACTTGTTACAGGTCAACTTAGAGCCGTGTCAACTTGAAAAAGTTCTGAATTTATATACAAGTTGTATATAGTCAGTAATAGCCTGTGATAGCCAGTCACAACTCTGAAGTACTTGTTTTCATAGAACTCACCAATTAAGAAAAAGCTCATATTCTCCAACTTTCGCATGGCTACCTTCATTTACAGGCGCTTGGAGCCAGGTCCAAGGATCTGGAGGTATGTTGGTTTCCAGATACATTTTAGCTCAATGAGAGCACTGGCCTTTAAAAATGCAGTGATGGGGAGAGAAAGCAAAGTTTGAAGGTTTTCTGTCCTCTCTGATCTCATGGTTAATTGTAGTTGAACATTAGATATTTTTAAGATTAATAAGATCAACATTAAATGTCTTTAAGATTCTATCTCAACTGTTGAGTTTCAGTTGCTTGTGAGATAGCCATACAGGTGACTAGAGATACACGTATTTCCAAAAGAGACTTAATTCAGAGCTACAGGTGCAGGAGTTATACATACTTAGATGCTGTCTAATGCTGTAAAATGTTTGAAACCACTCTTCAAGTATTGTATAGCCAAAAGAGGTGTGCCAAGGACTTAACTTGGGAAAAATCAACATTTTAAATTCTGCATGGGGGAGCAAAGTGGGGGAGGGGTAGTGAAAGAGACAATAACAACAAAATAACAAGAAAACCAGGAGAGAACTCTATCAAGAAAAGCCAAGTGAAAAAGAACTTTAAGTAAAAAGAATAGCTAATACTGCGACACATTGAGGAAAATTCAAGTAAGGTACATCCTGAGTTATCTATCAGCTTAGGAAGTTGGGTTATCTTTTATTTCATTTTGATATTTAAGTTTTGGCAATATGTTTTCCCAGGCAGATTTTAAAACTTTACGTAGTCAAATGGAGTCATCCTTATATGACTTCCAGGTTTTGTATCATATCAAAGGCTTTTTCCATGATACATGTATGTATGTATGTATGTATGTATGTATATATTATGAATTTATTCACTTACTTATATTTTAGAAGTATATACATATTTCCTACAAGTAAGTGTGTGTGTACATGTGTGTGCACGTATCACATAACTTGAGAGAAAAGCCTAACTTGGGGAAAAAGAAGTGTTTTTGGAAGGATACTCAGTAGTTTATGGAATACTTGGGAACACCGGAGAGCCAGGCAGGAACCAAGGCAGTCAGGTGGCAAGTACCAAGGCCAAGATCTCAGCACAGGAACAGCCTGGTCAGGGTGACACAGCTCCGCTGCTGAATGCTGGGCACAGTCACTGGCACTGCCATCGCCGGACACTGGATACTGCTGAGGCACTGCCATGACTGCATGCTGCTCTTGGCACCACCACCACCGAACACTTCATGCCACCATCCCTGGAACGAATTCTAACCACCTCCTTCTTTGTGTCACTCACTCCAAATTCAAAGTCCCAGCAAAGGCGTCCCATTGTCTGAGCTTAGGTCACTTCTTATCCATATCTAGCCATCGGGGCTCACGAGAGTAAGTGTTCACTTCTCTTGGCTTATACAGAGAGAGCTGGGGCCTGCCTCCTCCCCAGACTCACACACACACATCAGAAGAGGTTCAAATACTGAGATTTTTTTTTATAATAAATTTATTTTTTATTGGTGTTCAAGTTACTAACATACAGAATAACACCCAGTGCTCATGCCGTCAAGTGCCCCCCTCAGTGCCCATCACCCATTCACCCCCACCCCTTGCCCTCCTCCCCTTCCACCACCCCTAGTTCATTTCCCAGAGTTAGGAGTCTTTATGTCAAATACTGAGATTAAAGAACAAAACCAAAGATTAAAAAACCTCTTCGCTGTAGAGGATAAGGCCTTCCTTATAAAGATGCTTTATGTGGTCAAAAAATGACACCTACAGTTGCCATAATTTTTTATATGTAAAAACTTCAGTCAAAACACGAATGGAATAATATCATTGTCCACTTGAGTCTTTACGTACGTTCTTTTCTTTTTTAGTTAGCAATAATCATGCCTCGTGGACTGACGGGCTACAATTCTGCTAGTGCGCTACGTACGCTACAAATTATTTTTTTAAGCCTTTATTTTTTAGGATAGTTTCAAGTTCACAACAATATTGAGAAGGAGGTACAGAGGTTTCCCATAGTCTCCCTGTCCCGACATGTGCTCACCTGCCCCATCCATTATCAACATCTCTCACCAGGGTAGTAAGTTTTTTGGCAAAGATGAACTTGTATTGCCCCATCACAACCACCCAAAGGTCCATAGCTTCCCTTAGGAACTATGGGAATACTCTTGGTGTTGTATTCTCCGTGTGTTTGAACAAATGTGTAAAGACACATATCCATCATTATTACACATCAAGAATATTTTTACTGCCCTAAAAATCACCTGTACTCTGCCCATTCAGCTCTTTCCCTCCCCTCCTACTGTCCCCAGAAAGCGTCGATCTTTTTATTGTCTCCATAGTTTTGCCTTTTCTAGAATGCCAGATAGTTGGAATCATAGGGTATGCAGCCTTTTCAGATTGGCTTCTTTCACTCAGTGATATGCATTGAAGATTTCTCCACGTCTTTTCATGGCATGACAGCTCATTTCTTTTTAGTGCTGAATAACAGCCCGTTGTCTGGATGGGCCACAGTTTATTTATCCACTCACCTACTGAAGAACAGCTTGGTTGCTTCTAAGTTATGGCGATTATAAATAAAGCTGCTATAAACGGCTGTGTACAGGTTTTTGTGTGAACATGTTTTCAACTCCTTTGGGTAAATACCAAGAAGCACGATTGCTGGATCATATGGTAGGAGGACGTTTAGCTTTGTAGGAGATGCCAGGCTGTCTTCCAAAACAGCTGAATCCTTGGCATTGCCACCAGCAATGGGGGAGAGTTCCTACTGCTTCGCATCCTCACCAGCGTCATAGATTCTGGCCATCCTAATAGGGGTGTGGTGGGGGAATTTTTAAAAGTAAAAAAAGTCCCCCTGGCAGCAGCATTAAGGTTCTGATCAGCCCATGGCTGCAGATGGAGGCAAGGTGGGCGAAGCCTGCAAGCTTTCTCTAGTACACGGCTGATGAACCCAGCATCCCCGGGAGGCAGGTGGAGGGCTTCTTCCCTCTGTGCTATTTAAGCCACATGTGTGAACTTCGGGGTCCTTGAGCTGTAGCCACATCTGAGTTTTCCATTGGGGTTTTCAGACTAAGGGTGGGCCTGGATGAACCAGGAAGAGATGCCGAGATCATAATGGTGATCACCAGGTTAGAGGTCTCAGAGAATAGTTTTGCCCCGTAGTACGGAAAATCCCTACAGACAGACCCATACTTGAAAAGCCCCCGACACACACACGCACACAGTACCAAAGATGAACTTCAGAGGGGCCCGGGGTGATATGACAGAGAAGCAGCATGGTCAGTCTCTGGGAGCAAGAAGAGAGGTGGGTTAAGGTGGGATATGCTGACTGAAAAGGTAATTGTTGCAGACAAATGGGAGTCCTGGCCTGCTCCCCTTCTGTGTCTGACTTGTGCTCTGGGAAAAGTCAGAACCCTCTAAAGAGACCAGTTGGGGTAGCCTTCCATTCGTCCTCCAGATCTACTTGTCCCCTGCTCTGTGCCTTTGGAAACCGACTTCTATGAACTCTACCAATGGCTGGCCCTCTGGTTTCCTACTGGTGAGAATCTGCCAGAAATCAAAAGCACTCCATGAGCTGGCCAGATCCCTAAACCAAAGGTCTCGGTTCCAAATAGGAAGCTCTCCTTCAACACATTCACCACTGTCTCTAGATTCCTGTAAGTGGCTTTTGCCGCCCTTTGACCCTCAGGCCTAGAGATGGCAAAGAGCACTTGTTAGTGCTTGACCATCTCCACGCTAATTCTGGTGGTTTCCCAACACCGTACACCGTACACAGAACTCCCTCTATTCTATTTGAGTAGGCCATCTATTTCACTTGGAGACCCAGAAAACAGCTCAAGACATAAATTAATAAATTTTAAAGGGTATACATTGACCATTTTAGTAGACAATTTTTCCTTTTGGAAGTTCCTGCTAGCATATAATTAAATATCCTACCGCCTACATTCATTCACAATTTTTCTTCCACCCATCCCCATCTCCTCGCTTGCCCACCCCCAATGGGTTCTCCAGGTCTCCACACTCCAGCAGCCCGACTCCACTCAATTTTTCAAGTTGAATATCTGGTATTCATTTTCACTTTATTCTTTCCATATTTGATCTGCCCTTTTCTCTGTATCCACCTACCTTATTGTCCCTCATGTGTAGTAATAGTAGCCTCAGAGCTGCTCTCCACTCTGAGAACTGAACTTAACTGCACATAAGCAAAATGGGTCCAGGTCATGGGCTGTGTTCCCAAGATGAAGCCCTGAATTGGCTTAAAGCTACTCACATCACTGAATTTCTCCCTTTCCAGTTATTGCTTCTTCCCTTGTCCACACTCCTACCTTCTCTGTGCTGTCGGTGTCATCACCTGTTTATTGACTGTGTCTATTCTCAATACATCCACTTGCTCCCTAGCATCACATTTCCTTCTCTCTTCTGGAATGCTGCTCCCCTGGACTGACATATCACTAATAAATACCCTTTCCTCCCCCCAGCCCCCAAAATAAATCTAACCATTCAACATCTGCCATCTGCGAAGCTGAGAAGTGCTGGAGAAAAAAAAAATCACACCAGGACATATGATATCAGCATAACTTTATAGTGACAACCTCAACTGTGTGCTCTCTTATTTTCCAGAATAACTGTTTTAAATCTTCTTCAACCTCACCTGCCACATCACAGAGATAGTAGAAGTCAATCAGATGAGGGCTCAGTAAACTCTGCCATTCTCACCTACAAAAGTGTCTACTTATCCTTTCATCACCATCTTCTATTACAAGATCCGAAGCTCAGGACTCCAGAGCCTTCCACCTTCTTGGAGACCTTGAACTATCTATTATCTCTCCTTTTTCTGTGTCTTTAATCTCTTTCTCTCTACAGGATCGTTCACAGGATATCTTCAAAATAAATAAAGAATAATTTCCAGGAGCACCTGGCTGGTTGAGTCAGTAGAGCATGTGACTCTTGATCTAAGGGTTGAAAGTTCAGGCCCCATGTTGGGCGCAGAGTCAACCAAAAAAGAAAAAAAAATAGAATAAATTCTGTCTCTGTCCAACCTCTCCCTCCAGCTGCTGCTTAGCTTTCTCCTCCCTTCATGGTCACCCTTCTTGAGAGAATCCTACTCACACCTGGGACTGTCCTTCCCCAAGAGCATAAACCACTTCTATGTTGCTAAGTTCAGTGGAAACCTTTCAGTTCCTTCTTATTGAACCTCTCAGCAGCACTCAACATAGTCCATGCTCTCCTTCTGCAAACGCTCTCTTCCCTTTCCTTCTCTTCTGTGACACTCTACTTTATTAGTATATATCTTTCTACCTACCGAGCTGTTTTATGTTAATCTCCATTTCTCACTCTTTATCTTGCATTTACTTTGAAAGGTTGGAATGTCCCATGGCTCAGCTCTAGGGCTTCCTCTCCTTCCACACGCCTCCCCACCCCGGCAAATCTGCTTCATTTCTGTAGCTTTCCCTGCAATCCACATTCCCACAGCATTGTACCACTCTTGGGATGAAGCTCTTAAGGAGACATGCAAGACCCTGAGTGATGTCTCCTATCTGCCTCTGGAGCTTTTGCCCTCACTTCCTGCACTCCCAACAAACTGACTTTTTTCATTTCCATCACAGCACCGTGACCTTCGTACCCCTGGCCATTTGCACATTCTTCTCCCACAGCTTGTTACAGTCATCCCCATACCTCTCGAGTTTGGCTGTCTGACTTTTAGTCATTCTGCAGGGCCGAGCCTCAGTGGCACTTTCTCAGGGAAGCATTTCTTGCTTGTCCAATTAAGACAGGCTCATTTTCTTTTCAGGTTCAGTTCTGGTTTTTCTTTTAAGATTTTATGTATTCATGAGTGACACACAGAATGAGGCAGAGACAGAGGCAGAGGGACAAGCAGGCTCCCTGCATGGAGCCCGATGTGGGACTCAATCCAGGACCCTGGGATCATGACCTGAGCCAAAGGCAGACACTCAACCACTGAGCCACCCAGATGCCCCATCAGGCTCAGTTTTTATATAATTTTACAGTATAGTGTATCTCTCCAGATTATAATTTATTTATTTCTAATTGTTTACTATTCATTCCCTCACCAGACATTAAGTTCCATTGCCTGTTGCTGAACGTCCCACATATAGTAGGTATTCAATATAATTCATTAATTCACTGAGCAAATATCTTCTTTCAAGAGTCCTTTCCAATTTTATAAGGTGTAGCTCTCCTGATGCATCTCTAATCGCTATCTTGACAGTTAATGGGAGATCCCATTCATTTTTAAAAGTACAACCCCACTCTATCTCTTTGACTCCCCAGGAGTTTTCTGGAAAGGGTAATCCGTGTGGCATTCATGACCCACTGCCTGCTGACCAGTGAGGCAGGGAATTCGGTCATTGCCCTTGGTGGTCATTAGAAGGGGCTCTTTGCAAGCTTCACCAGATGTATGAGAGCCTGGTGCAGACCAGAAGTGCTAAGGTGGTGATGTGCTGACTCCGGCAGGAATGGGGCTAGTTTCATCAGCTGCTGTGCACCTGAATGCTGATGTCTAGATGAGGCTCAGAACGATGCTACTTGCTCTTTGAGCCTCCTTTCCAGGAGTTTGGGCCAGCTTTTGAGATGAAGAAGCAGACAGCAGAGGTGGTGAGGCAAGCTTCATCGGTGATAGACTGTCTTTTGTAAATAGGAAGACTGGCCATCAGCCCCACGTACTCTCCTCATGCCCTGAGGAAGCCTGAAAGAGTGGTATCCAGTCTCACTTTCTGTGGCTGAACAAGCCTACTATTGTAAGGAATAGATCTGCTGGCATTGTAGGATGGAAGGCCATTTTGTATCAGGGTTATAAGAAACTGCTGCAAGGAGTATAATTGGCTGGCAGCCCCTGGCTGCCACACTTTGGAAACGGCTGCAATGGGCTTCACTCAGCCAATAGCTGGTTCATTTTATGCCAGCACTCTCCCTCAAGTCCTAGCTTGAATTTTCCCTCGAGTTTTGTCTCCCCTTAGCACTGCATGTACTGGGGTTGCCTTCAGACACAGGTCGTGGTGGAATTTGATGTAGGAGGTAATTTCCTAGGGTGACTGGTCTAGAGGGTGCAGTTCTATATTTTAGGGGAAAAGGGATGAAGAGTGCTCCCTCAAAAGTCCTCTTTCTGGGTATCTGAAGAACAAAGGCCCATGAGGGAGGCTCACCTTGGACTTCCCTTCATTGATGGCTGGTAGTGATTTAGCTCACAAATCAAAGCCAACCAAATTTCTAGAATCCTGTGCTTTTCTTGGTGTTATTTATGGAAATGACAGGTAGCCACACTGTTCATCCTGCTGATTCCTAAATTTCATATGAAATATGCACTCATCCTACTAACATTCAAGTTTCCCATGAAATACACAGCACTCACAGGATATTCTCAACAGAAACCTAATCGAATCTATATCTCTTTGGGGTGTTTGGGTGGCTCAGTAGGTTGAGCATCTGCCTTTGGCTCAGGTCACGCTTCCAGAGTCCCAATATCGAGCCCCACATCGGTCTCCTTGCTCAGCAGGGAGCCTGCTTCTCCCTCTCCTTCTGCCTGCCACTCTGCCTGCTTGTGCTCTCTCTCAGTCAAATAAATAAATAAAATCCTTTTTAAAAATCTATATCTCTTGGGATCCCTGGGTGGCGCAGTGGTTTAGCGCCTGCCTTTGGCCCAGGGCGCGATCTTGGAGAACCGGGATCGATTCCCACGTCGGGCTCCCGGTGCATGGAGCCTGCTTCTCCCTCTGCCTATGTCTCTGCCTCTCTCTCTCTCTCTGTGTGACTATCATAAATAAATAAAAATAAAAAAAAATAAAAATCTATATCTCTTCTATTACTTTAGGATTATTTTGCTTGCAGTTTGACTCAAACTCATATTTGCCAAGCCCCCCCAAAAAAGATGAATTTATTCATTTAAATAACAAAGAAGTCCAGTAGATAGATGTAGCTTTGCACATTATTTCTTATTAATGGAGCATAAAAGCTTCCAACAGCCCCAGCTTACCTGGTCTTCACAGGTGCTGATCTTAAGAAGGAAGAACTTATTTTACACTAGGACTGGTAAACTACAAGACCTTGGACTGGCCAGTATAAGCTATAAGCCCATTTCTGAATCAATCACTATGGTTAGGTAGTAGAGGCGTTTCACTTGCAATACATATAACCGACAAATGACATAATTTTTTTATATTGAGCATACATTAAAAACTCCTATTAATAAGAAAAAAGACAAATGACCTAGGAGGAATATAGACAAAAGCCACAGAAGAGGAAAACAAGGAACAATAAAAATATGAAAAATTCTCACTACCAATAGTATTTGGTGAAATAAATGTAAATTAAAATGATGAAATACCAGTTTACTCTCTTCAAATGTAGGAAATCAGAGGCAAATGATGATGAGAGTGTGGGGAAATGGGGCCCCTCCTACACTGCTGGGGAGTAAATATACCATCATATATCCATAATTCATGCCTATGTTGTCAATAGATATAATGGAGAGTGTAGTACGTGTTAGCGTGGTAAAGCCTCTAAGACATTGTTCAGTGGGAAAAGGCAATTCGCACAGTGGAATGTTTTGGAAGCTGTGGAGGTACACCTTCAGGAGACCTTGCTGCAAATGTGACGGGCTGACAGCCCACAGCTGTCAACTCCATGGACTCATAAGCCCAATGAATGAGGAGACATTAACACAAGGCAAAAAATCTTAAAACAGTGAAGGAAGAACAATGATAGAGATGTGTATGATACACACACATACACGCACACACACACGTATTATGTACATGTGTGTGCCCAGAGGAGGCAAATCCAATGCCACTTGGGATACGGGAAGAAGATAGGGGACTTTTAGTCTGGGACGGCTCCCAGGAGGAGCTAATGATCAAGCTGAGATAGATGTTAACTGTGCAGAGAGGAGGAAAGCATTGCAAGCAGCAGAACAGCTTGAGCAATTCATGGAGAGAAGAGAGCTGCACCTCGGGAACTTACGACAGGTTTCTAATAGAGGCTTGGACTGTAACAGGTGAGGCGAAGGAGATGGGCAGCATCGGGTGAGGCCTCCTTGGTCGAATTAGAAAAGTCTGAGTAGGTTTATGTGGTGAGGAGCCACGGGAAGCTCTTGAGCAGGAGGGTTCATCTGAGAAGAGGTTAGAGGATAGCAAGCCCTAGGCGAGGACAGACAGGATGCTATCGCCATCGTGCTGAGAAGGTGAATGTCTGGAAAGGAGCCTGGGATCGCCTTAGATGAGTCGGCATCAATGGAGGGGAAGAAATCCAGGAATACGGAGTTGGTACCATGTGTAGGAATGGGGAGCGGGCTGGAAGTAGGCGGTGGGGTGAGACATGGGGAGGAGCCCAATTAGATAGACCCAGGTTCTGGCAGGAGGGCGGAGAGGTGGGGAACTGAATCAGATCAGGAAGCCTACACCTCAGGGAACACGGTGATGGTTGCAAAGGCATCTGGTATTGTCCTTCTGCCACTGTCTTAAAAGGGATTCTAAAGGGATTTTCTTTCCCTTGTTCCTCCAGCACTACACTTGCATTACTGGCCTAAGTGGATACTCACCAGCTGGCCGTGTCCATCACTACAGCCAAGTCGGAGAATTCCTGATTATACTTAGAGCCTGTGGAGCTGCTGACACAAACAGTCATTAGCAGACAACCCTTTTGTATCAAAGTATGCTTTAAAATGTAAACTGTGGGCGCATTTTCCTTGCATTGTCCAGAAGGAACTTTCTCCTGCCTGAGCCTGGATTAATCATGAGAGAGCTGGTCAACATTCCACTGGTACATATCCTTACTTTGGTTGCCTTCAGCGGGACTGAGAAACTTCCAAAAGGTTTGTTTCAGGAATCTTGTCTTCATGTTGCCTTGTCACAGTTCTAAGTGCATGTGTGTGTGTGCGTGTGTGTGCTCTGATCACGACTGCTTTGTGTTCTGGGGGCCTGAGTTCTACTTGGTGAAGTAGGGGTGCAATGTACGGAGAGGGAGAAAACTGTATAAATAAGCATCTGATTGATGGTCTCATTTCTACCGGTATCCCTCCCCCGCTTAAGTTCCGCAATACAAAGTTGAGCTGCACAGTGTGCATGAGGAGCTCTGGCTTGGAGGGAAACGTCAGCAGGTAGACTGCAAGTTATCAAGGTCCGTGCTGTTTATGTGTGTGTCAAACTTCAGGGTGGTCTAAACGGATGATGAAAACCTTTTCACGTTGGGGTTGCCGGGAATATAATCAACCCTACTCCCAGATGTCCACAGTGTTTGCTTCTGAACCAAAATCATTTCTATTTTCAGTTTCAGTTTTGCAAAATTTTTAGTATTTTAGGTCCTAAAAACCAGAATTACAGAGGGACTCGCACGATTTGCCTATATAATCAAAGGCTGAAGACAATGAGCTCTCAATAACGTTGAGGTTGGAGGCATGATTGGGCTTGGCAAGAGACTGTGAAAGTTTTTTTTCAGAGCCTTTGGAATGTACCGGAAATAACACCACCTCAGGGAAAGGAAAGGAACTTAAGAAACTGACAGACACCTGTTGCCGCAGCAAGAATGTCCACAGTGATATGGTTTCTGGCCAGTGTATTATGAAACTGAGGCTGGCGTATTTCAAATCAGGAAGAAAGACAGGAAAATATGTGAATTGTAAAGTGACTGAGGGCTTCTTTGAAATGTTTTTAAAGATCCAAGTAAGATGGAATGATATCAATTAAAGAGTCTTCAGATTAAATGTAGTAGAGTAAAAAAGAGTTCTGTGTTTTATGACACTTGGAATTAATTATTTTCCCTTTACGTTACCTTCCCAAAGAACCGAACACGTTTGTGTTGTGTAGATAAGTGAAGGTAGTGTCTGTATGTAGGTGGGCAATGTAGCTGGAGGTATTGTGGTTCGCAAAGAATTTCGGGAGTCACACGGGCAAGGCTGCTAATAAGATACAGCTTTCCTCACAAACAATCTGATTTCACAGTTTTATGTTGTTTTGTTTTCCTTTTCTATCTTACATTGGGCAGAGTGATATCTTCAGATGTACTTAAACGTTTAATTGCCAATTAATACTTTAGGGTATCTCCAGATAAAGAAGAATCTAGATCTTTTCAAACAGCTAATAATAGACAGAAAGACTTAACATTGGCTTCAGATTATTTTAATACTTCCTGGTCATACAACGGATGTCCGGGAAGATGGCACCTGAATGTTCACACTTATGGATTATGAGAAGTCTTATTTGCGCTATTCTAAACTACTAAGTTACATAAAAACAACATGGTTAAATGCTAAAATTTACTAAAATTCAATTTACTAAATTGCATAAAGAGCAAAACAATTGATTTTGATGGTTAACATCAGGATTCGGTGCATTAGAAAAAAACCCCAAAACCCACCCCTCTATATAAACAACTTCTAATTTATATTCTAGAAAGAAATGATTTATAGTTCCCAAACTTTATAGGTAAGGCCCTTAATTCAAATGCACACTATCTCTCTTTTGAAAAATTCAAAATATGGTGACATAAGGATAATAAAGCCAAACATCTTGGCTTTTAAATAAAATGATCAGATTGTCAATCCAACTTTGTTTGTTTACTGCTATAATTTCTTATAAAATGAAAATTTTAAAAGAATATTTTTGCCCAGTCCACTCTATTTATGGTAAAATATAAGCTAGTATGAACTTAACACCAACCTTAGCCAAGAACACCAGGCCTAGTAGAATAAACATCCATTAAACTACACACACCAGCTCTGAGAATAGACATTTTCATAAAAACACAGTCCCTTAGAGTTCATGGAATATATCAGCACAAAACCCCCCAAAATATGCTATTATTTTAATACTACTAAAAGTAATAAAGATGTTCTACACAAACTATCTCATAGTTATTTTCTCTGTTCTTGACAGAGAATAAAAAGAATTTTTTAGATGAATACCTTTGTCCTAAGTCCTTTATCATGAACGGATCAAGGAATCTCCACAATACTGTGTTATGAAATAGACTGACAGATTTTAAATAGTGCAAGAGTATTTAGTGGATTCTTTTCTAACTGTCCACATATCATTTCCTCAATAAAATTAATTGTAGCTATTAATTGTAGCATTAATAGTTTGTTGTTTTCATTTTAGTTTGAGATTCCTAATGTTCAAAGACAAGGGGAAAAGACACTCGTTCTGACTCATTATGACTAGTGATACTTTCAGCGATGAGCTCAATATCATAACCCATAAGTAGGAGAGATTTACAAACCTTCATATATGAAAGTAACCAACGTTTCATTGAATACGCATCCAAACCACACACTTCCATAGTATTTAGTGCTTTATCAAGGAGTATGAAGTCTGCAGTGGGAGTTAAAATCTGTAGGAGTATAGGAGTTCAGGTAAGCAGCACTAAGTTTGTTTAATACGTACAAAGAACTCCTGTCCAAACTCCACTTTCTAAATTATTCCATTTACCCCCATCCCTAGAAGTTTCTGAGTCTAAGTGATTTCTCTTCAGATATATTTGAGTAACTTCCTCTTCTAAATCGTACGTATACAAAGATAGGATTCACAGATTCAACATATGACTAAGTCAGAGCAGGCACAGCTGTCATTGAAATCCGGGACACCGAGTCCTGGATGAATATTGACGTGCATTGAAAGAGCAACTCATTGCGTGTTTGGGGAAACACAGTTGCTTTAAATATTATTGACCTTAAAGAACAGAAAAAAGGAGCAGAAGTGTCAAGATTTCTGTCACATTTCCAGAGCAGGAGGCAACGTCTCAGTGAAATAGGACTTAAGGTGTGGGGGAAAGGGACAAGAGAGGGGTGAGGACCGGCCCCAAAGGATGTGGCCCTATTCAGGAAAGTCAGCAAAGGAGCAGACCAGAGAATGCAGAAGAACAACATGGGTTGTGCTGAGGACCCAGCTGGGGTTTGGGAGTGAGACTTTGTCGTGGCCTTGATTTACACCACCATTTCACTGCATCTAACAATACCATTAGCACATAGGGGCAGCAAGGACAGCTGGCTGGATTAGTTCAAGGTTGGTGCTTCCCAGGGTCAGTGCAGCTAAAGGACTAGAGGGTATGGGAGCTGAGATTATATGGCAGCATGCCGGGCAGTCAAGGCTGAATAGCGAAGGCAGTGAAGTGAGGACATTTAAAGCCTGGAAGAGAATGTTAAGATCGAGTTCCTTTTCCTAGTCTCTAATGTCTTTCCGTGTGTCTTTAGGGACAGCACATGGTCTCCGTTAGCCTCTGTTTCCTTGTAAAACGAAGAAGTGCACACTCGTGCTCAACGTATAATGCTATGTACCGTGCTAAGGACTGTCAATGATTGGGGAAATACATGTTCACTCTTGGGTAACATGCCCATTTTAGATGGGTCTCTATGAGACCATGTCTTAACCCAAATGAATTCCCTCAGGAGAGGCAATTTCAGAGATTCTAACAGGCTACCAGCCTATGCCCCACACCAGTCTCGAAGGCAAAGACCAAAAGTGTGTTCTGTAACAAAGAATGAATGATACAGCATTAATAAGTGATTGAGATTATCGATGAAGTTTACAAACTCCAAAGGCATCATAATCAAAGAACTTACATTTTATTATATCAACAGGAGAGTGAATGTGTCAGTTTCTAAGCTAAGCCAAATGATGAGCAATACTGAATATCCTCTTTCTTTGGGGAATCTGAAAAAATTTCTAGCACCAGAGTGTTTTTTCATACTGAAAAAACAATACTGTATTTATGATATTAGGAAAAAAAACATGAATACATCCCAAGTCTGAGCTCTAATTTTATTAAAACAGAAAGAGGCAAATACACTTGGCTTCTTGGTTTTTTCAGTCATTTGGTCGTGTTAATCAACAACTATTCAATCAGAAGCTAGCACGTCAATGGCCATGCGGTAGAGCCCATAAAAGGGTAATGTCATGTCCTTCAAGTTAAGCTACTCTTTGGGTACAGGAAGTGTTGCGCTCATTTTCATGTATTTGTTATTCATGTGGTCCTTGGATTGAGGGAAGAAATAGTGCCCTAGTTTAAACAAACTCCAGCTGAGATGAAAGCTGGATAAGAGAATGAAAGTAAACATGAGACAATCTGCTGAGTCAACAGATATCATTAAATACAACAATGTGATTTTGTCACGATTTGAAAGTGGATTTGTTTGGATAATTTTCAAAATTTGAAAGATAGGCAAAGTGAACTTAACCAACTATATCCTGCCTATATAAGTTAATATTAATGTAAACCTTATTCTTCCCCTCTGTCTGTAACTAGTATTATGTTGAAGACATGGAATAGCTTAGAGTTAAAAGAGAAACTTTAAACCAAACTTCACTTTGACATTCAGTTCTAACACTTCATACTTTCATTATGTTTAGACAAGTTATTTAACCATTCTTAGCCTCCATTCCTTATCTGCGAGTGAGAATATAGTATCTGCCTTTATGTTTGTTGTGGTAAATGAGATAATGAATAAAAAGTATAATGCATGGCCCATGGCAGGTTCTTAATTTTGGATGCTAAAATTATTTTTTTTAATATTTTATTTATTTATTCATGAGAAACACAGAGAGAGAGAGGCAGATACACAGGCAGAGGGAAAAGCAGGTTCCCCACAGGGAGCCTGATGTGGGACTCGATCCCAAGACTCCGGGATCATGCCCTGACCCGTAGGTATATGCTCAACCACTAAGCCACCCAGGCGTCCCTAAAATTATTTTTAAAAAGAGTCAAACATGACACAAGACTGCCGTGCCACTGTACATAATGGGAAGGTGTTAATCTAATAAATTTCTTCATAACACCTCATGTATGTCTCCGTAAGCATCAGGACATTGTAACATTACTTCCTTCATCCTAACTGGTCTCTCAACAGTTTGTAAAAATATTAATAGTATGTCTGTTACCTCTGTCACTTTGAAAGTATCAAGTGAGAAGCTGATGAATCAAGTTTATTTTCTTGTAATAGATGGCCATGAAGAATGATTTTGAAAATACAAAATATAGAAAAGCTTAAAATAGAAAAAGTCATCCTGACTTCCAAGACTTTTAACATGTTGGTATATTTTTTTCCATTTTTTCCTAGGTATCATAAAAAACTGTTTATAAAATTCTGCTACCTGCCATTTCTACTCAACATGAATGCATGAGCATATTCTATATTATCTATACTCTTTAACATACCACTTACAGTGACTGTGTAAATAATGTCCTGTTTAGATAAGAGTTGCTGATACATGTTTAATATCTACCTCTCTGATACAAAAAAAAAGGCCCTCATTTGTTGTATTTGTTGTATTTGTTGATTTCTGTACTGTAAATACTCCAACAACACCCAATTTCAAGCTAACGATGAATACTGAATTGAGAAGAGATGGGCAGTAGCATGCCTTTATATACTATTTCTACTGCACAGATACATTGACTGTAAATTACTCCAAGAGTGTAGATAACAGTAAAATATAGTAAAATAATTAGGAAGTAATAAATTTTGAGGATTAATACTTTTTGACATGATTTATTTAATTATTATTATTTTATTTTAATTTGTTAACTTGGGTCTTGTTAACACACAATGTTAGTGTTAGGTTCTGGTGTACAACACAGTGATTCAACTTTTCTATACGTTATGCTACAAGTGGAGCCACCAACTGTCACCTAAATTTATATAATTTAATTTTTACTAGTGGCTCTATTTAACAACTGTCTCACAAAATTCTTGAAAAATTAACACTTGGCTCTATCTAGCAAGCCAATACTAGCCAGCACTAGCAGAGCACAGTCAGAAAGCAGAACCGTATGCTGGACCTTCGTTCCACTGCAGCACAATTAGTACAATTTAGTACAATTAATCTGTTTTGCACAGTGAAAGTCATCTATGTGCCTTTCCACCTTGAGATTATTTCCTTGGGATAGATTCCCAGAAGTAAATATTAATAATAAGTTTGCAAGTCATCCAGAGACCAGCAGAACAACTGAGCTGTTCAGGCTCCCTTTTCTAAATTACCAAGTCAAATAACACACAGTGTTCCATATGGGCAAAGGACAATTTTAAATGCTTCGCCTATATTCGTTTAATGAGTCCTCCTGACAAGCCTCTGTCGTGGTTTTATTATCATCTCCATCTACAGCTGACAATGCCGAGACACTAGCTGGGTGAGTTGGTGGATTGGGAAGTGATGGAACAAAGATTTAAACTCAAGCCCTGTGCTAGCACCTTCCACTGTCCGGCTGCTTAATGGTCCTTCCTTTCAAACAATGGAAGCATTCAGTATTATTAATTCAGCTTGGGGCCCATCATCATCCGCATCCCACAAGCTTAATACAATATCACTGTTTTTATTTCTTAACATCTCTATTCCTATAGAACTCGTAGCTTATTTTATCCATGGGAGCCTTAACACCTATGTAGAAAAGCTGTTATTTCACCTACAAATTCTGCTTTTTTATTTCAGCTATTCTCTTTCAACCTTTTAAAAAGTATATGCCTTTCATAAAGGCCTCAGAAACACAGTTCATTTAAACATCACATCAGTCAATGTGCCCATGTTAGGGATAGAAGAAGGTGTAAGACATGGTCCCTGGCTCCAAGTTCAAGGTTTTTTATAATTGAGTAATGGGAAAAAGACATAAACCAATCATCCTAACAGCGTCTGTGTGACAAGTGCTGTGAGAATGACATTTACAGCATGAGCTAAGGTTAAGGAAAAGGGCATTTGGCTCTGTCTAGCAAGTCTGGAAAATTGAGAGGAGATGCTGCTTTAACTGGATCTTAAGAAAAGAACAACATTAAAGAGGAAGATGTGGGCTAAGTGGGATGCTCCCAAAGGTACCATGTTCCCTTATTCTCAGCCCACAAATGTGTCTCTAAGTTTACTGAAAAAATAAGGTTCATTTAGACAGCGGATGCATGTTTCATGGCCAATGTGCCAGTTTGTTCCAGGTGTTTCATGAGGCTATCACCCTCTACCCTGCATCTAAAATATGGTTCACACTACTTACTTGGCCGTCCTGTGTGCCTTGCATTTTAACAAAAGCAAACATATAAATTTATTATCCAAGTCAGGTACTTGCAGAGTACAGAAAGCACTAGTAATAATTATGTCAGGATAGCAGGCACAACTATTATAGCTGATCATTTTATGTATCTACCCATCCTCATTATCTAGATTGTAGCAGAGATGGGTTTTACACATCTTGTTCCTTCTAGTCAACCTGGTGCTTGCTACATGGAAAACAGTAAATAGATCTCTGATAAATAATAACAATATAGTAATGATGATAATTATTATATTTTTAAAGATTTTATTTATTTATTCATGAGAGACACAGAGAGAGAGAGAGAGAGAGAGAGGCAGAGGGAGGAATAGGCTCCATGCAGGGAGCCTGACGTGGGACTCGATCCCAGGTCTCCAGGATCACACCCTGGGTTGAAGGCGGTGCTAAACCGCTGAGCCACCCGGGCTGCCTGATAATTATTTTAAATAAGATTATGCAACGCGGTAGATTTCTGGACTCACCCAAATACAAGTGTGGGCACTGGCCCACACCATCCAGCCCGTGAGATGCCCAGGACCCCACCTTGTTTGCTTCGGTGTATTCATAGGTTTCCTTAAGCATTAAAGAAGGGTGTATCCTACTACCAATAACTTCTCATCCTTCTTAAATTCTTTATCCTTCAAACTTTTATAATCCAAGTGACCCTCATTTCATGGGGGGGGGGAGGAGGAAAAAAGTCACCGTGTCACAGCTTGTCCTCTTGTTGTCTTTCTTTTTGTAGAATAAACAAATACACACGCATGCGCACATAGAGGTACATACACACACAAACAAAACAATAACAAAACACAAAAACAAAAAACAAAACCAGCTTTGGGATATAACTCCCATACCACGCACTTCACCCATTTAAAGTATACAATTCACAGAGCTGTGCATTTATCATCAAAATCAAGCTTAGGAAATGTTCATTACACCTAAAAGAAATCCTGTGTCCTTTAGCCATTGATCACCCCCGATCCCTCCACCCTCTGTCCCAGTCCTAGGCAGTAACTAATGCATTTTCTGACTACAGATTGGCCCATGTGGGCATTTCACATAAATGGGATCATACAATATATTGTGCTTGTGATTGGCTTCTTTCACTTAGCTTATTATTTCCAAGGTCTATCCATGTTGTGGTATGTATTGGTACTTCATTCCTTTTTATTGTCAAATAATATTCCATTGTGTAGATATATCAATTTTGTTGACCCTTTAATCTTTTTTTGACACTTGGGTTGCTTCGACCATTTAGCTATTATGAATAACACTGCTATGAACGCAGTTGTGTAAGTATCTGAGGCCCTCCTATAATAGTTTGGGGTACATACCCAGCAGTAGAACTGTTGGATCATATGGTAATCCTAGGCTTAATTTTTTTGAGGTACTACCATACTGTTTTCAACGGCGGCTGCACCATTTCACATTCCCACTAGCAATGCACAAGGGTTCTAATTTTTCCACATCCTCGCCAAGATTTGTTGTGAATGTGGAGTGGATCTAATTGTGGTTTTGGTTTGCATTTCCTTAATGGCTAATGATATTGAGCATCTTTTCACATGCTTGTGTCTCCAACACAAATGAAATTCATATAAAATTTTTGAAGAAATGTCTGCTTGGATCCTTGCCCATTTGTTATTTGGGTTTTTTTTTTTTTCTTTTTTATGTATTGAGTCTTTTTCTCATCTACTCACATGCAGATCTGATTCCTTTGTAAATCTGGGTAAGCTTAAACTGTAAAGTCTTTCGTTTGCAGGAGCCCCCTTTTCAAAGCACTCAGTGGGCTCTAGCACTGTGTCCATATGGACGTATATTATTATGAAATTTGGAAAAAATTGTTTTTAAACAATTGTTAAGACCTCTTTCCTTTCTGATTCCCTGAAGTCACACTTCCCTTCACATTGATTTGTGTTGGGTGGCCACAGAGGATTAGTGAACAGTATTCTAGAAGGTTCTCATCTGATTTCTCTTTTTCTTGTAGCTCCTGTCATCACTACTCCTCTAGAAACAGTGGATGCCTTAGTTGAAGAAGTGGCTACGTTCATGTGTGCAGTGGAATCCTATCCCCAGCCTGAAATTTCCTGGACCAGAAATAAAATTCTCATTAAGTAAGTGTTCTGCCTTTTTTCTGGTAAGAATGCCCACTGCTGCCTTGCAATTTAACTGTGTCACAAATGTAATCACAGCTCTTTGGAGTATAAAAGCTCAGCTTCTAGAATATGAAAAATGCCAAATCCCTCATTTTATAAATGTAAGATCTGAATATCAGTGAGGTTAAGAGAATTTCCCAAGGCAAAACAGAGATTTAATTGACTTGGAGACATCAGGGTTATTTCATGGACCCTGGGTTAGGACCCAGAGGAAATTTCAAGTAATTAGGAAACATCATGACATCCTAGGTCTGGGGGCATACGGCACATGTCTCAGGACATGCTGGGGAATTAATAGGGACCAGATTTATCTCCTCTATTTCTACTATCCCAATAAAGTCTGTTGTCTAGAAACCTGACCTCTAGGTCACCATAATTTTGTCTTTTGAGCGTCAGAAGGGCCTCCTGATGTATAATGAGGCAGCCTCTCAAACAGATAAAATTCCCATTTGACATGAAAAGGTCATGCTATCTTTTCCTCATTTACAGTAGTTATCTGATCAAAAATACTCTTTAAAAAATCTGTAATGAAGGCAACCACTGGCTTCCCAGCAGGCAATATAGCTTGCATTAGGGCTGGAGTCCTTAAACTGGGATCCAAAGACAGAGGTCTGTGAACTTGCATGCAGAAAAATTATGCCATTATTTGCACCAAACGTTAATGAAATTTAGTGTTTCCTTCTATTATACATGTTGTAATGTGGGAAATCACCCTGTGCCATGGTCACCTTCAGGTTGTCTACCAGGCAAGTTATTCCAAAACTAGAATAGGAAGGCTCAAAATAAGGTGCTTGAAATAGTTTATCAAATCCATTTAAAATATATAGATAGAAATAAGGGGAGAGAAACGGGATAAGTTAATGTACTTAGGAACCTTGGTTCACCTCATGTTTATATGTCCAGTCTCTCTTGTGCCTCAGACATCCCCGCTGCAGTGTTCTTACAAGGACCCGCGTGGTGGCTGAGCCCACAGACAGAAGGTACCTGAAGCTAATAACATATACTTTCTCTATTGGACAGATGCAAGCACACCTGGCCATGACTCTAGCTTGCCAAATAGCCAGTTGAACAGCCATGGATTTTAAGGGTTTTTCTTGGGTAGAGTGATGGGGTCATCCATAAAGGGACAATTTTTTTTTTTTGAGAGAGAGAGAGAAAGCGAGCAAGCAGGGAGGGGAAGAGGGAGAGAGAGAGAATCTCAAGCAGGTCCCATGCCCAGATGCAGAGCCTGACGTGGGGCTCACTCCCACAACCCCAAGATCATGACCTGAGCTGAAATCAAGAATCAGATGCCCAACTGACTGAGCCACCCAGGCACCCCAAGGGACATTTTATGTCACCAATGGGTGGTTGATTTAGGGACGACAGAGCTGTCAGTCTAGAGGCAGCATGATTATAGACTTGCCTTTCCATCCCTTTCCACTTGAAGCGATACTCTTCTCTGTTCCAACATATTTTTGATTTATTACATCAATCTTTGGCAGGCTGCTATTTTATTTACTGCCTATATTCAACACACCTTATCAGCTCTTCCTGTGTTTCACAAGTCACTCTCCAGTCTCCATTCAACACGAGTCATTGTGCCAATATCTCCTAAGCTATTGGCTTTATAATTTATATGCTTGATATTCATGAGTTTTCTCTTTTATATGTCTTTGTCTTCTATAACAAGATAAATAAAATAATCTCTTTAAATAATACAGAAAAACTTCATTGTAAATATGGACCATGAATAACAGTGGTCATTAAAGAACCTGTGAAGTTATCACAGAAGTTAGATAGCTCTGTATTACATTACAGTTGTTGCATATATCTTGACATATTTATACTCTTCCCTACTTTGAAATTATAATAGTTGTTAGATACTCAACATTCAGTATTCAAAGGTCAATGTTCAAAGACTACTCTCCCCATCACAGCCCTCCAACTAGTCTGGGAAGGAAGTTTGATGCCTGTATTGTAAATTGCTTTGAAAAATATGGCCCTATGTCCTCTCATGGTTTATCTCTCAATATTATAAGGAGATGAAGAAATGAACAGTGAGAGAGTTTTTAATTACACAAAGAAAAATCATAAGTCTACCTCAGAAAACCATAAATATAAGCTCAGCTAACTTGGCTTGTAACACTATGAATAAAATCACTTAATACATTTGAATCTTCCCTTTGTTATAAGGTAAAAATATTACAAATAAATAAGCAAGTGGAGCTATAGGTTTGATTAGTTAGTTGTTAGTCAAAGGATCTGTGAAATAGGAAAAAATGACATTTAGACAACATATTTGAGTGCTCTCTGAGGAATAATGAATAACTGGACACAGGAGAAACCTGACAAGCACTAGCTCAGCCTGGTGATAAAGGTCAATATCAACAGTGAGAAATGACATCGATAGCGTATCCTTTTTATGATGTGATGTGACACTCTGTTTTTGTGATCTTCTTCCCCAAAGCCACAAACCCACTTTTATTGTAATAAAAACATAAGGCAAATTCCAATAGAGGGACCTCCTACAAAATACTTAACAAGGACTCCTCAAAACTGTCAAGGTTATCAAACACAAGGAAAGTCCTAGAAATTATCACAGCCAAAAAGAGCCTAAGAAGATATGACAAATAAACGTAGTGTCCTGGATGAGACTATGGAACAGACAAAGACATCAGATAAAAACTAAACAAATCTGAATAAACAAAGAGTTATATAAACTAGTTAATACTATATCAATATTGGCTCATTAATTTAACAAACGTACTGCACTAATCCAAGATGTTCACAACAGGGGAGACTGGATGAGGGAGGTATAGAGAAAGTACTATCTTTTCAATTTTTCTACAAATCTAAAACTGTTCTAAAAAAAAATTCTGGTTTAAAAATCACTAATATTTGAGTGTTCCTCACAACCCATAAGCAATTTAGCAACAATGATGCAACAGCTTCTAAGTCTTGAAAATTTTCTATTTCACAGGGTGGTTGGACTCTTAGTCCACAAGTCCATCTGCAAAATATTCCAATGTTCATATTTTTCCATGAACACTTAAACCTGGTAAAACAAAACAAAATACAACAGAATTACGTGAGAGTGAGTATCGTGGCTTGCCACAGTTATTTATTGTGATTTAGTAAACTACCCAGTGACTCCATTATTCTTAGTTACATTTGACCAAAATTTTTCCTCTTCAGGATCGGTGTATGATGGTAGTCACCTGTTGAGATTAGAACATCAAGAATCCACTTCCTTTTCCATTTTTCTTTTCACATGAGTTCCTTGTTTCTACTGTAACATATTACCAAAAACTTAGTGGCCTAAAACAATACAGATTCATTATCTTACAGATTGGGGGGGTCAGAAGTCTGAAATAGGTCTCCCTGGGCTAAAATCAAGGTATTGACAGGGCTGTATTCTTTCTGGTGGCACCAAAGAAATTCTTGCCTTTCCCAACTTAGAGAGGGCTACCTGCCTTCCTTGCTCCTTCCTCCACTTTCTATCACTTTGCCCTCTGCCACCACTGTGTCATCTCCTCTCATTTTTCAGCTTCCTTCTACCATCTTTTAATGGCTGTCATGATTACATTGGACCAATCTGGATAAGCTGTGATACTCTATTTTAAGATCCTTGGTATCTGTAAAATCCCTTTTGCCACATAAGATAACATATTCACAGGTTCTGGAGATTAATACGTGGATTTTGGGGGGGGGGACATGTTTCGGCCTAATGCACATTTTGCATAAAGAATCTAAAAAAAAACAAAAACAAAAAAAAGAATCTTTATTTGGTCCTAAAACCCACTTTTATGTTGATGCTTCCCCTCAAATCTGTTTCCCTAATTCCCTTTTCAACTAATGGCATGTAATTTAATGAGATAATGTATATAAAACATCTACTTCTACAGTTTGAAGCTGTTCTGCTTCCTTATATATTACAAAAAAAAAAAACAGAACTATGCTTGACACTGGTTAGGCACTCAACAAATATTTGTTTAATAAATGAATACTCAGATAATTGTTAGTTGCTTCCAAAAATATTTAATTCTCCCTGCTGGTCACACATTTACGTGTGTGTGTTCATTCCCTGGCTGTTACTTTGCAATAATTATGGGGAGAAGACTCATATATCTTGGTAATCATAGACTTTCCTGAGTAAACTTCATGTTTGGTCTAATCGACAGACATCACCTTTTGAAAGCATTTTGGAGGGACTCAGTGATGCTTTGATTATTGGAGCATAGGGAAGATTAGAATGCATTGTTAGCATTATATTGCCAACTAAGGTTACTCTAGAATTCTGAACTCATTCAACTTTCCTTTTGCTTTTGATCAGCTTCCTCCATTGACAAGTCATCTTTTTTGATCAGTTTACCACAGCTGGAAAAAAAAAAAAAAAAAAAAGATCACACTGGGGTTCCTAACCTGCCATTGCTGTCTGTGACCTGCAGGCTCTTTGATACCCGGTACAGCATTCGAGAGAACGGACAGCTCCTCACCATCCTGAGTGTGGAAGACAGTGACGATGGCATCTACTGCTGCACCGCCAACAACGGCGTGGGGGGCGCCGCGGAGAGCTGCGGGGCTCTGCAAGTGAAGATGAGTGAGTGGGAGAGGGCCTCTGCTCGTGATGTTAAAAGGCTGGCTTGGTGCACCCTGGAGCAGGCAGTAAATAGGGCCTCCCGCACACCTGGAGGCTTAGCAGCCGGCTGAGTTCAAGTTCAAAACACAACCTTGCCGCAGTGAATTCTACACCTTGTATTCCTGTCCTCAACCACAGGCAAGCCCCTTAGTTCTCTAGCTTCTCCTGTTTTCTGGCCTGTCCACAGCTCCTTGTCTGCTGCCCCCTTGCCCTCTTGTCACCAGGGAACTTTCCTCTAAAATCTTCTCCCTGTACCTTTAAAACAGTTCCCTTACGACCAGGTGTGCTTTTTATCTCCAACCTCTTTGCAGACACTTCTGCTCTTTTGCCTTATTTGAAACTTGATGTTCTTGGATGACTTTTCAAACTTGAGTGGTTTATCTTCTTTATTGGAGGCTGCTTATTTTCCCCCCACTTTTCCTGTCTACAAGGCTAGCAAGGACTCCTCACCCCCCTTTCGGTCATTATTGCTGTGCAAAGCCTTTCCTCTCATGAGGGCATGTGCCATTCTACCATTCTCTTTCTATTCAAGTCACCTCCCCATTTTTAAGTCCCTCCCCCCTCATGCACACACACATATACAATATCTGCCAAAGACTTTGATTCCAGACTCATTATCTTTCTATCCAACCTAAGTCCAGGCACCATCCTAATGGATTATAACAACCATGAAACAGCCTCTACGCATTTCAACCTTTCAACTCCTGACCTCCACAAGTCCAGTGATATTTGCCTTTTTATCAGCCAACCCCATCAACGACCTTGTCACCCCTAGGAAATGGTCTGTGTTTAAAATCTTAAGCTCCGGGATCCCTGGGTGGTGCAGCAGTTTAGCGCCTGCCTTTGGCCCAGGGCGCGATCCTGGAGACCCGGGATCGAATCCCACATCGGGCTCCCGGTGCGTGGAGCCTGCTTCTCCCTCTGCCTGTGTCTCTGCCTCTCTCTCTCTCTCTGTGACTATCATAAATAAATAAAAATTAAAAAAAAAATAAAATAAAATCTTAAGCTCCAGGATGTCATACTCTGAACATGGGCACTTCTATTTCTAGCTCTGTCCCATGAAGAAAACACTTTCCCACACTCATGATGTGCCTCCAGAGAGAAGGCTCTTAACTCCATCTGTCTCTTTCTCAGCTAAGAACAGAGTCCAGCTCTCTTGCTCCCCTACTCCCACCACACGGCCATCACCAGCATGCTCACGTTCTCCTGCCCTGACTCCCCTGCTCTCCCTTCCACTGACCCCCCAAGTCAAGACTTACTCAGTTCTTGGTCCACTTGGTTTTCTCTCCTACCTGGTGTTCTATCATCAAGCACTCTTACCAGTACCCTGAAATCTCATGACCTCCTGTGCTAGAAGCACTATCTGCTTCCAAACTGTCCACCTGGTAATAATGCAATCTTTATTTTCTTCTGACACCAGGCTGCTGATGGCAAAAATCGCATCAAAATCCATGTGGGTGCCATACCAATCAGCAGGGGCCAGTTCCACCTGGGAATTTTATTGCAAGCTTTGTGGTTATTCCTGATTGTCCTCACTGTTTATCTTTTATCTTTTATCTTTCTACTTTGTTGTCATTGTTTTACTGAAGGGAGTCATTTGCTGCTTCTTTTCAAAGCGTGAGCATGTGATCACATAAAATCTGAGGATGTATCTTCTGAATCATTGCATCGCTGGAAGTCTTTACTTTGCCTTTACTCCTAGATAACAATTTGTCTAGGTACAGATGAGAGTTTAAAAAGGCTCTTCCCTTAGCTTGTATTAAATAACTATTCATCTCACATGGCATTCCATGATTCAGCTGAGAAATCTTTTTCTTATTCCTGTAGGTAAGCCTAGTGTTTTTCTTAAAAATTATAGTACTTTCTCTTCATTTCTGGAATTCATAAATTTCTCAAACTCCCAAGAATATGTTAGGTGGGTTTTCTTTTATTATTCCTACTTAGTTTTAGGTGGGCCTTTTGAATTTAAAACCAACCTTTTTTTTTTTTTAATGAGATATACTCTTTTCTATTTCTCTTCTCTTCATTTTATCTCGTTCTTAAACTTTTAACAAATATTAGATCTCTTTCTTTTTCCATTTTTCATGACCTCAATATTTTCTCCTCATATTTTCTAGCTATCTATCCTGATATTCTTCCTTCTTGGAGATTTTTAAAATTTTTCCTTCCCTATCGCGAACTCACTCTTCAATATGACCATTCTATTTTTCTGCCCTTATACTGAGTACTTTGATCTTAAAAACCCATATTTTTAATTCCTGGGAATTACTTCTCTGCTCCTTTTTTTCCCCAGAGCAAACTCTGTGTGTTATATGATGCAGTATTTGCTCAAGTCCCTGTAAGGATATCACTATTGCATTTTTAAAATATAGTCTTCCTTTCCTTGCTTTATTTCTGTTTTCTCCATGATTAAGTTTTGGATTTCTTTTGTTTTGTCTTTTTTCATGTTCGTGTTTTTTTTTTCTCTCAATCATCTACTAATCTTTTATTTTTGATCACACTTATAAATGAAGTTGTAGATTCATTAGAATAGGAATGTTGAGGGGCTAATGGGGCATTGTGGGGAAGTTGATCTGGAGGTTTTGTGAGAAGGGGGTAGGGACATACCCACAAGAAAGCTTTCTTTTAGCATGTGGGGCAGTGAGGAAATCAAGTAAGGAAACTGGGATGTGCTCCTTTGCTAAATAATAAAGGCTTGATTCTGAAGGCAGAGCACATTTAAGTATTTCACTATTTTGTGGTTCTATCTTTCCTTTGAACATTTCTCATATTCTCTGTGGTACTAAATTTTCTTTATTATGGATTTATCCTAAATATTCTTCTCTTCTTTTCTCCACCTTCTCCTTAGGAAAGCTCACACAGTCATGTGGGTATATACTGGTATGGCCATCCCAGTTGCTAACATTTTAGAATGCTCCCACACCGCTTGGTAGAGACCTTCTTCCTGAGATCCCTAAGACCCTGGCCTCCATCACTACTCCAGTTACCCTAGGATCTCTCCCAGGAGCTCCCTCCTCCAAGTTCCTTTTGGTCCATCAACTAAGGGTTTCATGCTGGCATAGCACGATGCTTCTAGCATCCTGCTATAACATGATAAACAGCTCACATTAGCCAATGCTTGTGGCTCCACCTGAAGAGTGTTCCATTACAGTGGGGAATCCATGACTCAACATCAATGCTTAACTCATTCCCAGCTCACTTTATATTCAAGTTCCCATAAGAATTCTCTTCCCTCTCATCCAAAAGATGACCAAGGCTTCTATTTCACTGAAAAAGATGGGAGTTATTTGCTTTGAACAAAGGTTATCTTGGCAGAGGGATGAGTTCAAGGAACCCAAGGGAAGGAATAGGTAATGCTCTTTGACTAGGTCATAGGAATATCAATTCTTAAGCTAAGCTTTTGCCAGCAGTCATATGACAACCCAATCCACAATTGAGGTGCCTGGCCATCATCTAAATGTAGGTGTTCACTGATGTTGATTAGGAAAGTTATGAGCTTTAAGAAGGCAGGCCAAGTAACTAAGTTGATATTTTCCTATAACATGTTTAAAGCCTGTCATGGGGCAGCCTGGGTGGCTCAGTGGTTTAGCGTCACTTTTGGCCCAGGGCATGATCCTGGAGACCTGGGATCAAGTCCCGCATCCGGCTCCCTGCATGGAGCCTGCTTCTCCCTCTGCCTGTGTCTCTGCCTCTCCCTCTCTTTGTGTCTCTCATGAATAAATAAATAAAATATTTTTTAAAAGCCTGTCTTGTAATTTTGCCATAATCCAAGATCATACCAACTCTAAATGGCAATAAATGCCTAGATTAAACATCAAAAGACCATGCAGTCTTTGCAAATACCATTTCCAACCACCACTAACTCCTAGAAACACAATTAAAACAGGAGGGAAAAGTGCTTATGAAATAAGCTTTTTTTTTTTCATGCTTTTCTCCATCAAAGTAACACACTGATTATATAGCATATGACCTGAGGGAAATAAAATGTATCCATTTCTCAGTAGTCTCTCCTGAAAAGACAGTCCTCTGTTTTATATCTGTAACATGAGATCACTAAGGAAATGAATGTAGTTTTCATTATTATGAATGTTTCTAGTAAAATAATAGGCATCCTGAACTTGTCAATTCTTCTACACATTAGATTTAATAACTTGTTCTGAAAGTTTACTATCAGAGAATAAACAGTAGGTGGCATAAATTATTTCTTCTGATAGAATTAATTTAAGAGAGTTTCACAGAACAGTAAATTTAAAAGTTTGCCTCACAGAGTACAGTTACTCTAAATTGTATGACCAAATTTCTCCAATTACTAATATAATAATGTCGAGTTTGGGGGATCCCTGGGTGGCTCAGTGGTTCAGCACCTGCCTTCAGCCCAGGGCATGATCCTGGAGTCCCAGGATCGAGTCCCACGTCAGGCTCCCAACATGGAGCCTGCTTCTCCCTCTGCCTGTGTCTCTGCCTCTCTCTCTGTGTCTATCATGAATAAATTTTTAAAAAATCTTAAAAAAATAATGTCGAGTTTACTTTCTACAAATATACCTAATTCTTAATCACTAAAATTAAGAGTCAAAGTTAGATGAAACTAAAGGGAGAGGGAAAGCAAAATTCAGAATTATATTAAAAGTAGATAAAAAAACTAATAAAAAATAAAAATAGATTAGAAATGTCCCTTCAAATGTTTTCGTGTTTTTTGGTATGAATTGAATACTGTTGAGTTGTTAAGGTAACAGTTTATTTTAATCAACTTTTTATTAACTATCTTTTAAAGTGAAGAATACTAGGACTTCAAACTCCTAATATGTTTCATGAATTTGTGGTTTTCAAATAAGATATGAATAAAACAGATAACCAAAACTTTGAAAAATGGTTTTTGTTTGATATCCCCTCAAAACCTGTCTTAGCATTTGGCATATCTTATAATGTAACAAACTATTCTTAGAGTGGATATTTAGACTTAATGCAGCCATATTGCCTTTTTAATTTTGAATTTTTGTTTCCCTTTAGAGCCGAAAATAACTCGTCCTCCCATAAACGTAAAAATAATAGAAGGATTAAAGGCAGTTCTCCCGTGTACTACAATGGGCAATCCTAAACCATCAGTGTCGTGGATTAAGGGGGACAGTGCTCTCAGGGTAAGTGATTATTATGAAAACATGTCTATACAACTAGTTTTCAAATACAACAAATCTTTGCAAAGTGAGTTACATGAACAAATTTCTAACATGAAAAATTTTCCCATATATAACATTTTAACCAACCTTAAATATTCCTGTTCCCATACATACAAACCGTAAGGCATTCCAGTTGGGACTGGTTAGAGAGAGAGAGAAAAAAAAAAAGAGAGATGGGAACCAGTAGTTCTTTTTAGGGATGAAAAAGGAAGCAAAACAAAAGCAAAGCTAGAATGTTTCTTTGTTGATCAGTTGGTTAGTGGAATTATTTTATTTTTTTAACATTGAAACTTTGAGACACAGGAGATGAAAAAGATGAAACTAAAATCCAGGTTTTAGACCCGACAAACAGTTTCTGGGAGGAGAGTTGACAAAAGAGGTTTGCTTTTCTTTCTTTTCTTTTTTTTTTTTTTTAACATTTTATTTATTTATTTGAGAGAGAGAAAGAGCAAGTGCAAGCAGAGAGAGGGGTGGAGGGAGAGGGAGAAACAGGCCCCCTGCTGAGCAGGGAGCCTGGCATAGGCCTCCATCCCAGGATCCTGGGATCATGACCTGAGCCAAAGGCAGGTGCTTAACCCACTAAGTCACCCAGGTGCCCAGAGAAAGGAGGTTTGGAAGAAAAGTAATGAGAACCTCTGGAGTGAAGTTACAGCACAGACATCAAGACTGGTGAAACTCTCCCTAGCAGAGTTTATCTCAGTCACAGAGCAGCCAAATTAAAAATCTATTATGTACATGCTTTTAATGCTTTTGTATCTCATACCTACATTTACTGGTAAATGATTACACTACATCATTGTTGTCACCTACTAAGTGTAAACTCAGGGAGGTTTTTCATTTTACTATGCTGAGAATATTCCACAGAGAAAATGTAGGTGTTGATACACGTCAATTAACTGAAATGAAGTATAATATCAATTAGCTTTATTTAAAATAAAACAAAAATGTTAAATTGTTTATGGTAATTATATAATTTCTGACTTTCCTTTTGTTATAAATATTGGTGGATTTCCTAAAATTAAAAATGCAGGAATTTTTGTATAATACTGAATTTAGAGTACTCAAAGGGAAAGCAATTGTGATGTTTTAACTTCCAACACCAAATTTATGTATTATTGGTAGAAATTTCTAATTTTTCAAAAGACATATATCCCCCTAAGGATACCATATAGAATGTTTTAACTCAAACAGACATGGATGTGACTTTTAGGAAATCAAATAAACGTTTGGTGTCCTCATGTGATGAAAGAAAATGAAAATAAACTCTTACAGAATCATTATTAAAATTAACTTAGGTAATCTTATACTGTCTCATTTAATATTGTGTATTATACCATCTAAATGCCAAATAAGTGTTCCAATGATATTTTTGATGATAGCAGCAATGATGATGACCTGATAAAGTAAGGCAAGTGATTTCTTGATAAAGCCATGGACATTTTAAAATTCCTGTCCCTATCCCTGGCAGGAAAATTCCCGCATCGCAGTTCTTGAATCTGGGAGTTTAAGGATTCATAATGTGCAAAAGGAAGATGCAGGACATTATCGATGCGTGGCAAAAAACAGCCTCGGGACGGCATATTCCAAATTGGTGAAGCTGGAAGTTGAGGGTAAGGAGTTGCATTCCTTCCCATTATGGTGCTATTGGAAGGGCCTCACATTCTACTGTGAAGGCTGGATATTAATTTGCAAAGGCAGAGATGTGGGTAGACCAGTTCCCTCAACTGTTCCCAGATACTAAACCATAAGGTCAAAACTCTGAAAAGAAAAACTGAAAAGAGAAAGAGGCGTTTGCTACTATAATAGCTTATATTCCATCTATTGCCCACAATCACTGGCAATTTTGACAAACCCAGACTAAATTCAGACTAAAATACTAAAACAAGAGGATATCAGTTCAGAACTTATGTCTGGTTTGCACAATTCTCTCTTGCTTATAAATTTGAAAACCCTCATTTTACCTTTTTCAGCATATGGACATGACTTTTAAAAAGAGCAAAAGAAAAAAAAAGTAACTTTTCAGATTGTATTCCACCACACAGGGTTGAAAAAAATAAAATACTCAAAATGTATAACTAAAAATGCTCCTACTTCTCTGACTTACATTGCCAAAGTATTTTTTCATTCTTTAAAATGTTCTTTTAAAGCCAACCAATTCGGCAATTAGTTGTAAAGGTCTTCACTGAGAAATCAGAATCCAGATAGGACTAGGTGTTGTACCCATTTGATTGTCAGATCCTTCTTGACCTAAAATTACATCACATTTTGCTTAAAAATAGAAACTACCAGCATGCCTGTGCTCAGTGAGCAAACTGGGTACAAAACTCTTCCCAGCTCTTCCTGTAATATGCTGTAGAATTAATCTCTGGCTCCCAGTTTTCTCATCTGAAAAGTGGGATTTTTTATGAGTATTCAGTGAGGTAAGGTGTTGATATTATCTAGCTGAGTGGCTGGCCCTTTGTAAACACTCAATAAATGTTGACTATAAGAATCATCACCTGTTTTTCTGATTTTCTCTTTTCTGGTTGATAAAATATTTGGGCTTTCTTACACTGGCCCATATTATAGTTCAATTGAGATTTCAGGAGTTCCCCATAGCTTACTTTGATTCCATCCTACTCGCTTAAGCCCATATCTCTTCCTTCTCAGTCATACAGTGTTTTATTAGCTTCTTTTAGATTATTTTTATTTCCTAGCTAGGCCTTCCTCTCACAGTATTAATAATCTCATATCCCACATCTGCTTCTAATTGAGGTAACATCTTTATTACATCATTACATTGTTCATAAATCTCCACTAACTCCTCATGGAAAAGAATGAGGCTGATGGGAATAATGGCTGTCAGATGTAAAATATATATATATTTTCAGCATAGTTGCTATAATTTAGTATCTTCTACATTAGCAATGGCATTTAAAACTCAGTATGCAATAACCAGTTGATGTGACATATTCAGGGAAAAATAAACATAAAAACACAATCACACATTTAGACACTGACTAGCTGCCTGGATTCAGTGTTTCCTTGAGCTATACATGGAATAATACATAATGAATGTTATCCATTTGTATGTAATATCATAAAGATTTTCCTCTTCAAGATTTAAATATAAGACCTATGTATTATAATATAGAATGCAGATTGATTAGGTCCCTATCCACATAGATGCTGAAATTATTTGCTTTAACACTGTCCCAGAGAAAATGAACACAAATCACAATTAGTTGGAGTCCAGTTACAGTTTTGTTTAGGCTTGTCATTTAATTCTGTGTCCCACCTATCACACCTATATCACACCTATCTATATCACACATGAATACAGTCTTCTTTCCTCTTAACACTAAACTGGTCATGCTCATTGCTTTAACAGTTAACGTAGAGAGAGGTTTTATTAAACTTGCTAGTATCAAGAGCTCATAATATTTAAAGTTACTCTAACAATAGGTAGGATGGCCATTATAGCACACATCTATTTCTACTCCATTTTAGTCCCTATTAAAGCAGCCAATATTTGTGAAAATTTGTGACACGCTTAGCATGGTGGCTGGTACATAATAAACATTTAATAAATGGCATCAAGTATAATTATTGCTATTATAGCATAAAAATTGTAGCAAATCTGTGTGGCTTGTCTTGAAGTTCTGAAAGATTGGCTTCCACTTAAAGAAATAGTTAAGGCATTTTCACAAGATATAATGCAGACATGATCTATTTAAAGGAAGGACCAAGTTAACCGACAATTCAGAACAGGTGAAAAACCAACTGAAAAGCAACTGGCACAATTCCGAATGTGTCTGTAAATATCTACTAACTGGGCAATAATGAGGGCTGAAGATAAAGCTGTGCCATAGTCACTGAGGCAGATGAGTATTTGTTATATATTGTGTCTGTCACTCTGAAAATTAGCTTGAGCAAATTAGAATGAGAACTCCATAATGTCATTCAGTGCTGGGCTACACATCCTGCACATGATCGTCATGGAACAGTTGTATAAAATCTTTAAAAACTAAAATAAAATCTTTAAAAGTGGGGAGGCGCCTAACTGTGTCAGTTAGTTAAGTGGCTGACTTCAGCTCAGGTCCTGATCTCGGGGTCCCGAGATCGAGTCCTACGTCTGGCTCCATGTTCAGCAGGGAGTCTGCTTCTTCCCTTCCTTCACCTTCTCCCGCTGCCTCTCCCCACTTCTCATGCCTGTGCTTTCTCCCCCCTCCTCTCAAATAGATAACTAAAATATTAAAAAAAGAAAAAGTAAAGTTGTTTGCCATTTCTAGCTTCTAAAAAAGGAGAGGCATACTAATTGTAGATCTGGTAGCGTGTTTTCGCTAAATCTTAGCTGCCGTAACAAACATGGAACAGTCTTCAACACAAAAGTTAAGCTCCCTCTAGAGACTGCCATCCTCAGGCTGCTGGATCTTTGGAGTGGCAACAGGAAGATATTCCGCTTTTCTGTCTTAACTTAAATGGTTCAAACAGTGACATATAAAATTACTAATGAAACCTTCTAACTCAAGCATAGCCAAACATGGATGTCCTTCCAAAAGGATGAGCAATGGCTAACATTTTTAAATGCTGTTTACATGGATCATTTTATTGAAACCTCACTAACAGTCAGTGAGGAACATCCTATCATGGCACCATAATAAGAAACTAAGGAACAGAGAGGACAACTAACTTAGGTGTCTAAGAGATTGAATAATGCTAAATACTGTGTGTTCTATTAAAGAACAGATGATCACATGTGACATTGCCAAGAGTAGTGACGGGAGGGGAAGCCAAGATTCTATAAATGACAGAGAATGGGAGCTGACAAAAAGAGACAGTGGGTGTCAGCAAATTTTTAGATAAATTTGGTAGAGAAAAGGGAAAAGTCAAGAAAGTGAGCAGTAGCTGGAGGTATATGGTATAGAGGTAAGGTTGCTTTGCAAGATTTCTCTTGTAACAAGATTAAAATGTTAAACAATAGTGAAAATGTTAAAATATGAATGAGAAGAGGCTCAGAGAAAAGGATATTTGAACATAAAAGAGAAGTAGGATGTTCAAGGGAATGTCATGCTTGAGAAAGCCAAAACAGTGTATTCAGGGGACAAGTAGAGTGATATATCCTATACAGAGGGTGACCATTTGTCCCAGTTTGCCCAGGATAGTTCTGGTTTACACCTGTTGTCCTGGAATAATTATTAATAGAGTCCTCCTTGTACCTTCGAAAGTATCCAGGCTTCCATGATAAATTATATGATCACTGTACTTAGGAAGAAGGAACTTCCTTCCTTGTAATAGGAAGGAGAAAGGGGAGGTATATTCTAGTATAAACGAGTTAATGAGCTTGGTAGATGGAATTTGAGAAAGCTCTGTTGGTTTCTATTTCCTTTGGGAAGTAGAAAGTAAGTTTATCTTCTGAAAATACTTCTGTAAAGGGAGGTAGAGGGCTGTGGAAGAGTGGAAAGGTTTTAAAATAGCTGTGGGGAATGGGAGAGATGACTCACAAGGGGAACTAGGATTGCTAGGTAACATTAAAGCTTTCATAGAGAATGGGACTGTGAATATGAATAACATCAATGTGCTTCATCGCAGAAAAAGTAGAAGTTCAGAAAAAGTAGAATGCCAAGTCCAAAGGCAAGATACATGCATTGTAGTTTGCCAGGAAGGAAAACAGGGAAGAGGATTTGAGAATAATTGCAAAAGAATGGTTGAAACAATTAATCAATATTTGTACCAAATATACAAATGTAGGATTAAACACTTATAGCTCCCACAAAATGACAGACAAGATAACATGAACATCTTCCTACTACAAACACCCAGAATTGCTGCGTTAGTCATACAACCCACAGAATAAAATTATATTTCCAGAGGCCATGAATAAATAGGAATTGAAAAAACAGCAGTAAGCTCATGAACTGGTTCTGTATTGTCCTGGAGGTAATGGCACAAGTGTCCATCTCTGTAACTTAGAATACCAGTATTAAGACTCTTAAGCAGATGGGAGACAATGTCTTGAGCCCCTGTTAAGGAAGGTTAGCATTGAGAACTTTCTATAAAGCTGAGAATCATAGAAGTGAAAAGATGGACCAGAAAAATTCCATCTGATGGTACAGAAAGACAATGCAGAGGCTTGTCTCTTCATGAATTCTAGGTGTGAGAAAGAAGAAAACAAGTTTTCCTAGGAATGAATCTATGTTCAATGCTCAGGACTATATCTCATGTAGGTTTGATATTAAATTCACACTGCCAGTACAGTCTGGGGCTCTCAAGCTGGAGAAATTAACATAAAAGTTGACCGCCAACGATTTAACAACAAAAAAACTTTTAAAAATACCTTACCTTACCTTACCTTACAGGATTTTCATGATAAAGTCTCAACCTCAGAGGATTCAACCTCAACACTGAGGATGAATTCACAATGCAAAATTATAACACCCATAGGAAACAAACTGCCATTAGTGAGAGTTAGCTGATATATTTATACAAAGGGATCAAAACCCAGGAAATTCAACTAACACAATATAATAGAGACTTGAAAATAAATATGTTTAAACAAATTAAAGACATAAAAGGAGAAAAAAAGAAAAATACATTAGAAGAAGAAAGGCAGTTCTGATAAATAATCGAATAATTTTGACAAATGAAAGACATGACTATAATTAAAATTCAATGGATGAATAAGGATATGTTAGAGATACTAAAAGTCATCTCAGAATTCAGTGCAGAGAGATGGGAAAGATAAAATTGAATTAAAGAAATAATTAAGTATGTGCATTACAAAAAGAAAGAATAGAGAAAATATGAGAGACTATACTCAGAAGCTTAATGACTGAGAACTTGCCAAAATTAATGAAAGACTTCAATCTTCAAGAACTAGATACACGAGTCTCAATCAGTAAAAACGAAGAGGAAGGACATAAATAGTTTTACACCCAGATTCACCATAATAAACACCACAGAGGTGATCTTAAATCATTGAAGAGAAAAGAGATTACTTATAAAGGACAACAACTAGGGTGATAGCAACAAAGAAAATCAAGACTTTCAACAATTCCTATTATTTGCTATAGTCTAATGGAGGTGTTTTCCTTTGTTCTTTGCATAAAACAAAATAAAATAAATTTGCACCAAAAGAACACTGATAAAAGTATGTGAAAAAAATCCCATGCAGCTATTAAGAATGCGATCAATCTATATCCTTTAACTTTTACAATTACACACCATATATGTGATTTGGGTCTGTTTTCCATCAATGAGCCTCAGTTTCATCATCTCTAAGAAAGAGGTTAAAAAAAACTAGCACCTACCTCTTAGGTTGTTGCAATGATTACATGAATTAATACAGGTACAGAGCAAACACTATATAATTATTTGCTGTATTATTATTCATTTAATAAGTACCTATGAAGTACTGACTTTGTACAAGGTTCTGTTCTATCTTGCTAGAAATATTAATTCATTAGAAATATCAGTGTGTTCACAAGTGAAAAAGAATGAAAGAATTTTTTTTAAGAATTAAAGAATTATTTAAAGAATTAAGTAATTAAAGAATAGTATGTTTTATATACTCAATATTAGAGTGTATAAATTAAATGCTAATAGTCATCATCTCTCCATGTAGAATTACATAGGAGGTTAACACCTATCATACATTTTACATAGCTCTATACTTTATGAATTTTTATAGAGACTTTCATAATTAGAAAGAATACATGTATTTATGTTTTAGAAAAAACATCATTT
The DNA here is from genome assembly GCF_048164855.1 of Canis lupus baileyi. NCBI lineage: Eukaryota > Metazoa > Chordata > Mammalia > Carnivora > Canidae > Canis > Canis lupus. The sequence goes on from NC_132847.1 coordinate 67,437,505, forward strand.
CTTCCAAACATTATACTACTTTGATAAAGTGACATCAATCTTTCTGTTCATTGGTTTGACATACTATTTTTGCAGTTCTTCTGCTCTAGAACAAACTAAGGGATGAGAAGGTTTTGTCAAAGGCAACTGGTTCCGATGTTGATTAGATATTCACAACATTTAGCCATTGGCTGAAGAACTGAGGTTGAGGGTGAGGTCCTGAAGAACAGAACATGAAACATGCCAGTTCCTTAGGGAAGGAATCAATCCATAAAGACAGAAAGTTCGAGGCCTGCAGGAGGAAGGGAGCCCCTAGGATGGAATGGGAAGTAAAAGAGTTAAGAGGGCAGCATCTGCTAGTGGATTCTCCCTCTATTTGACTCTTCTTTCTTACTTATGGACAGACCTGGAATCTATGATTCCTTAGTGGCTCAGAGGATCCAACACTAAAATTCAATTTGGGTTCTGATTTCTCAGTGAGCATTTTCTACATGGGGTTGGGTGCTATTGACTCAAGGTAAACAAAAGTAAGTTCCCATGGGAAAGTGAAGCCCTACTCCTAGGTGGGGACTATACAGGTATACTAATTTAACATTGGTGGGAAAGTATCTATGGCTTCCCAAATTCCACGGTCACTTGAAATGCAGAAAAGAGTTGTCCATCTCATAACTGTGGAGGCTCTTCCTTGGGAAAGTTCAGCCCCTATCTCATGTACCTCTGTGACAATGGCCTTTAGGATAGGTTTCATGGCAGGATGTGATGAGGGCAAGAGAAATCTCCATATCATATTCCATAGATTCTATAATGTTCATTTTTAAATATTTCACCATTTCTGAGGTGAATCCCAGAGACATTCATTTCTTACAATCACCATTGGCTCACTTTTTTTCTTTGCTGTGTATTTTAGTATCTCTGAAATTGAGATTTGTCTTACTGATCTTAAAGGCAATCACACTTGGTTTGTGGTTTCTACCCTCAAGCTGAGACCATTCCTTAGTTCCTTAGCCGTCTCCAAATACAAGAATGAATATATAATGATAAAACAAAAATAAAGCAATCATATGGGCTCATAAAGATTTCCTAATATTTAACTAGAAATATTCCTTCCTCTTGAGATGATTTTTTTAAATCAGTTCCTCACAGAGATGAAAGCATAATTTTCAGTGGCATGATTCCATGTAGTACCCCCAACCTCACCACCACCAATTATATTTGCTGCTTATTTGTTTTGTTAGGTTGAAAACACAGACTTAGAGACTCTTCAGTGCCCTCTAGAAGGTATTTTAAGTCAAGAGATAATCTTGTCTGTTTCTCCAATCTGCCTCATGTTCTACTTAGTTATGGAGTGTATCCAAAGAATGATCCATACGGTCTCTCTTATGTATCTTTACTGAAATGGTTTTCTCCAACTACTCTAAAGGCCAGGAAGTCAGACACTCAGGGGCACAGGGATGTGGCAAAGGAATGGGATGATGTGGATAGCAGGGCTGGAGTTTTTAAGGAGGGGCTGCATCATAGAGGCTTTAGATAACCTCTGAAGTACAAGATTCTGATTTTTTACTTTCCTGTTTCTGATCAGAGGAATATTCTCCCTTTAAAAAATCATGTTGAGGAATCCCTGGGTGGCTCAGCGGTTTAACGCCTGCCTTCAGCCCAGGGAGTGATCCTGGAGACCCAGGATCGAGTCCCACATCAGGCTCCCTGCATGGAGCCTGCTTCTCCTTCTGCCTGTGTCTCTACCTCTCTCTCTCTCTCTCTCTCTGTGTGTCTCTCATGAATAAATAAATCTTTAAAAAAACATGTTGAAAAACACTACACCACAGAAACTGAAGACTTTTTTTTAACTTTTAATTTTTTATTTTTTATTTATTTATGATAGTCACAGAGAGAGAGAGAGAGAGAGTCAGAGACACAGGCAGAGGGAGAAGCAGGCTCCATGCACCGGGAGCCCGACATGGGATTTGATCCCGGGTCTCCAGGATCGCGCCCTGGGCCAAAGGCAGGCGCTAAACCGCTGCGCCACCCAGGGATCCCCAAGACTTTTAATATGATATATATAATGTAATTCTTTTTTTTATAGCTGGAGTGGAGAGGTCATTGTTGAGTTTTTAAATCATTGGAAAAGATCTACTTAAAAAATTAGAAATATCTCATTTTCTTACATCCTTACATATTTCCCTTACACTCTTTGACTTAACTATTATGAAATGATATATTTGGAACTGAGTGTCAATTTTATTACATTCTGTGAATTTCACATTCAGACAAATTCTGCTTTGTATATAGAAACTGGTTGAGTGTAGAATACTTGAAACTCCATTCAAAATAGATGCACATTGGAATGTACTGGGTGCCCTGTCCAGTGCATTTTCTGTTATTACCTTCTTTACCCTTGGAAGTTTAAACCATGGAGGAGAAGATTAGACAGAAGAAGAGCTGGAACCAGGGGAGGGTTCTCTGTCAGCAATCACTAGTGGGAAGACGTGGCTTAGCACCAGGGCAAAGCTGTAGATGAGAGCCCTTGAAGCAGAACAAGACCAAGAACAGAACCCTTTGAGGTATAAGGTTATTGTAGGCTTCCCAAATATTTAAACAATACCTCATTTGCAGGAGGCCTCAAAAAAGCAGAACCCTGTCTCGGGCCTTTTGAGAGAGGAATTTTGGGGAGTGAGGAGGGAAGGTGAGCCACCTGGTGAATGTAAGTGGCCTCAGTGCATGAGCTTCTATGACTTGTCAAGGCCCTTGAGTGTTGTCAGTCTGTTTTTCTGCAGTCTGAAAGGCTTTTCCATGTATCCTTAGGGCTGACTTGGTTGATCAAAACCTTTTTCTGGAAGATTTTTTATAGATATATGCAGTATATCAGACAACAATTGAATCCCCAAAGATAAAAACAAATCATTATATATACACACATATATATACACACACATTTTATATATATACATTATATATGTATATATACACATAAACATATTTACATACATAAACACACACACACACACAATGTCCCAGAGGCAAATATCAGTAGATCTAACTATAAGAGATCAGCCCTGTTTTCAAAACTGTTAGACTTCTGGCTGCCCTCTTCCCTAGAGATCAGATTTCCTTATTGCATCTAGAAAAGTGGAAGCGATCATATAATGTTTACACAACATTTGATTTGCTTTTTCCTTTGTTTATGCCACAGCTCTTAATATGACAAATGCCACAGAGAGAGGTATTTAAAACCCAACGTGTGCTGTGCTCTCAGTGATTGCAGTTTTAATAAAATTTGCGGTGGTCCTGTTCCCGGCATCAATTCTACTTGCTTGATGCCACTAACAGGTTTGATTTGCTGTTATGAGTACATTGTGTATCTAAAAACCAAACCAAAGAAAAAGGCATAAGCCTTCGGTATCCCTGGGGGCTATGTGGGGGGGGAATTAAACCTGCATGATTAATAAGGTGCATGCTCTAAAAGAAGAGTACTATCCACTGATTTCAACTTTAAGGGCTGTTATGTTGCATTCCCATCTAAAAAGTTCCATAGCGCCTTCAAGAAACAATGGTACAGTGGTCCTTTAGTTGAAGAGTTGTCACTAAAGTTGTCTAAGGAAAGAAAAAGATATATAATGATTATTGCCCCCAAAATATAACTACCTCAAGTTAAAAAACAGGTATGCCCTCTTCAATTGCAGGTTTAAAGAAAAAAAGCTATGCCTCAAAGATTTGTCTTAAATTGTTTAATAATGTGGACATTATATTATTTGAAGTGAAAAGTTACTGTGACCCAAAATATGCATACTCTAATTAGAGTAAGCTTTGATTTTCATTTTTTAGGTATTAAAATGAGATGCACCAGTTCAAGCATACATACACAAAAAAGGAAACATTCTTTCTCTTTAATGCATTGATTCACAGAGACTCCTCTTACACTGTGCAGGATGGAACACCATGCCTTCCTTCGTTGGCCTTGATTTCAAAATATAACAACTTTGAATCATGTAAGGATATAATCGAAAGCTATTAGACTGCTGTGGCAATATGGAATTCAAATGCTATTACTTAAATTATTCCTTTCAGGAATCAAAAATATGACTTTCAAATTGTAATTAGTATGTTCACTGCCATGAATGATAAACTAGGCAAGACATGATTTTTAGAGGGAACTTAACGTACTGGCTAATAACATGGGCTCCTGAGTCTAGAGTAAACTCCTGAGTTCAGATCCTGGCTCTACCACTTGCGTAATGTCAGGTAGGTCACTTAGTCTCTTTGTGCCTCAGTTTCCCCACCTGTACAATGAGATTAATAATGCTCTGCGTCTCATCTCTTATAAAAAGGATAAACTGGGGCAGCCTGGGTAGCTCAGCGGTTTAGCACCGCCTTCAGCCCAGGTTGTGATCCTGGAGTCCCCGGGATTGAATCCCACGTCGGGCTCCCTGCAATGGAGCCTGCTTCTCCCTCTGCCTGTGTCTCTGCCTCTCTCGCACGTGCTCTGTGTTTCTCATGAATAAATAAATAAAATCTTTAGAAAAAAAAAAAGGATAAACTGGGACGCCTGCATGGCTCAGTGGTTGAGCATCTGCCTTGGGCTCAGGGAGTGATCCTGGAGTCCTGGGATCGAGTCCCACATCAGGCTCCCTGCATGGAGCCTGCTTCTCCCTCTGCCTAGGTCTCTGCCTCTCTCTCTCTCTCTCTGTGTGTCTTTCATGAGTAAATAAATAAAATCTTTAAAAAAACTTTTTAAAAAAATTAAAAGGATAAACGAAGATAACATATTTAAAGCTCTTACAGGACTGTACAGTCATTCAGATAACAGTTACCAGTATTAGTTCTAGGACTAATGTAATGTCTGTGCAGCAGAAGCAATGATTTAAAAACACTTGCAGAGAGAGAATCACAGCTCTTTATTCCGTGTGTCATCTTTATCTTTGAGGTAGAAGCAATCGAGTTCAATGACAAAAAAAAAGTATATGTTTCTTTAAAAGAGAGTTGATTTTTATTAACTTTGGTTCCATCAGAAGAGTAATCATAGGTTTTCAATCTGAAATTGCAATTCTATCCCTCATTCTACAGAACAGGAAATTTGAGACTAGAAAAGACGGCGCTTTGTCCAAGTTAGCAAGGAGCTCAGAATTCTCAGTTCCCAGGCCAGGACATCTTCCATTACCCCGTTCTTGAGTTTTCCCTTTCTCTGTGTTTATGTTTCATAGGCCAGCACGCTGCAGAGCTCACATGCTTTAGCATCAGATAGATCTGGGTGCTAATCCTGACCCTGCCACTTGCTAGTTATGTAAGGTCGGATATTTTAACTCAACCTTTGCAAGTTATTTCCTCATTTGTGAAATGGGGGTGGTATTACTTAGAGCGTAGATTTTTTGAAATGGACTAAGCCTGCATATATACCGTGTCTACACGGAGGCTCCTTGATAAAGACTGGTTGTTGTTGCCTGTTGTTTACATTATTTACATTCTACCCAAGAGAATAGCGTTGGCTAAGGCTCTCAGATTTCATAAATAGAATGTCAACATTACCAACTGCTCCTCTTGTTTCCAAAGAACATAAATCTATCCTCAATCAACAATGCTTTATACCTGCATGCTTGGTACTTGTTAGAGATTATAACTTTGGTTTGGCCCCACTGGCACAAGTCAGTGGGGGAGAAAGCTGATCTAAGAAGCTGTATGAAGATGTGCCTTTACTGGCAAACTGGAAGGGGGCTATTTAGAGTCAACCTGTACAAAAAATATGGTATACACAATAGGAAATCAAACGAACCTTAGTGCACATCCTGAACTTACTACATATTTTACTCACTACAGAAATAGCCCTTTGCCTAAAAATCTTGTTGAAAATGTCAATCATTCCATCACTCACTGCATTAAGGTAAATCATAAGTGAGAAATTGCTTTAAAAATCTAGCGCCTATGGGTGGTGGGAAGGTGATCTCTCCTGAAAAAGTGGCCTTTTGTTTCCCTTCTTATAGCAAGAATGGTGTGCTTTATTTTTACTTTGTTTTTTTGCCCTACCTGGCATGTATTTCAGAATCCAAGTCATAGTATCTATTACACTAAACCAACCAGAAGTCTCCTTTTCCCTGATACTAATGGGTTTGTTATTTCATTTAATTTGCTGTCACATCATTGATTATATTCACTTCAAAACTTCTTTGGAAAGAGATGGAAATAACAAAGTTGATGGATTAATATAATTCTTCCTCCAAGGTGGTGATTCTCAAACTTCAATGCACATTAAAAGCCTCTGCAAATCTTATTAAAAGTTATAGCTCTAGGATGCATTCCTCATAGATTCAGATCTGATAGGTCTGTGTTAGGGCCTTTTAACAACTTCCCAAATGACTTTTACCTGAGTAGACTACGAACCCACACATTTAGAAACATTGACTTGAGGATTTCTACTTGGAAGGTCTTTATTCCAGGCAAAGCTTAAACATTTAAGGAAAAAGTTAGCTTATCCATAATTCGTAGGTTAAAAATTAGAAGAAGCTTCAAATTTATTCACTTGTTGAGTGCCTACTGCATTTCATAGAATGAGGTTATTCCCAAGGATACAGAGATAAAAAACATGACTTATTTCTTGAAAAGTTTTCAATTCAGTGAGGAAAGTAAGATGAGCATGCAACAAGTAATTATAAAAATTAAAGTTCAATTATTTGCAATGATAGAAGTTTGTGTAGGATACACACAACAGGACAGGGGATATGGTGGGAGATCAGGGAAAGCTTCAGAGACGTGAGGTCCAACAAGGCTTTGATTGATGAACAGCAGCCCCTGTTACAGATCATATCACAGTGATTGGGTGGGAGGAGCAGATTTATCATGAGAGCTCAGGTTGCTATGGAGTCAGGGAGTAAAAGACGGACTAGAGATTATGAGACAGTATCTATTCGGGTGCCCTAAAAACCAGAATGGGTTGCAATTTGACTCACAGACTAACACTGAGATTATAACATGTGGTATTCTTTCTTAGACATAGTTTTCAAATGTCATCTCGTTCACATGGGGACCTACAGTTTGGAGTCCTGTGGTCCTATCTGGGCATCTGGAACTCCATCTCAAAGACCACAGCCATGTTCTCAGGCCAAGCCACTTGAGACAATCAGGGTACTATGGTGCCACTTATGCCTAAGGTTATGGCTCCTGTTTCTTTTTCCAGCTAAAATTTCTGGTGAGCTAAAATAACAATAATAATAATATTTTAAAAACAAAAAACATTCTTGGGGCACCTGGGTGGGTCAGTGGTTAAGCATCTGTCTTTGGCTCAGGTCGTGATCCCAGGGTCCCACACTGGGCTCCCCGCAGGGAGCCTGCTTCTCCCTCTGCCTATGTTGCTACCTCTCTCTGTGTGTCTCTCATGAATAAATAAATAAAATATTTAAAAATAAATAAATTCTTATTTTTCATAAACCTTACTTTCTTTGATTGCTGTCACAGCTCAAGTATCTTTATTTTCATGAGATTAGGTCCAAAATGTTATTTAAAAGTAAATTAAGATTTTGATAAATGTACTATATTTATATAATATGTTAGCATTAGAGGAACTTGGGTGAAGGGTACTTGGAGACCCTCTATATTATCTTTGCAACTCTTCTGGAACCCTAAAGTTATCTCAAAATTAAAACCTTCAAAAAGGTTAACCAAAAAAGGCTTCTGTCCTGGCAATTAAGCAGCTTCACATCTCTTCCCATTAAAACCAAAATATACACTGTTTTAAAGAAGGAGAAACATGAATCACAACTGAAGTCCAATTTCTTCATTGGCTTATGCTTAAACTTCTAATACATTTTCAGAATCATTTCAACAAAAATATTCTTAATCGTTGTTCTCTCTACATCTAGTACTGAACTAAAACCAAGTTAACTTTGTGTGGCTCTTATCTGATTTACTTGATAAACACTTCTTGCGCGTAGTCATTATTCACCATCCATATTTACAAGCTAGGAAAATGTTATTATCTCAAAGGCCACAGAAACGTTCCCAGCCCAAGCCACTTTAGAGAATCGTGATGACACGGAGCCAGGCCAGCCTTACTTTGAAGATGCGAAGGAAGGCTGTTTGTGAGGGTGCTGTGTATATTTTCTAAAGGAGCTTGCATTCTGATTCCTTCAGAGATGGAGCCACAGTGGATAAACCTCATGCATTGCTCTGCTTCAAAGGAAGCAGAAATGTAAACAGTGGCAGCACACTAGGGTCGGGTTTCTTTGCTTTAGCTACCAAGAAGCCAGCAAAGAAAATCCAGGTATTTACTTAAGTTTATTATTATTATTGTCACATGCTCTTCTTTTTTTTTTAATTTTTATTTATTTATGATAGTCACACACACACACACACACACACACACACACACACACAGAGGCAGAGACATAGGCAGAGGGATAAGCAGGCTCCATGCACCGGGAGCCCGATGTGGGACTTGATCCCGGGTCTCCAGGATCGCGCCCTGGGCCAAAGGCAGGCACTAAACCGCTGCGCCACCCAGGGATCCCGTCACATGCTCTTCTAATGATTGGAAAACAAAAGGAGAATGTATTCAGAAACAGAGTACCACAGAGTCTCAATATGATTACTTTTCAACAATCCTCTAAGCCAATTCTTTTCAAGTAAATAATAAAACAACTAAAATGACTCTTTTTTTGCTGCCTGTGGTGCTTATCTTCTACTAGGCATTTCCAACGCATTAATATTTTTTGAAAATTTTATTTATTTATTCATGAGAGACACACAGAGAGGCAGAGACATAGGCAGAGGGAGAAGCAGGCTCCCTGCAGGGAGCCCGATGTGGGACTCGATCCCAGACCCTGGGATCACGACCTGAGCCAAAGGCAGGCGCTCAACCGCTGAGCCACTGAGGCATCCCTTTTTTTAAAAAAAGATTTTATTTATTCAATGCAATAACTCTTAAAATACAATGCTAGATGAGACAAATGTAGCCTATTTAAGAGCCTATTCAAATAATCTAGCACCCATGTTTTAATAATAAGGTCTGAACAATGGACTTCTCTTTCTACAGAATGCTGCCTCTCTTCTCAGATAAGTGAGGAATGGACTTAAGGACTTAAGTACGCTTTCAACACCTACAAAAGGGGTACTCAGCACGATCAATATCTGGAATGTAGCTTGCTAAGGCAGACTGAAATTTAAAAATAAAATAAACCCACTCTCTTCAAAGGCAGTTGGAGAAACAGCTTTCATCAGTCAGGAAGATACCATGCGCTAGAAATAGCTCTGAAAAAAAAAATAAATGAAAGAAAGAAAGAGCTAGAAGATCTGGCTTCAAAATTAGCCTCCAGTCCTTTCTAGCTGTGTGTTAGTTGCTATATTAACTGCTTTGTGCAAATCATTTAAAAATGAAAAAGTCCTAGAATGGTGTTCTGACAGTACCAGATGATCAGAGATTTCTTTAATGTTTTGCCTACAAAGAAAATTATAAACAATGCCAACCTACAAAGAGCAAGAATGTGCAAGAACAGCTTCCATTGAGACTTTGGCCTAGGTGGCCAGATCTCTGTTATCTTCTTGGCTCTCCTAACTCTTTCAGTCTGAAGAATGGGAGAGATCCCACAGTTATGCCTGTTTTCTCTTCTAGTCTGTTTCTTTCTCTCCACAAAATCTACGTGACCTACATGGTCTTCCTAAATAAGTTCATTTCAGCCAGGGAACTTTGATGGCTTTCCCTCTTCCTACATGATAGATTTCCCCTTCCAAATTTTTTCTCCAATCAACTAATACAGTGAATTGAGTAGGAAAAACTTAATTTATCTTTCTTAGAATCAAAGCATATTCTCACACACACACACAAACACTCACATTCAAAATTGAAGAGCAAGTATAAAAACAAGTGGTAGGTATTCATGATTCTCAATGGAATATGACCTCACTGTATTTTTATATAAATGCACATAAAAATGTATGCAAATTTCTAGTCATAGAAGTAGAATATTAGAGTCTTACTATTCTGTGACTTTGTGAGACTCTCTATGTGTGTGTCAGTTTTAGTTCTGGGGTAAATTAAGATAAGAAGGTAAGGTAAGAAAGTTCAAAAGTGAGCAATCAGCATGGTAAACTGGGGCTATAGCAAGCTTGGAAAAATGAAAATATTTGAAGGCCTTCTTTTTTTTGTCCAGTGGTTAGGAGTAGAAACTAAGCCTTGTGGGTATTAATTCTAAGGAGACTGATTTTGGTTTGATTTAAAATATATTCCTTTTTTTAAACAGTATTTTAAATAGGTTGCTATGATAGTACTGAGTTCCCCATAAATCAAAGTATTCAAGAAAACGATACAGATACCATTTAACTCGGATGTTGATTATATCTCAGAATACTCCAACAGAGATTATCTCTTTTAAATGTCTTATTGAGCAATTCCAGGACAGTAGAAAAGGAAAATGAATTGCTACCCAACTCCTTTTTGAAGTATCTTCTTTTTTCTATAAGAGACTGTGCCAAACTTTAGGGGTTAAAGGAAACATAACAAAAGTAAATATGCTATACTGCTCCCTGCCTCCACCCCCTCAACAGAGATTCCACATCAGTTTGGAAGATGAGACTGATGCATAACACATAGAGCAATTAAATGGGAATAAAGACCATAGAGCCAAATATTTAAAAGTTGATAGGTGGTAAAACAGTAAGTTCTGAAGTCAAGAGGGATCATAGGCTAAGCAAGCAGGATACGTGGAAAAAACTAGAACTATAGACTGACTCAGAATGACCAATAATCTAATACACCGAATGGGTGTACTAAAGTTTAAATAGGTTTTGCAGATTATTCTTGCATCATTTTCTCTAATTTAAAGTAATCTTAATTGTGTGTGTATGTGGTATACATGTGTATAAATCTATAAGCAACTGTAAATACATATGTACAGAGCTGTATATCTGCACTTGTGCCTAGAAAGAAACTTTGAGAGTCTCTATATGAAGATATAATTTCTGGTAGAACTTTGACCCTCCTCCTAGGAAAATGGCAGATCTTGGACAATCTCTCATCTCTCGAGTCAGTTCTGTAGATCTGCAGTGGAGAAAATGGGTGCATTCTTTCAAAACTTCACATTGCTCCCAATTCCAAAGAAATCAAGCAAAATGAACAGCAGTAATAACAATAGTTACAAAGTGAAAGGTAGCAAAGGGAAGTCAGCACGGTCTTCATGGTACACTCTCAAGGGTGGTCCAGTCAAAGACCACTGGAGCAAAAGTAAAAGGAGACTCAGAATGTACCTGCACTTGCTCCAGAACCCAAAAAAGAATATTGTAAGAGAAAAAACAAAAATTATAATTTTTTTTTAAAAAACGAAGAAATAGGATTCTCAAAATGTATGGAGGCCTTTTAACTTGGGTGGAAAAAATTGGGGCAACGACAGCAGCCAGGGAATGAAGACACTTAATATTCCCATAGGAGTCCCATACCCATCTCAGTCACTCATAGATAGTTACTTGGCTGATGGAAAACAAAAATAGTAAGATCTGGAAATAAGTACAACTGCGTTAGGGAGCTAGGAAAACATGCCCAGCCTAAAGGCGTCCAAATGCAATTTTTCATTTGGGCTAATCTGGTCCAAACATGGACCTCCGTGTTATTTTTCCTGATTAATGTCTGTGTTGGAAACCAGGGAACTCGGCAGTTTCAAGTGTCCACATGACCAGTTTTCAGTATGAAAAATACCAGGCACTGTTGGGGGTGTTGTAAAAAATGATTTTCTTTGTGTAGGTACATTTCTAACTCTCCTTTTAACCATAAATGTATTCAAATATAACAACTTTCATGTAGTCTTTGACCTTCAAAAAATAAAACAGGAATGTGCCACGGACTTGGTTGGTGGAGATAGGGAACATTTAGTCAGTACAATTTAAAAGGGAAATTATAAGTTCGCTTACATTTAAGAGGGTTGAGCATTAAGTGCAAAATGAGGATTTCTTACTATGAAGCACCTTAGAAGGGGGAATTGATGTCTGGAGGGGCATTTCTGGCTCTGACCCTGCAGCAAGGCTCTGAATCTCAGATTCCTCGTCTGGAAAATGGGCTGAATAATATCAGTTATGTTTAATCACAGGTATATGATCAGGGTTAAAGGAGATAATGTGTGCAAATATCCATAACCTGGGAAGAACTATGCAAATACATCCTTAGCATTCAAAGTCGTTAACAATAGCATAGTTATTTTATACTTATAAACAAATGCTACAGTCAGCTTGTCTAAATTGACATAAATAAACTTTCAGGAAAGAGAAACAGAGCTCCATGTGGGATCTACATCTGATACAGTTATTATATTAAACATTTTGGAACAATCAATTTGATGGTTGTCTCTTTTCTAGGATTTAAAAAAAATCACAAATTCTCGATTCTGCACACACCGCATAGACATTTTTACATTTTCCTTTGGAGCCTGCTTCACTGGTAGTTTCCTGCAAGATAGTGATTTGCTCCTCTCTGCTCTGGGAGCAGCCTTAGGGAGTGGGTAAGAGGAGAGAATCTCTGTTGGTGGTAGGCTCTGTTCTGCAGAAACCCCCTAATCCTCTGTTTACCACAACATGAGTCTATTGCCATAGAAATGATAGTTGAGATCCCAGAGTCAACCTCACTGACTTCACAGCAGGACCTTGTAAAAGGAGAAGCCATGCTAACAAAGGGAAAACACAATTTATCAGAATAGTAGGCAGCCTGTTGCCTTGAAAGAAAGGGGGATTGTCAACATTCAAATAAAAATGCATGAATGAGCTATGCTGTTGGGTATGCTGTAGTTGATTATCTGTGTCGTACTGCCCGACTAAAAGTAGTCATTTGAAATTTTATGTCATTTAATAGTTTGCTTGAAGAGGTCAGGAATTTCCCTTGATTGCACTTGTTTCTTATTGAAATAAGAAACAAGCAGATTCTAATTAATCTTGTTGTGCAACTGATGTTTCTGTGGTCAAAGATTTTCCCTTTTCATGATGTGTTGTTTTTGTTTGTATGTTTGTTGTGTGTGTTGTGTGTGTTTTGTCTTGTTTCTATTAATAGAAGAAAGTGAACCTGAACAAGATACTAAAGGTATTTTTTTTCTTTCTGCCCTTCTTTTTAAATATATGGTTCTATTCAATTGTTTATTTTTTGCTGACCTTATAGACAATTCTAGGTGCCTATTTTTTTATTTTTATTTATTTCATTTTATTTTATTTTACTTTATTTTAATTTATTTTATTTTATTTTATTTTATTTTATTTTATTATTTTTAGGAAATAACAAATGATGGACCAGGAATATTGTCAGCATTTGACTGAGTGTTATTAGATAGGCTGCTTTGTTTTATAATGTACTTATTGACCACTTACTTTTATTAAGTAAACTCTGAAAATGCAAACAAAATGACATAAATCAGCTTGAGACTATAAATCTCACACTGGTTGTAACAGAAAGTTACCTTTTGACTGAAAGCCTTTTTGGCGGAAGGGGATGTAGTGGGAAGGGAAGGTGTTACAAGTTTTGGAGAAATGTAAAAATGTCAAGATGCCAGCTTAGGTTCTTATTGTTATTATTCCAAGAAGACAAGTATTATGAAACTGCTTGAAACAAAATCAAATCAATCAAATTTAAATTAATTTTAATTGTAGATATATACATCTATTTAGTGGAATATGTTTAGAAGAAAGTAGATGGATTTGTTTGGGGGGAAAAATTCTACTTTGTAGAATAAGAGTTTTTCTTCCAAGTGAGCACCTTCTATCTTGATTAAGATTCAAGCTTTGTGTTGTTCTAACCTAAACTTTTATGTATTTTGGATAAGATTCACAAGTTCTCATATGATACCATTTGGCTCTAGAAATAAACTTTAGGCTGATAGTAATTGAAACAGCACCTCCTTAGGATCTCAAATAAGGTATTTGAAATGCTTTTCTATTTCCAAACATCAGGCTGTATACAATCAAACTTAGATAAAATCATTTCACCTGCTCCTGTGTGATTCTTTTTTTTTTTTTTTTTTTTTTTTTTTTTTTGCTTTCACTTCATTTCCAGCAGTCACTGCTGGTTAGAATCAAGTAACCTTTAAAAAATCTCCTTAAGGCACACTAGAATTAAATGAAGAAAGGGAAAAAATGACAGAAAATAAAATCCATGTGAGCTCATTGTGTCCTTTGAAATAATTGCTCAGGAACAGAATTTATAAGGGATTTAAGTATTCCTCTGGTCCTACCAAGAAAGGAGAGGCAATTCATCTCAAGCCAAACTGCTTGTGCATTTCGAGACTTCATTTGGGTCCCCTGCCCTAGGCTTTCCATTGCACCATCAGGGCAATTTCAGACTGAGTAATAGCTCTATCTCCCTATTACAAATTCAAATTATACCTTAAAATGACAATCAGTAATAAGATTTATTATGTATCTGAAAGTGCTTTGGAAAATGGAAAGAGAAAGGGAAGGAGGGAGGGATGAATGAGAATGAGAACATAATATGGTTATGTTTTTATATAGGATTTTGGAATCACTGGCTGCTTACGCCCAGTTTTGAAAGTATGATTCTCAATCTGCAGTTAGTGCTGTAGATTTACGCACAAGAAATTAAAGCCCCAAACTCATGAATGAATACCACAACAGAAAATCCAGGGATAAACAGATCGCCTATGTCTATTTCCCATGATGCAGATGAACAGTAATTTGCTTGCCCCCACAAGAAAGCAAGTGGGATAGGGCTTACAGCAAATTGGAGAATAATGGATAAGACTATAGAAAGAAGAGTTGCACCGTGTTTTTTCTTAAAATCCATACCAAAACAGTTGTAAACATCCTCTAAATTACTAAGTAATGCTGTACCTCTTCTATTAAGCAACTAGTTTAGGTAACAAAAACACTTTTATACTGTTTTTGGATGCAAATAAAATGCAAGATAGGGATATTCAGTGGATATTTTACTTGATATGAAATATACCACATTACTTTTAAAATGGATGACCTAGAGTGCATTGTCAGTTTGGGGCTACCACCAAAATAATGGGAGTGTATTACTGCATGACATCTAAGTTTATTATTACCAGCGCATTATTATCCATGAAAGTCAGCATTCGTTTTTAATTGCAACTGGCCTTACTGTTTTTCAACGTTTGATAAATACGGTGGAATTTTTTCATCCCTCCTTCACCTCTTCTGCTTGAAGCTAGTAACAAATACAGATGGGTATAAAAATATCAGTTTTATTGCTGATAAAGCTGGATTGAAAAATAAAACTTTCTACTTTTCCATCCAAGAATTAGACTAACATCTGTCTCCTCATCCTTCTCAGCCCCTCCCCGCTCTTTAACCTTTCACCCTAAGTTGTAAGACAGAGAAGCCCTGAGCTGGGATGGTTACTGCACCTTAACCCCATACCCTTCTTGTTTGAGGGTAGCTGGGAGACTGATGGTCCCATGGGAGCTGTGATACTCATAACAGACAAGTCCCTTTCTCCAATATCACCAAGCAGAAGAGTCATTCATTCATTGATTCATTCACTGATTCAACAAATATTTATTGAATGGCTGCTATGTACCATGCAGAGCTCTATCTACTTATCAATTGGCCTGTGTTAGTGAACAAAGCAAGCTCTGCCCTTATGGTGCTTACATTCCAGAGGAGGAGACTGCCAACAAACAAACAAGTCAATAGTTATGACCTGGTGATAAGTGCTATGAAGAAACACAAACAAGGGTAAGGGACTGTGTTGAGAAACATTTTGATAAGGAGACATCTGTGACCTTCTTTGGGGGTGGGGAGGGGGAAACTGGCAGGAAGGGTGGAAGACATCTTTCAATACTGGAAAAAGGGGACAAGTTCTATTTTATCTTTTGGCAAGAATGTGGGTGCGCAAAAAACAGCTTCCCTTTTATTCCTGGCCTTTTTCCCCTCTTAACCCACTAGACTTAACAATGCATGTGGAGAAGCGGGAGCTGGTTAATTGAATAAAGAGCACTGAGGGGACACAAGCTACCCACATGGGGTCAGCAAGGAGCTCCCTCAGCATCCCAGCTCCCACTTTGGGGAAGTGAAACCCATGGGTTCACTGTGATTGAAGGCGTAGTTTCAACACACCCACAGAAAGGAAATGGAATCACAAGATTTATTATTTACAAATCCCAGAAGCCAGGGTCTCAGGAACATCCTGTGAGCCCAGGGAAGGGCAGTCCTCTGACCCAGGTCACAGAGAAGAGAGTGGGACAGCAAGAAGCTATACTTACAAGGTTATTGGGACAGAAGATACTCACTTTTTTAGGGCTTCCCTCTAAGTGATCATTTTAAAAGGTGCCCAGGAAAAGCAAAGTGGGGATTTATGACAGACATCTGAAACTCAAGTCCCTATCTAAATGTCTAGATTCTGGGTGTGGTAAGGTTATCATATTTTAGAATGCTGAGGCAGCAACTCAGGAAAACAAAGTTGTTTTTTTCAAAAGTTGTTTTTCTCAACACACAATGAAATATACCCTGGCTCAGAGGAGGGTATATCTATCTGCTCTTTTGGAGGAGGAGACCAGAAGTTTATCAGCACCATCACACCTTCATGAAGCCACTGAAAATGCCAATCCCGCTCTTTTTTGTACCATCCTGTGCCCCACTGGACCCCCTAGAAGGTTCTGATATGGGACAGAGCATTATATTAAGTAAATTCACTACAAGGCCATGTTGACTCTATCTTATTTACCATCTCACATTATGCTTAGCTATGTTGTGCAATATAGATCATCAAAAGTTTGCAGTGAGCCCAAATGATATTCTAAATAATATAATACCAGCCAAAAGTAAAAAAAAAAAAAAAAAAAAGCTGTAAATTAGAACAAAATAAATCCTCCCTTATTACTGCATTTCCAGGAAGAATTTACAGTCCCTAAGTGAAAACTTTTGTCTCTATAAATTAAAGCAGAAGTATCTAGATTTCATTCTTATCCATCTTTTTATTATGCTCTTTAGCCAGACGGCTCTCATTCAGGTTCAAGGGTACAGAGTTACCTGCAGTAGCTGCTGGTTACACTTTTCTAGTACCTATGGGATTGAGATAATCCCACTCTCAATCTCTCAAGGATCCTGCTTTTTTCAGAATCTGAGAGGTAATTCTATCCATAAAATGATGAATACAGTAGTTTCACACTCAAAAAATGTAAGACACACAAGCATAACCTCAACCCCAAAAAGCTATTTCAACCAAATGATGAACATGGACTCAGATATGTTGTACAATCTATGTCTCTACTATTATAGTCAGAAAACATTAGAAAAGAAGCAAATATCGGAGAGCACCCTTGCTAGGATGCCTTCTTTGGGGGTGGGAAGGGGGAAACTGGCAGGAAGGGTGGAAGACATCTTTCAATACTGGAAAAAGGGGAAAGTTCTATTTTATCTTTTGGCAAGAATGTGGGTGCGCAAAAAACAGCTTCCCTTTTATTCCTGGCCTTTTCCCCCTCTTAACCCACTAGACTTAACAATGCAGTGGATGCCAGCCAGTCTGTTGTCAAGAGTACACAACCTGTGAGTTTGGACTGAGTTGGGAGAAATCTCCCATCAGGTGGTCAGATGGGTCACCGTGTGTCACTGCGGTACATCTGGAAGAAGTGTGCACTGCCTCCAAGCTGGCTGGTCTTGAGAAATTTAGTATTTCCAGGGAGGACAGCCTGTCACTTAATCTTGATTGACACTTGATCCTTCCGAGTCATTCATTATGCAACTTTTTAATTTCCTATTTCACCTTGGAGTCCTGCTTTTCTGGAACTTCAGTAGAGGTACAGACTTCACGCCTTCTTTTAAGGTGACATGTTTATCCCTGACTACCAGGACTGGCTCCATAACCTGTGGGCCAGGTGCAAATGACAATGATTTTAATCCAAAAATCGCTAGTAAGTTCAAGACACAGACAGCAGATAATTAAACCAAGCATGGGGCACTCGTAGCAACGTGCCCCATGAAACCCCACAGGGTCACTCACTTTTCCAGCCAACTCTGCTGATCACTATGGCTACTGCCACTCATTGTGCTATGGAATCTTTCAGGCTCTATAACTCACCTGGTAGGGAAAATTTTCCCCACATTTCGTTTCAATTTAGGATTATCCCTCATAGAATTTTGATCTAAAACTATGGTAGATATTTCTGAGGCTTTTAGGATTGCTGCCTCTGCCAAACGTTCCTCCTCAGAGCCTTACTTGCCTTCAGTTTCAGAGTTTTCTAAAACTTGATACTATTTGAATGGCAGAAGAAGTGTAGGTCTCATCACATGTTCTCTGGAGCTGTGGAGTAGGCTCCACAGCAATATTTTAAAATATTTATTGTAAGATTTCCAATCTTACAGAAAAGTAGGTACAGTAATATAGTGAACTCCCATGTTCCCATTACCCACCAGCAACAACGATCAACAGTCTACTGATTTTGTTTCTTTGATTCTACTGCTATTTTATTGCTGTTGGTTTCTTTTAAAGCAAATCCCAGACATAGATTCAATCAACCAATACGTACCTTAGTGTAGGGATTTTTTAAAAAAATACAATTGCATTATCATTTTTATTATTCCACCCATCCGCAATTAGCACTAATTTCTTAGTACCATTTACTATCAGGACTGCACAGTTTTAATCCAATTATCTCAAAATATCTTTCTTCATCTAATCTATTGAGTAAGAATCCAAATAACATCCACACATTGCATATGAGTTTATGCCTCCTAAGTCTTTTTGACTCTATAATATTTCTCTTTTTCTTTATCCCCTGATACAAGTTATTTATTGAGAAAATTATAATTTGTCCTATTGAATTGTCTATATTCTGAATTTGAATGAGTTGTATCCCTGTAACGTTGCTTAACATGTTCCTTAACCTCTATGTTTTGTCAGATGGGAATTAGACTACACGATTTATTAAAAGCAGTCTCAGTTTTGTTTCAGGGGTCAGATTCAGCTGTATTTTAAACATTTGATGCCTTTTTTAACCACCTGTTCCCTTAAAGATGGAGCCTTCCTTGCTTTTCCTTTCTTCTGGCTTTTGTGCCTAACATTGTATTTCTAACATGCTCTTCTAGATTCCATCTCTTACAGTCCTCAATATCAAAAAGTTGGGAGTTGAATTAATCTGAACCTGCAAATCTAAAATTAGAATCTGCAAAAAGGATTCAGTTGTCAAATCATATCTTCCTCGGATGTTCTCTTCATTAATCAGTAGGGATTCAGTCTCAGAATAGAATATTAATGATCTATTCTCCTGCTCACACTTGGCCTAAAATATTTCTTTCTTTTTTGGCACAATGTGCTCATTTCATTCTCTAAAACATTTGACAAATTTTGTGTGTCCTCCCACTGTGATATAGTTGAAGATATAAATCATTCATTAATTATTTAATTAATTCAATTAAATACTATTACTTTGGTCAGGCACTCTTCTGAACAAAACAAACTAGGTTTTTGGTTGCTGAAAACTCACAATCTACAGAGGGGGAGAGGGGCAGACAATAGACAAATAAAAAATAACTTATGATAGTGGTAAGATATGTAAAGGCAATAAAACAGGATGACGAAAAAGTGAATGGAAGCAGGCTATACCTTATGTTGGGTGGTCAAGGAAGGCCTTTCTGAGGAAATTCCACTTAACCAGAGACTGGATGATACAATGAATGTGCCACATGAAGATCTGGGATGAGTGCTCTAGGCCGAGGGAAAGCATAGACAAGCTCCTAAAGAAGGAAGAAGCTTGGACAGTGGTGAGAAACGTAGAGTTATAGCATTAAGTGGCTTAGAAGCCACAGTATGGCATTTGGTCTTACCTTAATATAGAGGGAACATAGAAGGAGTTTACACAGGAGAACACAATTTGATCTGCATTTTTAAAAGACCACTCCAGTTTGAGCATTCCCTTTAGGAGTCACTCACCACTTCTGTTTTCCTAACAGTTTTTGCCAGAATCCTGAGGGCTCCTGAATCCCACAATGTCACATTTGGCTCCTTTGTGACCCTGCGCTGTACAGCAACAGGCATCCCTGTGCCCACCATCAGCTGGATTGAAAACGGAAATGCTGTGAGTGCCATCTGTACGGGGACTTGTCTGGGGAAGACTCAGTGGAGAGGAATTTCAGGATAGACCACATAAGTGTGAAGTTGCCTTGATCTCTGTTACTGATCCCACCTGCACCTCCATTTTTCAAAGTCTTTCAGGATTTTCATCCTAGAAGTCATTGCCCTAAAAATTATACTCCATGGGTTTGCCTCTTTCCTTGTATCGTAGAGTAGAAAAATCAAAAAAAAAATTTATGCTTTTATATAAAAGTGAAGAGGTAAAATTCCTTCCCACACAGGTAAAATAATTTTCACAAAACTCATCAGCATAAAAATTAGTTCACTGGAACTAGAGGTACTTTGATGAAAAACAATCCAGAATTAGAACCCGTAACTGTCAGTTTAATATCCTTTAATTCATTTTTATACTGATAATAATAACATATATTAAGTGATACTGTGTACCAGGCTCTGTTCTAAGCACTTTACATATAAATGTTCATTTACTCATTCTACAAATATCTACTGAGAATCTCCCAGGTATCAGGCAATATTTTAGACATTATGGATACAGGAACAAATAAAACAAGTAAACTAAGTCAGTCAGAGAAAGACAAATACCCTATTATTTCACTCATATGTGGAATTTAAGAAACAAAACAGATGAACATAGGGAAAGGAAAGGAAAAATAAAATAAGATAAAAATTGAGAGGGAGGCATATCATAAGAGACAGTGAACTCTAGGAAACAAACTGAGGGTTGCTGGAGGGGAGATGGGGGCAGGAAGGGACAAGAGGGTGAAGGGTATTAAGGAGGGCACTAGATGTAACAATCACTGAGCATATATGCAACTGGTGAATCACTAAATTCTACCTCTGAAACTAATAAAATAAAAAAATAAAGTCATATTTTCAAAAAGAAAAACTAAAAAAAAAAAAAAAAAAAAGTGAAGTTCCCTGCCTCAAAGAGCTTACATTATGACAGGGAAAGACAAAATAAAACAAATAGCAGAATATTCTATGCAGACAGTGTCGAATACTATGGAGAAAAATAATGCAGGAAAATGAGACAGAATATGCAACCTTAGGAGAAAGATTCCATTTTCAATAGAGTGGTCAAGGAAGCCTCATTTAGATGAAGACATTTGAGCTAAGATGTGAAGACTGAGGATGAGACTATGTCAATAATCATGGGAAGAAAACTGGGGAGAGTCAGATAAACTTGCAGAAAGTATGTCAAAGGAGGGATCCCTGGGTGGCGCAGCGGTTTGGCGCCTGCCTTTGGCCCAGGGCGCGATCCTGGAGACCCGGGATCGAATCCCACGTCGGGCTCCCAGTGCATGGAGCCTGCTTCTCCCTCTGCCTATGTCTCTGCCTCTCTCTCTCTCTCTCTGTGACTATCATAAATAAATAAAAAATAAACAAATATATTAAAAAAAAGAAAGTATGTCAAAGGAATAGCAAGTAGTCAATGTGACTGGAGGTGAGTGAGCAAAGAGGAAAGAAATAAGGGGTGTAATTTAGGAATCATGGATCATATAAGCTCATGTAGGGCATTGAAAGAACTTTGGCTTTTGAGTGAGATGGGATGCCATTTTAGGTGTCTTTCTGTTACCTGTTTTCCTGCTGACTCTTGTTCATTGTGCTTTGTTTCCTTGTGTGCCTAGTTATCTTTGACTAAGTGCTGTTCACTATTTAGGGGGGAGGAAGCCAGGAATTAATTTGAAGTCTAGATAAAGGTACCTTTCTCCAGAAAGAATTTTTTGTTTATTTCTGCCAAGGACCGGAAGCAACTACTTATCTTGGACCATCTTAAACCTAATTCAAGGTTTGAGGCTTCTTGGTTATCCCAGATAATTATCCCAGCCTGCAATTCTACATGGGCTATTTCACTTGTAGTTATTATTGACACCTCCCTGATACTTGATTCTTTGAGACATTAGTTTCTTGTATCTCTTATTAGACTCCTAACCCTTATGAAACCCAGAGTTTTGATTTCTCTCTCCTCACTCCTCAAAGGAAACACATTTTTCTGGGTTGGAAAAATGTCTTAAGGAGAATGAAAGTTTCTAAGTTTGTTATATTTTTAAAAGTATCTTTCCAGAATTTTAATTTTTTTCAGTGTGAGAGCTGGTTTGATAACCCAGCTTACCAATATCAGAAATAAGAATCTATCATGAATTATCATAATTATATTTTATAGATTTTAATCACTTCATGTTTGGTTTGCATTCAGTCTCTAGTTTCTGATATTCTTTATGAGGTTAAAGATATTTATTTTAATCTTAATCTAACAAATGTTTTTAACATAAATATGTTGTAAACTCAATGAAATGCCTTGTCATTATTTTAACTTTGTGATGAACATGTCATTTTTCACTTTAAATTGGAAAGTTTTTTCATTCTTTAAACACATTGCTCTTTTTTTGTTTGTTTAATTGTGTGGTTTCAAATTTGCTGTAATTTCTTTAGGATTATTGCATATATTTTCAAAAATGGAAATAGCCTAGTTTTTAAGAACTCTCCTGCTCAGGTTTTGTTAACAATATTATGCCAGCCCTACAGAATCAATTGGTAAATTGATGTATTTTCTTTCGACACAGAATTTAAAGGGAAGAACTTGAGATGCAAATCTCTCTTAAACTCAGGGACATTTTCCTCTATTGTATCCTTAACAATTGTTTTTCTCTTCTCTACATTTTATCTCTGCAGAGCATAAGATTAGAAAGAATGTAGTTGTAATAGAAATTCATTAGACTTCTAGTAAATAAATTTATTTTAAACCCACAATCTTTCTAATCTTTATGCTCTGCATATTTTTGTGGAGAGATACATAATCTGTCAACTTTTTCTCAGGCTCTAGTGCTTAACATAAATGTCCCCCACAAACACCCATGAAAGAGGCTCTAGCCCATAGATAGATGCCTCAGCCTAGTGCTATATGCACTCCTAATAGTTCATAACGTTCTTCCACTACTCTACTCACTCTCTCAAAGTCTGCCCCTACTTACAGCCTTGTTATCTGAACTCTGGAATTTTCCATGACTTTATAGGGAGATGTATCCATTCTCCTCTCAGTGAAATTTAGGTTTCAGCGACTTGGTTGATACTAATTTTTCTATGAAGCCAGTCACATCTCTTTGTATCTTCCAGAAATTGCTGAGTATTTCTGGCCCTTTGATTATGATACCCTTCTGCCCTTCTATAGATTTATTTTTCTTAATTTTAGGCTTGATTTATCTTTTGGGATTTGGGGGTAGAAAAAGGAGAGTTAAACATATGGGCTGAGATTATCTTTGTAAACCGGGTGCTGAGCAAGCATGACTTGCAAGCAATATGACCTCATTTAATATCTTCTTTTTTCTTCGAAGTTTCTTCAGCAGGGTAAGTTCTTTTCTCACCATAAAGTCCTGCCCCAAGCAGGTTCTGTGACTTTCCCAGTTGCTTTTAGGTGATTTTACATTACTAACACCATCCCAATTTAGTAATTCTAAGTACCTAACCCTAAGTAATGACCAAAGTTTCCAACTGCAATTCACAAATGGGAACTTTCTCTTTCTCCCTTTCTTTCCTTTCCTTTCCTTTCCTTTCCTTTCCTTTCCTTTCCTTTCCTTTCAGATTTAAAAAAAACAAAACAAAACAAAAAAAAAAAAACTCCCCACTCAACGTGGGGCTCAAACTCACTACCCTGAGATCAATTATTGCACACTCTACAGAGAGAGCCAGCCTCCCTTTCTTAAAACTACAGATTGCATGCCACCTGCCTTCCACAACAGTCCTGCGGTTGGCTTCTTCTCTCACACTCATTCACTCTTCCTCTACTTCCTAACTGCTATTTAAGACTCCTACAGGTTTAGGGTTGGAAGAAGGGAGGAGCAGTAATTGAAATGGAAAAGTTCTAATTTAACTGACACTGTTTTCGGCTGGTTTTCCACCACTGTTCCAGACAAGTATTTAAAATGACTCTTTCCATCATGGACACATTCATGATTCTTCAGAAATCAAGGCCTATTCAAGATGACCTTAGTGACTCCTTTTCCTCAGAGCAGCCATCTTCCTCTTAGCTTCCAATTTGTTAGTTGATGAGAAGTCTTTCTGTTGGGATCCCATCAATGTCTCAAAAATACCTTTGGGGAAGATTGAAAATAATTCCAAACCAGATCTTCTATAAAACCTGTATATCCACAGTGATCCAGATCACTGAGCAGAGCTGCCCCTCTTTGCTCCTTCCGTTGGAGCTGCTAGGCAGCCTGGCTCTGCCCTTCAGACTTTACAGGTGGGTATCAGATACATCTCTGCTGTGTCAACAAATTGCAAGTGTGTCAGAGTCCCCAAGACCACCTTCAAATTTGATGATTCACTAGAAGGATTCAGAGAACTCAGAAAAGCCATTATTCTTATGGTTATTGTTTATTACAGTGAAAGGACACAGACTAAACTCAGTAGTGGGCAATCAGTTGTTCTCTCCATGTGGAGTCCCATGGAGAGCTCCTAATTCTCCCAGCAATGATGTCAACATGTATGGTGTCTTGTAAGGAAGCTCAGCCAGCCATGGTGTCCAGAGTTTTTCCTGAGGGTCAGTTACAAAAGCATGGAGGTTTCACATGACTGACCTTAGTTAGCCTCTGACCTTTCCAAAGGTCAAACTGATACAGTATAGCCTAGAGTCCCTGCTGAACAAATAGAGCTATTCACCATAATTTGCACTGTAACACAAACTATCTGGCATGGCTCATGGTCTCAGATATACAAAGACCCTCTTATGAGGCAGGATTTTCCAAGGGATGAGAGGTTATCTCTTAGAAGCAAGTCAAAGGCCAGTCCTTTCTTTCAAATGTTCAGGGTCTGAGCATCTTGAGTCTACTTTAACGTTAACCCTTTACTACACGGCAGGGGACATATGCCAACCCTTCAGGTGGTCCTACTGAAGATCCTCTTTCATACCTTAAGGAGATGGGGTGCTTTTTGAACCAGTCCCTTGGGTGGAGTGAGGATGGTTCTCACTACAACTCAAACCTTGATGAATCATCTAAGGGATTCTCAATTATTTTCATTTTTCATGTCCTCCAGTATGGTCTCTCTCCAACTTTTTGGGATCTTGGTTTCAAGGTCCACATGTTGTCATATTACAATATATTAACATTTAAAAGCATTTTAAAGTCAAAGGAACGTTGTAAATGAGGAGAAAAAAAGAAACAGAAGGAAAGAAAGGAAGGAAGGGAAAGTGCAGTCTGAGACAAGACATGGGAAGGGAAGGAGGGCAAGGAGAGAAGTGTGTGGGAAACAAAGCACATCCCTGTGTGAAATTCTGGTGGATGTTGTTAACACCAGGAAAAAGATGCCAAATTCTAAGCCCACCTCAACTAATGAAGAGTGTTATTCTGCAATAGCAGCCACTTTAGGGCTTAAATTCATTTATTATTTTTGTTTTCACTATTATTTTTGCTAAAGGGGTCTTTTTCCTGATACATGCACAAAACTGTTTTCGCAAAAATTATGTTTAAAACTAATTTAGCTTGTCTAAATTGCCTACTATCCATCTCTTCAAAATATAGTCAGTAAGGAAAATAATGTCACTCTATGAGCTTGCTACTTGAGGTATGATAAATAAGAACAGGTGAAGGGTTAGCAGACATAAGCAAGAAATGACTCTCTTCAGCAAATATAATTGTAGGGAAGCTCACTCACCTCTCAGACACTGATTTTCTCATGTTTGTAATGACAGAAGTGTCAGGTGGCTGGAGAAAATGATCCCTAATATGACATCAGGGGTACGTTCTCCAATGCTGTTAAGTTACAATCAAGAAACTAGTAGTTCCTATTCTTCTCTAGCTCTCTAATTAAACTTCAAGTGTCATTTAAAATTCAAATCTTATTTGGCAGTTGGTTTTGTGGCTCTCCTGTGGAAGCTGCTGGTGTTGTCTTTGGCCTCTCAAGGTAGTGTAAAGTTATGTCCTAAGAAAGCAGGTGGACTGATGATAGGACTTTACTGATTTGACTTCCTCTGTGAAAACAGGAATAAAGAAAATGGAAAGACACATGCTTTTAAAAAAAATTCAATGTTTTTAGAGGCTCACATGAGTGTAGAACTGGAAGATGCAGGATTAGTCTCTGTTGGAGTTGAGAAGTAATAAAAAAAAGTCAGATAATTTGAATTAGTTTTGGTCTTATTGAGAGCCCAACTTAATCATTCAAGATGTGATTCGCAAAAAGCAGGAAGTAAAATAGACCCATTGCTTCAGATTCTAAAAGAGGAACTAATAGTGACTTTCAGGAAGAAAGCAAAAGTACATCTGTGGTTCTCATGGCCAGATAGAGGGTTGCTCTTACAGCCAACTTTTGTTCATGGTGCTACTACCCACGTCCAAATAGAAACTGAGATGATCTTGCTTGTGCTGACACAAATTACAGGAAATGGAGGCAATCTCAGGCATTTAATAACCAAGCAGCAAACCAGAAAAGTCTATTGAGAACAGGGAAGGGCCCACAGCCCTGGTATTATTTTGGGTGGACTGAACAAACATGAATGCAGAGCTGGGAGCTAATTGGCACAGAATAAAACAGAGTTTGAACTGTAGCTCTTCACTAACTACAAATCAGTGAACTAATTTCACTAACACACTAGTCAGAATAATGGGAATTCTAAAGGATGTGGCGGCTCCTTTCCTCCCTGCCTCTATGAATCCATCAATAACCTGAAACCCTGAGCAGTTAGAAGAGAAAGGCTAGCCATGTGTCCCAAAGCAATCAAGAATTATTTTGTTTTCTTCCTACGGAAATGTCATTCATTTCTCATGAAAATTTGTAGTCTGAGATGAATTTCAGAATAAGTAGTAATATTCCTTTCGTTTCATAATATTGAAAGTAGTAGTTTCATGTGGATAGAACAGAGATTACTTTTCTAAAAGAAAATAAACTTGTATTTTGATGACCAGGTTTATGTCAAGTTACATTGATGATATCTCCATTATTTTGGCATTCAAATAAAAAATGTAGAATTACATGTCTCTCTTGTTTTTCCAATAAATACACTTCCTAAAATATTTTAAAAGTTGAATCACTTTAATTTGCTAAAAGAATTTCATAAAACAATGAAATTATCTGTGTCGGAGATTGTGCTTTTGAATTTTCTTAAAGGGAGGCTTTTATTTTATACACATTTTTTAAGAGGTAGTATTTTGGGTTCAAAGTATATGAACTTTGGAGTTATCTTATTAGCTGTGTAAATGAAAATAATTACATATATCAACTGGGATATATCATATGGAATATTGTAGCAGCCAGATTGAAAGAGGTCACTATGGTGATGTTGATCAGAAACAATATGGAAAATTTTCTCAGTCTGTTATCCCTTTTTTAGGATGTGTAGACAGACATTATTATATCTCCCTAAACATGGACCCTTCTGGGCCATACCCTACAGCTCCATGAGGTATTCTCAGCAAGCTGGAACTACATGTAAGACCAAGCCATCGAAGCCAGAATACCTTTCAGAGGTCTTCCTGCACCAAGGTCAAGTCATGAAGTTACGACATTATCCATAACTTCGAGGAAATTCTCTCAAACCAGCATCATTAATGTATTGATGATATATAAAAATATTCCACAGGTCAATACTAGTTTGCTGCTTTCAAAAAGCTTTGCCACACATTATCTCAAGTGTAAACATATTTGCATATGCATATTTATGATCAAGTTTCCTATTTGCCTCTTCATGAGGTCACTGTCTCAGAAAGAGAACCCCACATACAGAGCAGAGACCTGTTTATCCATCTCCTTCAGGTCAGTATGTCTGAGTGACTTGGAGAAAATCACATGTTTACTGTAAATACCAGCTATCGTCATCTCAATTAAGTACTCAGTTTTGCCTCAGCACACCTTGCTCAAAACTCAGTAATAATTGGAAACTTAGGGACAAAAAAGAGATCAGAATGGAGGGCAAAGGGTTGTTTTTATTTTGAGGCCATCAAAAAATACTTAACGGTTGGTCAGGATGATCCATGAAGAAAGAAAAACAAATTCAAACTATGACTAACAAGGCTTGCTGTGCATGAGTCACAAACTGAATCAGGCAAAGCCTCTGGAAACAGGAGGAAAAGCCTTTAGGAGCCACATCATAACCGAGCAATGAGCCTTGTAACCTGTTGGTCTCCTTGCTGAACTATTTCCATACCTGGCTGAAGTCCAGGAGAAGAGAGGCCAGCCAGTTTAAAACTCATCCTCTTTCCCACCAAGAATGTTCTCAGGGACCTTGAGGAGGAGTTTAAGGAATGACTTTCTTAGGTGTGAACATGAAAATAGTGCTAGTTCAGTCAACTCTGGGGGATGACTCGTTCCCAACTTGTCTCCAAGGCCTGTGCGCTGACCTCCTTTCTGAAGGGGGGATTAACCTCGTGAAGGAGCGGGGGCGGGGGGGAAGTAATTGTTCTGTAGATTTCACTTCTACAAACTGGGAAGGGGTTATATTTATAAATGAAATACCCCAATAGCATAAAGCGTGTTGATTGAGCACAGACGTTTGAGGCCTGTAGCCTTTTTCTCCATTGTTGCTCTGTTGCTAAAATTCAGAGAGCAAAATTGTATTTCAAGTTACTCCATCTTCTCTACCTAACTTGGAGATTCAAATCCATAAGACGTTGCGCTTCCGCTAAATATGATAATGATGCATCCTATCTTAATTCCCAACTGAGTCTGTCTCTTAAAGATATTTTTTTCTCTGCCTTGTCAATTTCTCACAAAGTTCTAGCTATTTATCCGGGGAATCTGCCATAAGACTTGATCTGACTTAAATTGATGCTCACCTGGAATTTTTATCATAAGGATTGAATCCAGTAGTACAGAGAAGGAATACAAAGACAAAGAAGCTAATTGGACCAACTTCCCTGCTTAATAACTACAGAGAGAGCTTGGATCCAAAGCCAGCCAGCCACCTGGCAGCAAAAAAAGGAAGCTGGTTTCCCCCCAGGGTTTCCCCTCCCCCTTGTTAGTCTAACTGTTGAAACAGGCAAAATAGCAAAATAACTGGTTCTAATTTTCTTATTTCCAGCCCTGTTCCCTACCATGGGACAAAGAGAGAGAGCTTTCAAGGCCACTCCTCCGAGATGAGGCCAAGGTGAATCATGGCCTGATTCCTTGGTTGTCTTTCCATTCAAATTTCCCTCAGAGATAGAACATAAAGACTCCTAACTAAACTGGCATCTTCCCCTC
The DNA here is from genome assembly GCF_048164855.1 of Canis lupus baileyi. Classification (NCBI taxonomy): domain Eukaryota; kingdom Metazoa; phylum Chordata; class Mammalia; order Carnivora; family Canidae; genus Canis; species Canis lupus. Next base: position 67,466,666 of record NC_132847.1, read on the forward strand.
ATACAAACAGAGACGATTAAAGAATAATTATCATAACAAGGGTACAGATTCTAACTCTGCAACCTCATAGAAAGTGCTGGGCAACTGTCTTTCTCACAGAGCTGAAAAGGTGATGACTAATGAGCACTTACATATATTAACCCGCCAGTTGGGGACCAATACTGCATTGATATCCTGGCGCTTCAAAGACATTTGCTTTTCTGATTTAAATAGTATGGCATGGTGTATGTCATGCCTCGGAAACAGAATTGGTTTTTATAACCTTTTCATAACCATCTATCTATCTGGTGTGCATTTGTGGGGAACTGAATAGGAGTTAACAATTATGTAATGCTCACAAGTCTGTGGGTCGACAGGGTGGTTCTGCTGATCTGGGCCATGATTTCATGATCTTGGCTGATCTAGTTCCTAAGACTGGCACATTGACTGGGGGCTAGTTGATCTAGAATGGCCTCGCTTGTATATCTAGTGGTTGTTCTTGGCTCTCAGCTGGGGCAGTGCAGAAAACTGGGCCATGTGTGCCTCCTCCTCTAGCAGGCTAGCTCTGGGTTGGTCATAGGAGGTCATGGGTTCCAAGAGCAACAAGAAAGTAAGCCACAATGTGCAAGAATTTTACGAGTCTGTTTCTGATTTTCTCCGACAAGTACAAGGCCAAGTTTAGATTCAAAGCACAGAGAGAGATGCTACCTCTTGGGGGAAGAGCTACGTTACAAGGTCACAGGCATAGAGAAAGAAAAGGTTTTGGCTATTTTTGCGATCTACCACATGTCTTTTGATCATAATTTTGATGCTGTCTCTTCCAAGTCAACTGATGCAGTATATCAGGAAGTCCTTGACCTAATTTTATCTGTTTTTTTTTCCCTCTACTCCCATCAGGTTTCTTCTGGGTCCATTCAAGAAAGTGTGAAAGACCGAGTGATTGACTCAAGACTGCAGCTGTTCATTACTAAGCCAGGACTCTTCACATGCATAGCTACTAATAAGCATGGAGAGAAATTCAGCACCGCAAAGGCTGCAGCCACCATCAGCATAGCAGGTAGGATGGATTTTCGTAATCACATTGCTCCAAGAGGAGAGAGTTGGCACTATTCCGTATCTCATTTGGGGCAAAATCTTTTTTCTTTTATTTCTTACTTTAGTCCCCTTTGGGCAATTTCTTTCTCCTTGGAGGGCACTCCAGAGGTTGATCTAGATAATTGATCTTGAGTGATTTATTGCCTCAGAAATGAAATCCTCTGATAACTGTCCACATGATGGGTAACAAGCATCCAGGAGTTCATTTCTCTTCCATCTCATTTCTTTTCTTTCCCTCCCTTTCTTCTTATTACCTTCCTCCTGCCTTTCTTCCTTTTTTTCTGTTTGCCTTTTCTTTTCTTTCCTTCCTCTCTCTTTCTTTCCTCTTCATCTCTCTCTCTCTTTTTTTTTTCTTTTGTGGGGCTAATCACACTTTTCAGGGCTCTCAAAGAGTAACTTGGCAGATCCTTCACACGGTTGTGCCAATTTCTGCATGGCTATTTCTTGAGGGCATTTTTACTTATGAGTATTTGATCTACTTTGTGGTCTTTCCCTTTCCTGTTTCATGAAAGTGATAGCAGGACTTACAGGTGTTTTCAAGGAAAAGAGCTGACATACAGATTTCTAGGATATTTTGTTGAGTTATAAAGGTTTATTTTTAAAATGTAAATGCCCCAAAGGCTCCTGAGAACATTTGTGGAATTCCTAAAGATGGAAATAATCCCTGTATCAGGAAATGCCAGGCATGTTATACTCCTAATGTGTCTACTTCCCAAGGGTCAGCAGAGATGCTTGGCCTCACATGTAAGGCAAGCACTGCTAGAACCTGTGCTCAAAGCCAGCTCTCCAGATCCTGCTATTTCTTATTACCATGGCACTTCTTTGATCTTCCATGATGGGGAAATTCCTGGTAATGTTTGTGATTTTAATATGACATGAATAGAGACCACAGAGAGATATACAGGGAGCGCTGGACAAGGCTGGCCTTCTAAAGCATGCCTAGGAAGGAAGGAGAAAATTCTAAAACCAAGGATTCCTTCTGCCTTCCTCTCCAGAGTAAAATCTGCTTATAGCACCTTGAGCTAGCATATCAATTATTCTAGAATTTCCACTGATGGGAAATCATTTCTCCTAGAGAATGATGAGAATTCTAAAAATGAATTTGACTCAATTTAACAAACAATAATAAAACAATTATTGCTTATATAGTATCTTGTTGTTTGTAAAATATTCTTATTTATTAAGCATTTATTAAACACTAGATTCAGGCCATCATTATGTAGACTAAAGGATGCAAACTTAAGTAACAAATGGGATAATTAACAATGGAGTCCCTGCCTTTTGGGGACTCTCAATCTAGAAAGGAAGTCAGCCAGCCATATATATTACGATGCAGACTAGGTTCTACTGCAGAAGCACAGACAAAGAAAACAGCAAATTGGTTGGCAAAGCTTAGAGCATGATGGAGACTGGGAGCAAGATAGAGAATGGGAAGAAAGGCTTGAAATGTGGGCTCTCGGGATCCCTGGGTGGCGCAGTGGTTTGGCACCTGCCTTTGGCCCAGGGTGCAATCCTGGAGACCCGGGATCAAATCCCACGTCAGGCTCCTGGTGCATGGAGCCTGCTTCTCCCTCTGCCTATGTCTCTGCCTCTCTTTCTCTCTCTGTGACTATCATAAATAAATAAATTAATTAATTAATTAAAAAAAAAAAGAAATGTGGGCTCTGGCCAGGTTATGAATAGCCTGAATAGGTTGATGTATTCTTCAATTACTGGGAAGTCATCTAATTATTTTAGAGGAGATTAGTAATATCAGAGATACCATTGACAAATTAACAGATGTTGGGTGTAAAATATTGGGAGATATGGCACACAGTCAGGAGGCTATTCAAAGAATCTAGAAAAGTAATGAAGGTCTGAAAGACAACTGCAATAATTGGTAGAGAGAGAAGAGGAGAGATACAGAAGACCTATTAGGATAAAAAATGATAGGATTTGAGGGGTGCCTAGGTGGCTCTGTCAGTTAAATAACCAACTCTTGATTTTAGCTCAGGTCACGATCTCAGTGTTGTAAGATTGAGCCCTGTGGGATCTCAGGGTTGTGGGATTCTCTCTTTCTCTCTCCTCCCTCTGCCCCTTCCCCCTCTTCTCTCTCCCCTAAAAACAAACAAACAAACAAACCCAAGAGGATTTGAATGTGCTAGAATGTAGCAGTGTAGTAGAACGAGTTAATAGTGTAGTAGATGTAAGAGCTTAAGAAAGGTGTCTAGGACAAATAGTAATTTATAAAACAAAACAAAATAAAAATATAAGAACATGAGGAGGTCCAGGAGATTAAAAAAATAATTAAAATTATAATGCCTTTGAATAACCTGGAATTAGTCTCAATATCTTATGTTTTATTTGATATTTGATCAAGAACCAACATTAAGTAAATAAATAAATAAATAGCAATTTACAGTACCTATCCTCTATCCATCCATTTATATCATGTGCATGTGTGGAGGGGGGGGAGGGAGGGAGAGAGAGAGAGAAAGAGAGAAATATTTACATATGAATACTCAAATCCAAGAAAATAAACTGATTTAATCTACTTTAACCTATGCCTTTTCAGGGTGAAAGAGAAAAATTAGTGTTGCTAATCTTAAGAGCATTTCATTTGAGGTAATTAATTCAGTCATTCACATATTAATTCTCTGCTGGGGCTCTTCCTAGATGGCGGGGGGAAAAGGGACTTGGAACCAGGCAGTAGTGCCCCTCTGGAACAAACCTCTACCCCATTCTCTAGTGAAGTCTATAGCTGGAGATCTTGGGATCTCATCTCTTGGCTTTGTTAGGATGTAGAAGACCCTCTCCCCTCTGGCTGGCTCAGCACCATTGAAGCTCCACCTGTAACAGCACAGTCCTCTCCATCTTTGTCACATCCTTCATCAAGCCCCTCTCTAGAGTCTACTTTCCAACCTTTGCAACTAGGTCACCCTGTCTCTCCCTATGAAGGCAGGCCTGTTGAGTTCTAATTCAGCTCCTTCTTTATCCCTGTGGGGCCTAAAGTAACTTCTGGATCACTTGCATGTTATACAAAATCCAAGAGAGATTTAGACCTATTGACCCAGTTCCGTTGTCTACCCAACCATGTCATGCTACCATTTTGACACTAATGTGGCCATTTTATATCAGAGTAAGGGATGCCTAATAAGGTTCCTTGCTTCTAGAGTTCCAAATAAGAAGTAGAGAAAAGTCCCCCTGCTTTGGCTTTTTCCTTTATTTATATCTCTCTTCGAGGATTTTGGTCTACAGCAAGGACTCTATAAAATGTATATCTGAATTCTTAATTCCTCTACCTTCCTCCTTTCCATAACACACCAAGCTGGAGACAATCCCTTTAGCACAGCAACTTTCAGGGTCTACCATCTTAAGTACAAAGATGTGTATGAAGGCAGTACTATGGAAATAAGTAAGGAGAACTAATATAATGGGTATATCTTCATCACACCAAGGCAGACTCATTGCACAGACATGATCTTTAAGATGCTAAAATGACTACAAAGCATGATTACCGCCATATTGTATACAGCAACTTCACCCCTTCATCCCTGACCTGGCTGATCCAACTCTATTAACAAATGGAATATACCTGATGAGAGCCTGATCCGACTGCATTAATAAATGGAATATACCAACAGAGAAGGCTAAAATACTAAAACACTAATGGTGTCTTCTGGTGGTAGAAAGAACCTTCAGTTGTGGCAAGCAGCATAGAAGATAAATGGAGAAATGGTCTTGGGCATCAATGCTGAGAGAAGACCAGAGTGAGGACGGAGGTAATCAGCAATGGTAGCCTGGGGGAGAACAGCAGTAGCATTTGTATGGGGAAAAAGATGGTAGAAGCAATGCATGGACTGGTATATAGCGGCAGAGGACTTGAAATCTCTTGCAGCAGCAGAGTTGAATGCAGATGAGGAGCAGTGACCTCAGTAAGTGTAATGGTCATGTTGACTGGAACCAGCAATGACTTGACTTTAGCCAATGGGCCTGGCAGTGCACGTTTAGCAAGTGTTAGGTGCTGTATGTTAACCAATAAGTGTGAATCCTTCTGCACAGGGAAAAAAAATGTTACTAAGATGAGTAAAGAGAGACTCCCTTAAGGAGCTAATTCATAAAAAGCTACAGTATCCTTTTGTTCATCCCCTGATCTGCTTTTCCTGTTGTATCTCATGGACTATGAGGCCTGAAGCTCCTCTACTTTTCCTAAAATTTCCCCAGGCAGATCTAATGAGAGTGTCTCATGAGTGCAGTGGAATAAGACCTCTGAACCCCATAAGACATCTGCCATTTTCTCTTCCTCTCCTTGACCCCATTCTTTTCCATTAAATCTACTAGATGCCTCAAAATGTTCGCAGTGTTATCAATGAGGAAACTGCCTCCCAATCCTGAGGTGCTCCCTTAGGTAATATTCCAGGAAAGTGAAGCCACATTGGTGAAAATAAGATCCATGGAGCCACTTAATTCAGAATCATTTTAAAGAACCATGGTCTTATGCTCCCCAGACCTCCCAGAGCTTGAATGTGGCATCTGCTTTCTCCAGTCCTGCTTTCAGCCCCTTTCTCCTTTGGCCTCTGATGGCCTCAGAGGTCCAGAGTTTTGAGTCAGGCGTGGTGACTCCTCTTGACATTCTGGCAATGCTTCCTTACCCCAAATTCTCCTTTCTCTCATTTCAGCCATTCCCATCCTCCCCTAGTATTCTGTAGTCAACAGCCTCCTTTGTCACATTCTCTGTTTCCCTTTGAAGCTTTTCCTCCATCGGTTTATTTACTCATCCCAGCAGGAAAACTGGAAATGGAAAAATCTGGTCTAGTGTTTAGGATTATCTCTAATGATATTTCTAGTGTTTGAAGGAATATAAAAAATAAAGATCAGTCTTCATTTTCCCACAACTCTTCCATGTGTATGCCCCAATCCTTATGCATTGTTTGAGAAATGTGATATACTTCTTTCTGACTCATTTACATTTGCTGTTAGTCATCAAAAGGAGTCAGGAAAATTTTGGAACCTCTCCCTATGAACCAGGAAGTTGCATTTCCTTCCAGCCACAACCTTGAAAGGCTCAAGTTGCAATTTAAAATCACCAGGATGCTGGGTATTTGGCCAGGTGCCTTCTCTTTGTCATTAGAACCCTCGGCTCTGTGACAGAGACCAACAAGACAGCCCACGATCCCTATACTGAGCACAACTCTGAAAGAGCCAGATGCCACCAAATAGGCACTGATACTAAATCTACCAAACATTTAGAGAATTATACCAATTCTTCTCAAACTCTTCCAAAAACTGAACAGGGGGGAACATTCCCAAACTCATTTTATGAGGCCAGCATTACTCTGATATCAAAGCCAGATAAAGACATGACAAGAAAAGAAAACCACTTTCCCTGAAGAACACTGATGCAAAAATTCTCAACAAAATTTTAGCAAGTCAAATTCAACATCATATAAAAGAGGACTTATCATGATCAAGTGGGATTGATCCCTGGGATGCAAGGATGGTTCAACATACACAGATAAATGTGATACACCACATTAACAGAATGAAAGATAAAAATCACATGATCACCTCAATAGATGCAGAAAAGCATTTGAAAAAATGCAATATCCTTTCACGATAAAAATGCTCAACAAACTGGGTTTAGAAGGAACATTCCTCAACACAATAAAAGCTATATATGACCAACCCACAGCCAACATTATACTAAATGGTGATCTTCCTCTAAGATCAGGAACAAGAAAAGGATGCCTACTCTCACTACTCCTATTTTTTTTTGAAGGTTTCAAATGTACTTTATTTCTTAAATCATGCCATATTTTAGTGGGTGGGTGCACAGTGCTTTCACTTGGCATCAATTATGAGTTGGTTTTGAAACAATTCATTATTACACCAGCTGGGATTACTGATCCCTCCATTCCTTTGGGGTGACTCTGCCAACAGGGGGCCAACAGAGTGCCTACTCTCACTACTCCTATTCAACATAGTACTAGAAGTCCTAGCCAGAGCAATTAGGCAATAAAAAGAAATAAAAGCCATCCAAATTGAAAAGGAAGAAGTAAAATTGTCTGTTTGCAGATGATATGATCTTTATATAGGAAAATCCTAAAGACTCTACCAAAAAAAACATTAGAATGAATCAACAAAACCAGTAAAGTTGCAACATACAAAATCAACATACAGAAATCAGTTGTATTTTTATACACTAACAACAAAACATTGGAAAAAGAAATAAAGAAAACCATTCCACTTACAATAGCATCAAAAATAATAAGATACTTAGGAATAAGTTTCACTGTGAAGGTAAAAGATCTGTATGCTGAAAACAAAAAGATTTTGATGAAAGAAATTGAAGACACAAATAAATGAAAAGATACCATGTTTCATGGATCACAAGAATTAATATTGCTAAAATTCCCGTATCACTCAAAGCAAGCTACGGATTCAATGCAATACCTATTAATATTTCCATGGCATTTTTCATAGAAATAGAGCAAACCATCTTAAAATGTGTATGGGACCACAAAAATTGTGAACAACCAAAGCAATCCTGAGAATGAAGAATAAAGCTAGAGACATCACACTTCCTGATTTCAAACTATATTATAAAACTATAAGTAAGAATCAAAATAGTATGGAATTGGCATGAAAACAGATTCATACACCAATGAAACTGGATCGAGTCCCTCATGAGGCTCCCCGTGGGCAGCCTGCTTCTTCCTCTGCCTGTGTCTCTACCTCTCTGTGTCTCTCATGAATAAATAAATAAAATATTAAAAAAAGAAACCATCAACAAAATGGAAAGGTTTCCTATGAAATGGGGGAAAGATAGTCTTAAATCACATATCTGAGAAGGAGTTAATATCCAAAATATATAAAGAGCTCATACAACTCAACAGCAAAAAAGCAACCTAGTTTTTTCAGAAAAACAAACAGAGAATCTGAGCAGACATTTTTCCAAAGAAGACATAAACAGATGGCCAGCAGGTACATGAAAAGATGCTCAACATCACTAATTATCAGGCAAATCAAAACCACAATGAGATACTACCTTACACATGTTTGAATGACTATCAAAAAAAAAAAAAAAAGACGAGTTAAGTGTGATGCAGAGAAAATAAGATCCTTGTGCACTGTGGTGGGGATGTAAATTGGTTCAGCCACTATGGAAAACAGTATGGAAGTTTCTCAAGAAATTAAAAAAAAAAAAAATTAAAAACAGAGGTACTATATGATCCAGCAATTCCACTTCTGGATATTTAGCCAAAGGAAATGAAAACAGGATATTGAAGAAGTATCTACATCATCATGTTTGTTGCAGCATTATTCACAATTTGTCAAAACAGCAGATAAGTTATAAGATATGGAAACAACCTAACTTTCTGTCGATAAACAAAAGGATAAATATGTGATATATGTATTTATAAAATATCTCAACGTATATCTCATAGTGCCTCATGTATACATACAATGTGATATCATTCAACCATGATGAAGAAGGAAATCTGGCCATTTGTACATGGATGAAACTTGAGGGCATTATAGTATGTGAGAGAAGTCAGAGAAAGACAGAGATGTAGGTTATCACTTCTACGTGGTATCTGAAAAGTCTTACTCATAGAAAGAGTACAGTGGTCGTTACCCCGAGCTGGGTGGTAGGGGAAATGAAGAGATGTTGGTCAAAGGGTAAGAACTTCCAGTTATATGATGAATAAGTTCCGGGAATCTTTGCACATATGATAATTATACTATACTATACTTGAAAGTTGCCATGAGAATAGATCTTAAATGTTCTCACCACAAAAAAGAAATGGTAATTATGTGACATGATGGAGGTGTTAGCTAATGCTAAGGTGGTAATTATTTTGCATTATATAAGTGTATACCTTAAACTTACACAACATTATAATTAGATCTGAGTAAAACTGGCCAAAAAAAAAAAAAAAAACAAAAAACAACAACAACAAAAAAAACAGACAAAGGGATTCAGTAGAGGAAAAGTTTGTATTTCCTATTCTTGGTGGCATTAATAGTCCTTCCTGGAAGGCTGAGGTTCAGAGACCCATCTATCCTTACCCAGTCTTACCAGTACAGGAATGAGCTGTGTTCCCATTCTTCTTCTAACGTAAGCCACTCCTCACTCTACCAACACCCCCAACATCTGCAATACTCCTTCTTCGGACTGATCTCAGGATCTGGGGCTTCCAGTCGCTAAATTCAAAACTCAAATGAATATATGTAGCATAACCAAAAATGGGCGTAGGGAGAAATCTGATGTGATAGCATGGGAGTTCCCCACCCCTCCAATGGACCATGTATTTATATTACACGTATTTAAGTGTTGACATTTCACACTTTATCAAAAAGAGAGAGAGAGAGAGAGAAGTTTGAATTCTATTTTCACAATCGATATAGCTGATTGAATGTACTACCCTGTTTCATGGCCCCTCTCATGTCTGATAGTCACACTCCTTCCAGTGTCTTTCCAGTGTTCTTCCCAATTATGAGACACAGGGGATGAGGTGGGGGGGCTGGATCAGAAGCACACGACCACCTTTGCCACTCAGTGCTTCAGCCAGGAGATGTAGCGTGCTCTTACCAACAAACCAGACACCGTCCCCTGGTGTTTCATGGCGGCTTTATCTAGTTTCAAATTGATTAAAGGTATTTGTTTTTGTTTTAAATGAAAGGGAAAAGAATAAATGAGTAACAGCCAGTAGCCACACTAAATTGCTACCAGCTGTTCTGCAGTTAGGCAGAAGAGGCAAGCATTCTTTTCACAATCAGGCAGCTTTCTCACATTAAAGTTACTGTGTGTTTTAGAAGACAGCCAAGGTTTTACTGACTTTTCCAGATACTTTTAAGGACACTACACGTATTGATGACTGCTGGAAATTTCTGGAATCTTAAAAAATCTTGAGATCAAAGCACTTGCTTATAATGGCAACATTCTTGGACCTTCTCCTGCTCCCCACCCTCCCTCCAAAAGGAAATGCGACTGGAGGAATTTCTGTAAGAAACACATGGAAGCCCTCTGATTCTCTTACTATTCTTGACACATCCAAGCACCCTTAAATTAGTTTCCTTTTTCTTTCCTTCCTCATCCTTGAAATAGAAGCCTATCTAAGCTTATTATCTCCTCCCAAATACTGTGGCTGGGTTCTCTTTGGCATTGGCAAGATCTTCAGGGCCTTGGGTCCTCCTTTCACAGCTTAAATTGAGGGCTCTTTCATATGCATAACCTTGGCCTCCCGGTATTTCAGCAGGGTTCTCTGCTCAGCTGCTATTAGAACCTGCCTTTGCCCCTCCAAATTACCATTTTCTCTAGAAGAATTTCCTGATGTCTCCTTTTCCTTTTTCTAAAGATCTTATTTATTCATTCATGAGACAGAGAGAGAGGCAGAGACATAGGCAGAAGCAGACTTCCTATGGGGAGCCCGATGTGGAACTCCAGCCCAGGACCCCAAGATCATGACCTGAGCCAAAGGCAGATGTTCAACCACCGAGCCACCCAGGTGCCCCCTGATGTCTCCTTTACTATCTGTACGGTGGTAGAACTGTCTTGTGGCTTGGGTCCTGTAGGTGCTTTATAGAGGTTGGTTTCTCATCTTTAGGCTTGTTTTTGTAATACTGAGTCCCTTGGTGGCTAATGGAGGGGAATTTGGAGTGATGACTCTGCCTGGGCTGATGATGCCACGGTGGTGGACCCAGAGTGAAAAGAATATAGCTCCTGGGACTCTCAGTTTTCTCTTAATTTCCTCCAAATCTGCCTGTTAATGCAGTGTCTGGCCTAATTGAAGAGAACTTTCCAGAAACTTAGTGCTATCAAAGCTATCTCTTGCAAATCTTAAGATCAAAATATACTAACTTTTGTTTCTTTTCCCCCTTTTCATGTGATTTCCTGTGGGAACTTCCTTTCCTGTTAATAGAATGGAGGTAAGATATATCACTGTCACATCGAGGTTTTGTTGTGTTTTTTGTTTGACCTGCTATTATTGCTATTTGCTAAGTACTGTAAAACTTTCAGAATCCTTCTAATTTCTAATCCTTTTAATACTCTTATGAGATGATAATGAAAATGAAGATAGGTAACAACTATTACATATTTAGTGTTTATCAGACACCGTGCTAAGAGCTTTACATGCATTATTTAGATTTATCCTCAGGACATCCCTATGAAACAGATACTACTATTATCCTGATTGTACAGAAAAGAAACTAAGAGAATTTCTTTGAGCTGGAGAGTTCCAGTGACTTGCACAAACATTAAGTGATAGACTTAGAAATTACTATTCTTATTTTTTAAAGAATACCTTTTTTTAAAGATTTTTTTTTTTATTTATCCATGAGAGACACAGAGAGAGAGGCAGAGACACAGGCAGAGGGAGAAGCAGGACCCTGGGATCACAACCTGAAAGACAGATGCCCAACCACTGAGCCACCCAGGCATCCCTGGACTTGGAAATTAAACCCAGACCTGACTCCCCAATTCTCCCTCATAGCTTTATCTTGCAGATAAGAAAGTGTGACCTTGTAATATAACATTTTGCAATGTACAGTGTTTTATTTTCAGGAAAATTGACTTTCATAAAAATTCTATGAAGCTTCATAACTGTTTTTTATCTAATTTTACAAATAACAAAACTAAGATTCAGAATGATTAATTAATAATAGTAATAATAATAACAGCTAAGTTCTGTGGTACATTTACGATCACCACTTTTCTCATATTAACATTACAGTGACTTTATGGGGCCAGACCTATTATGATCCCTCTTTTTTAATATGAGGAACCTGATGCAATAGGAGTTGCCCAGACCACATAGCTTGTAAACCATAAACCCTCAATCTGAGCTCAGGTAGACAGACTCAAGAACTTAGGTTTGATAACTACCACACTAACCCAGATAGCATGATAACTCAGCAGGACCAAGAATTCCAACAACTGATTCTAATTCCGTGGAATTATTATATTCTTAATAATGCTTATTAAAATCATGCTAAATAAAAATGCAGGATACAAAAATGCTTTTACAGAATAATTCTAAATAAACTGTATATATAACCATATGTGTATACACTATATTTAGTATATATGACACTGTATATATTATGCTTACATATAGACTGATTTAACTGACATGTGCACAAATATATACAGTGTTTATATATTTGGCTAATATAATTTTCAAATTTTTGAAATTAAAATTTTCTTCTTTACATCATTTTTTACATCTTTATTTTACACAAAAACTAGGTGCTAATTTTAGTCAGAAGAACTACAACAGGTGTTTTTCAAAGGAAACCATATCCATTTTAGAAAAATGACATTTGATCTATGTCTTAGAGTAGGGGTTAGCAAACCCTTTTTCTGTAAAGGGCCAGATAGTAAATAGATTTGGCTTCGTGGCCATACAGTCTCTGTTGCAACTGCTCAGCTCTGCTGTTGCAGGACTAGAGCAACCACAGACACTTCATAAATGCTTGAACGTGGCTCTGTTCCAATAAAATGTTACTTATGGACACTGACATTTAAATTTCATATAATTTTCACTTCTTTTGATTTTTTTCAATCCCTTAAAAATGTAAACACCATTCTTAGCTCATGTGCAGTATAAAAAACAGGCAGAGGGCCTGTGGATTATATTTGCTGCCCACTGCCTTAGAAAACGAACCATCTACAAAGACACTAGGCATGAAAGAATAAAAATAATTCCAGTTTGCTCTAGAGAATGGAAGTGGGGTAGAACCCTGTCATCACACTTGTTGAGAAAGTACAGTTGCTGTAGGCAGTTGCTATATAAGGAAAGTTCCTTTATCCACAGGTGGTATGTTCCAAGACCCACGGTAGATACCTGAAACCCTGGGTGGTACTGAACTCTACATATATTATGGTTTTTTCCTATATATCCATATCTATGATAAACGTTTTTTAAAAGATTTTATTTATTTATTCATTCATGATAGACAGAGAGAGAGAGAGAGAGAGAGAGAGAGAGAGAGGCAGAGGGCAGAGAAGCAGGCTCCATGCCGGGAGCCTGATGCGGGACTCGATTCCGGAACTCTAGGATCACGCCCTGGGCCAAAGGCAGGTGCTGAACCACAGAGACACCCAGGGATCCCTTATGAAAAAGTTTAATTTATAAATTAGGCATAGTAAGAGACTGACGACAGTAATAATGCAATAGAACGATGATAGTGATATACTGTAATAAAGTTATGAATGTGGTCTCTTAAAATATCCTACTGTACTGTACTCA